>NC_052146.1:197735059-198077836 GCF_902713615.1 Scyliorhinus canicula | reverse complement strand
GACTCACTTTAGGTACCTGGGGGTGCAGGCTGCCCGTGCGTGGGGGGGAGGGGGCCGGGGCGGGGGCTCCGCAGGTATAACATCACTAGTTGGTGGGAAGAGTGAAAGCCAATCTGGCAAGGTGGGATGGTCTCCCTCTGTCACTGGCGGGTCGGGTACAGGCGGGTTTAAAATGAACGTGTTACCACGATTTCTGGTTATTTTTCAATGCCTGCCGATTTTCCTGCCACAGGCTTTTTTCAGAGAGATTGAGGGAAGGATTACCTCGTTCATATGGGGAGGAAAGATGGCCAGAGTGAGGTAGGTGCTGTTACAGAGGGGAAGGCAGGCAGGGGGATTGGGTCTCCGAACCTGATGTATTATTACTTGGCGGCGAATGTGGAGAAGGTGTGGGAGCTGGGTCAGAGGGGTTGATTCCCAGTGGGTCAGAATGGAGGAGGAATTTGTGCAGGGGGTCGGGACTGAAAGCACTAGCAACAGCGCCGCTCGCGATAGACCCGGGGAAATACTCGGAGTCCGGTAATAATAGCTTCATTGAGAATTTGGAGGCAGTTTCACCAACACTTCGGGTTTGGGCAGGGTCAAGGGAAATGCCGATTCGGGGGAAGCACAGATTTGAGGCAGGGAGGTGGGATGGAAATTTTCGGAAATGGGAGGAAGGGAATTAATACACTGAAAGATTTGTTTCTTTTTGGTCTGTTTGCAGGATTGAAGGAGCTGGAAGCGAAGTATGGGCTGGAGCAGGGGGAAATGTTTAGATATATTCAGGTTAAGATTTTGCCACAAAGGAGATACAGAGCTTCCCGGTGGAGCCAGCCTCCACATTGTTGAAGGAGGTGCTGACGACAAGAGGACTGAAGAAGGGAGTAGTGTCAGTGGTGTACAGAGCTATTTTGGAAGAGGATAAGGCACCACTGGAAGGGATCAAAGCAAAGTGGGAGGAAGAGTTGGGAGAGGATATGGAGGAGGGGTTCTAGTGTGAGGTGCTCCGGAGAGTGAATGCCTCCACCTCATGCGAGAGGTTGGGGCTGATACAGCTGAAGGTGATTAACAGAGCACACCTCAGGAGGGCGAGGATGAGCCGATTCTTTGAAGGAGTAGAAGATGTGAGTGAACGTTGCGGGGGTGGCCCCACTAATCACGTTCATATGTTTTGGTCCTGTCCAAAGCTAGAGCATTACTGGAAAGAGGTTTTTAGGGTAATCACTAAAGTGGTGCATGTGAAACTGGACCTGGGCCCCCGGGTGGCCATATTTGGTGTGTCGGACCAGCCAGGGTTGGAACGGGTGCAGAGGCAGATTTTGTAGCCTTCGCCTCGTTGATCGCCCGAAGGTGGATCCTGCTGGGATGGAGAGCAGCCTCTCCACCCTGTGCCCTAGCGTGGCAGGGGGTGGGGGGTGGGGGGGGGGGACCTGTTGGAATACTTGACCCTTGAGAAGGTTAGGTTTGAACTGAGGGGAAGGATGGAGGGGTTCTACAATTCATGGGCATTATTCATCATTATTCATCATGCACATGAACTGGATAACATCGAACATTAGTTGGGGGGGTGGGTGGGAGGGTTGGGGGAGGGGAGCGGTGTGTGTTAATGGTGGACTATGGGTAGTTCCTAATCCCTTTTTGTCATTTGTTTGTGTGAACATGCGGGCCAATGTTTGGGGTTTGGTGGGAGGATGGGATCGTTGTTATCGATATGGGGATTGACATATTTGTTACTGATTATTGTTTATTGTTGGTGGGTGTAAATTTGGGAGGAAAATGTGAAAAAGGAGGAGAATAAAGAAATATTTTTAAAAAAGGATAGTGATCATGGCTTTGTTAAGGGACGATCATGTAGTGTACATACATCAGGTAGTGAAGTATGTAGTTTACATGGACTTCGATAATGCTTCTGACAAGGTCTCACACAGAAAACCCATCAAGAAGGTAAGAGCATCATGAGGGAGGAAGGGTCCCAGACAGAGGAACTGAAACTTAAATGGGAGGAGGAGCTAGGCGGGGAAATGGAGGATGGGCTGTGGGCAGAGGCCCTGAGTAGGGTAAATTCGATCGCGACATGTGCTAGGCTCGGGCTGATCCAATTTAAGGTCGTTCACCGGGCCCATATGACGGTGGCTCGGATGAGCAAATTTTTCGGGATAGAGGACAAATGCGCTAGGTGCGCGGGAGGACCATAGATTACATAGATTACATAGAATTTACAGTGCAGAAGGAGGCCATTCGGCCCATCGAGTCTGCACCGGCTCCTAGAAAGAGCACCCTACCCAAGGTTAACACATCCACCCTATCCCCAAAACCCAGTAACCCCACCCAACACTAAGGGCAATTTTGGACACTACGGGCAATTTAGCATGGCCAATCCACCTAACCTGCACATCTTTGGACTGTGGGAGGAAACCGGAGCACCCGGAGGAAACCCATGCACACACGGGGAGGATGTGCAGACTCCGCACAGACAGTGGCCCAAGCCGGAATCGAACCTGGGACCCTGGAGCTGTGAAGTGATTGTGCTATCCACAATGCTACCGTGCTGCCAATCTGCAGAGATCATTTGTTTTTCAGCTTGGGAGATGGGGTCATTGTTGGATGGAACCAAGAAATGCAGAGAGGACATTTCTGAAAAGCATTAGATAGTTATTTTTTAAGAGAAATATTTAGAGAGAGTAGTTGAATTCTGATCTTCCAGCGAACCATGTCCACATGTTTTGGGCATGCCCTAAGCTGAGTGGGTACTGGGAGGGATTTGCGGGGGGTCATGTCCCAGGTGCTAAAAACAAGGGTGGTGATGAGTCCAGAGGTGGCAATTTTTGGGGTTTCGGAAGACCCGGGCATCCAGGGGGAGAAAGAGGCCGATATGTTGGCCTTTGCTTCCCTGATAGCCTGGCGACGAATATTATTGGCGTGGAGCGACTCAAAGCCCCCGAAGACTGAGTGGTGGCTTGCGGACATGTCGAGTTTCCTGGGGATGGAAAAAATTAAGTTCGCCTTGAGGGGATCTGTGCAGGGGTTCACCCGGAGGTGGCAACCATTTATTGACTTCTTTGCGGGAGAGTGAGCGTCAGCAGGGGGGTGGGGGGGGAGGGGGGGTAGAGTAGAGTAGGAGGGAAAATATGGCGGGTAGTACCGGTGGGAGGGGAGCGGGCTTGTTCAATATGTTACGATGGAAGTATTGAAAGTACGTGGATGTTGCACACTTTTGCCTTTTTTGCTTTCTTTCTGATGATGTCTGTAACTGTTTATAAAGCCAAAAACTACCTCAATAAAATTGTTTATTAAAAAAAAAAGAAGGTAAGAGCCCATGGGATGCAGAGCCATTTGGCAAATTGGATACAAAATTGGCTTAGTGGCAGGAGGCAGAGGGTAATGGTTGTTTTTGTCACTGGCAGACTGTGTCCACTGGTGTACTGCAGGGATCGGTGCTGGATCCCTAGATGGTTGTGGTATACATTAATGATCTGGACCTGAATGTAGAAGGTATGATCAGTAAGTTTGCAGATGACACAAAAATTGATGGTATGGTAAACAGTGAGGAGGAACGTCTTAAATTCCAGGATGATATAGATGGGCTGGTTAGATGGGCAGAACAGTGGCAAATCAATTTAACCTCGAAAAGTGCATTTTGCAAGGACTAATGAGGCACGGGAATATACAGTGAATGGTAGGACCCTAGGAAGTACAGACATTCATCTTGGAGTGCCTGTCCGTAGATTCCTGAAGACAACAGGACGGGTTGATAAGATGGTAAAGAAGGCATATGGGACACTTGCCTTCATTACCAAGGCATAGAATATGAAAGCAGGGAAATCATGATGGAGCTGGATAAAATGCTGATTAGGCTACAGCTGGAGTACTGTGTACAGTTCTGGTCAACATAGGAAGGAAGGGACTGCACTTGAAAGGGTTCAGAGTAGATTCAGCAGGATGTTGCCTGGGCTGGAGCGTTTCAGCCAGGAAGAGAGACTGGATAGGCTGGAATGTTTTCTTCGGAGCAGAGAAGACTTAAGGGGGGGGGGGGGGGGTGCTTATTGAGTTATGTAAAATTATGAGGGGACATAGATAGGGTGGTGTGGTGAATGTAACTCCGTAATTCATACTGTATTGTATATACATGAGACCATGCATTTGTAAGCACAGTTGCGTTGCCCGACCACTAGGGGGAGTAGCGCTGGGAATGCTTAGGAGTTTGTACAGGGCTCCACCCTTGGCTCCGCCCATGACTCCTCCCCCTGGACTGCTGTGTAAATACCAATGCTCAGAGCCAGTCGTTCAGTTCATCGAGAGTTCAACGCGGATCAGGCTGGCTCTGTTGTAAGTAGATTAAAACCACTGTTCATATCTTAAAGCACGTGTTTAGTGAATTGATGGTTCCATCAGGTAGATAGGAAGGAACTTTCCCTTTAGCGGAGGGGTTAATAACCAGGGGGCATAGGTTTAAGGTAACGGGCAGGAGCTTTATAGGAGATGTGAAGGAAACCTTTTTCAGCAGAGGGTGTTGGGAATCTGGAATTCACTGCCTGAAAGGGTGGGAAAAGTGGGAACCCTCACAACATTTAAGAAGTATTTAGATGAGCACTTGAATTGCCATAGCATTGAAGGCTACGGGCCAAGTGCTGGAAAATGGGGTCAGAATAAGTAGATTCTTGATGGCTGGCACAGACACAATGGACTGAAGGGCCTTTTTCTGTGCTGGAAAATGTCTATGGACACATTCTAATTTTAAAAAAGAGTCCATTCTGGACAGGATTCGAGGGACGCTTGTCGCAGTGGGCACGACCAGACTATCTAATGGCAGCCTGTTTTTTTCTGGTGGCCCCCGAGGCTGCACTCGCTCGCATTTACTGCACTGATGACCTCCGCCCGCAAGAACTCCTCAGTATGGGAGGAGATCGGGGTGTCATTTTTAAATGGCGCCCCAATCTCTTGACCCCCTGATGCGACCCCTGAACCCACCCAATGCCCCAAGCTATAAGTGCCCCTCCCGCACAAGGGCAGCACACCCCCGGGCCCAATGCCCAGCACAGGAAAAATGCCAGCCTGGCAGTGCAGCATTGCTAGAGTGCCAGGCTGGCAGTTCCAAGGTACCCAGGTGGTACCAGGGTGCCACCATGCTCAGAGGCCAATCACCCAGGGGCCTCCGACCCCTGGGAGACCCCCAAGTGCCATTCTGCCTGGTCCCTGTTTGTGGGGACCAATGCTGAACAGCGCTCGCCTAAAGTCTCCGAGGTGACGTGGTTAGATCCAAAATTCTCAGGTAGATCAGGTGAGTGCATACCAGAGTGAGGCCAGCTCCTTATTCGAATGTGCAGATTTGACAAATACTGATCCCACCCACAATGTACGGGAGCCAAATCACGATATCTCACGAGATCCCATCAGATCTCACAAGGCGTGGCGAAGTGGGTAAATCCCGGGAAAGAACTCTCCCGGCATCTACTGGCCGCGTCGCATCCTGGTTCGGATGGAACACAGCCGGTAGATAGAGCCCTATGACGATGTCTCTATGTAGCCTCATAAAAGCCCGATACAATTGTGGTAAGACTTCTCCGCCCTTATACTCTAATCCATTTGTAACAAAGAATGACATATCATTTCCTTTCCCCAATTGCTTGCTGTACCTGCACACTAACTTTCTGTGATTTCTGTACAATGGCGCCCACCTCCCTCTGAATACCAACACTCCCAGTTTCTCACCATGTAAAAAGGTTCTGCTTTTTTATTTCCTTCCAAAGCGTATCAGCTCTCTGTCTTATGTTCCGTTTGCCTTTCCCACTCACTTAACCAGCCTATATACCTTTGCAGCCTCGTTGCACCTTCCTCACTACTTATTTTCTCACTTAACTTTGTACCGTCAGTAACGTTGCACACATGACATTCATTCACCTCATCTAAATCATGATATAGATTGTGAATGGCTGAGGCTTCAACACTGATCCTTGCAGGGCAGCACGGTGGCGCGGTGGTAGCACTGCAGTCTCACAACGCCAAGGCCCCAGGTTCGATTCTGGATCACTGTCCGTGTGGAGTTTACACATTCGCCCCCACAACCCAAAGCTGTGCAAGGTAGGTGGATTGAACATGCTAAATTAGCCCTTAATTGGAGAAAATGAATTGGGTACTCTAAATTTATATTTTAAAAAAACACTGATCCTTGCAGTACCTCACCAGTTATAGCCTGTCAACATGAAAACAACCTGTTTATTTGTACTCTCTGTTTTCTGCCCATTAACTAATTTTCAATCCATGCTATTCTAATTCTGTTAATCTCATGATGCATAATTTTGTGTAACAACCTCTTGTGGGCCATCTTATCAAATGCTTTCAACCTTCCAATGTATCACATTTAACTCCAAGCCGAACATCGAATCCCATCTCCTCCCTATTAAAAAGCTCCCACCTCCAAACATTGAACATAGAACAGTACAGCACAGTACAGGCCCTTCAGCCCATGATGTTGTGCTGACCATTTATCCTAATCTAAGATCAACCTAACCTACACCCTTTCAATTTACTGCTGTCCATGTGCCTGTCCAAGAGTCGCTTAAATGTCCCTAATGACTCTGACTCCACCACTTCTGCTGGCAGTGCATTCCACGCACCCACCACTCTCTGTGTAAAGAACCTACCTCTGACATCTCCCCTATATATTCCTACAATCACCTTAAAATTATGTCCCCTCGTGACAGCCATTTCCGCCCTGGGAAAAGGTCTCTGGCTATCCACTCTATCCATGCCTCTCATCACCTTGTACACCTCTAACAAGTCACCTCTCTTCCTTCTTCGCTCCAGCGAGAAAAGACCTAGCTCCCTCAATCTTTATTCATAAGACATGCCCTTCAGTCCAGGCAGCATCCTGGTAAATCTCCTCTGTACCCTCTCCAAAGCATCCATATCCTTCCTATAATAAGGCGACCAGAACTGGACACAATATTACAAGTGTGTCTAACTAGGGTTTTATAAAGCTGCAGCAAAACCTCATGGCTCTTAAACTCAATCCCCCTGTTAATGAAAGCCAACACATCATACGCCTTCTTAACAACCCTATCAACCTGGGTGGCAACTTTGAGAGATCTATATACGTGGACACCAAGATCCCTCTGTTCCTCCACACTTCCAAGAATCCTGCCTTTAACCCTGTATTCAGCATTCAAATTCGGCCTTCCAAAATGAATCACTTCACATTTATCGAGGTTGAACTCCATCTGCCACTTCTCAGCCCAGCTCTGCATCCTGTTAATGTCCTGTTGTAACCTGCAACAGCCCTCAACACTATTGACAACTCCCCCAATCTTCGTGTCACCCTTCCACTTCCTCATCCAAGTCATTTATACAAACCACAAAGAGCAGAGGTCCCAGAACGTTACCTATTACTGTCCTGAACTCAGCATGTCTGAAACCCGAATCTTTTCTTTCAACCTCAGAATTAATTACTTTAATGCTGTCCCGGCCAAAGTTCCATTCTCCATCATCCATATAATTAATCTATCCAATGCTCCGCTGCCTATATCTCTATCTTGAACAGTCTTTGTCAGCCACTGTCCCTCTCCTCACTGATTTACATTCGTCTCCAGTGCCCAGTTGAAAATATTCACCTTGGTGTTTAAATCCCTTCTTTTTTTCCTGAAATTTAGAGTACCCAATTATTTTTTAAAATCCAATTAAAGGGCACTTTAGCATGGCCAATCCACCTAACCTGCACATCTTTGGGTTGTGGGAGTGAAACCCACACAGACAAGGGGAGAACGTGCAAACTCCACACGGACAGTGACCCAGGGTAAATCCCTTCCTGACCTCAGTTCTCCCAGTTGTCATACCACCCTCCAGCCCTCTGAGGCATCAAGTACTCTCCATTCCTCTAATTCTGGCATCTTGTGTATCTCCATCCCACCACAAGCCTGTTTGGGTGCCCTGCCTAAATCTCTTCACTTCTCCACCTCCTTCTCTTCGTCTGAGACCCTCCTTTCAACCATCCCTTTGATCAAATCTCATGTTTGTTGGCTCAACTTCCATGTTGCTTAGCCCTCTGTGAGGTACTTTGGAGTGCTCCTCTGTATTAAAGGGGATGCACAAATTCAAATTGTTCACATGACACAGCATGTGTTACCTTCAGGAGATAGTTTGAAAAAAAGACAAAACAAATTAATCTCCTGTTTCAGGCTATGATTATTCATTTTAATCATTGCTGTTTAGGATTGTGCAGCACGATGGTTGTGGCATGTTGCATTAGCAATCTTTATTCGTTTAATCAGATTTTACATTTCACTGTTTTTTAAAAAATGCTTGTATGTAATAGAAATTAATATTGGCATTAGTTTGATATTCCTTGGTAATTCCATGCTCAAAAATTGGCTCCGATTCACTAAAATGTGGAGTAGTGATGTTCTGTCAGATGCTTTATAATTTCCAGATGTCAGCTTTAGTAATGGAATAACATTTAAATTATATCAAAACTGTGCAAAATAATTATAATAAAGATAGCAATAGATTGAAATTGTCAATAGGAAGGCTGGCATTCTCCTTCAAAGCAATTAGTCTGAACTTGGCTATTTTTAAAAAAGTTACGACCTACATCCTTTATTTTGCAGACTATGCCGCTGAAAAGACAGACCCTTTGATGAAACAGATCAGTTTTAACCTGTTATTAGTGCTGTCAGTCACGGAGCATACAATTTAGTCACAGTCCAGTTCTTCGCAAACACTGTGAAGTGATTGTCAAATAACATCAGTTTTCAGCTGGGAATCTGAAATTCAACAACAGATAAAGCCTGGATCCTGTCCCATTATAATTCTCAGTGCCTTTATTATGTGCCAACTCAAATGGCTCAGGTTGTCAAGTATTAAACACAAGCAATATAAGCCATGTAGGCACGGTAATAAGCATTCAATTCTGCAGTCATCTGTAATGAGTAAATAAATTAGAGGGGAGTCTTTAAAGTGCTCTCTTCAGCTGTCATCTTCCCCACCCCTGAGGAACATACAAAGTCTCCTTAAATCAGCCCTGCACACACATAACAATAATGGTCCTTAATCACAGTGTGGATATCTCTTCCTTTAGCTGTTAGTTAAACAGAGGGGAGACTCGCCACACTGTTAAAACAGTTAAAGGAGATTGAATTAAAAGGTAGCCAACCATACTAACTCCATAACAAGAGCCTGATAATGTGATTGTATTATCACCACTCACTGTTGGGGAAAAGTGAGTCCACAGGTGCTCCATTGCAGTCTAACATTTCCACTCTATTCTCTGGTACAGGATAAATTCTCTCTACGCCCACTGTACCTTACTGTCCTCCTCCCATATAATGTATCTTCGTTTGCTGTTGGCCTATTAGCTTTGTCTGTCACATCTGTGCAATTTGAAGGCAGGGAGATGGGTTGGCACTTGTTACAAAAATATAACATGGCAAAATAATGTGAAGATTATTTCGTTTTGTTGAAAGAAAAAACATGGTTTATGCAATTTGATCACTACGCCAACTCAGATCCATAAGAAGCTTTCATAATAATTAATGAATGAAATCCAATTTTTAAAATCATAACTTAAATTAAAACAATTGCGAATAATATACGGTCGCTAAAACTTTAATAACTCAGGGCAGCATGGTGGCGCAGTGGTTAGCATTGCTGCCTCACGGCGCTGATGTCCCAGGTTCGATCCCGGCTCTGGGTCACTGTCCATGTGGAGTTTGCACATTCTCACCGTGTTTGCGCGGGTTTCATCCCCACAACCCAAAGATGTGCAGGGTAGGTGGATTGGCCACGATAAATTGCCCCGTCATTGGAAAAAAAGTGAATTGGGTACTCTAAATCTATTTTTTTTTTAAACTTTAATCATTTAAATTATTTTGTGCAACTTATGCCATCAAGTGCAGACAAGCACTCATGCGATGAACAAAGACAAATTAATACTTGTTAAACTTTTAAAAACCATTAATACTTGATAAACTTTTAAAAACCATTAATACTTGTTAAACTTAAAAAAAACCATGTCCTTTAACTTTTAGTGCTACTCACGCCTATATTTCATTAATGTGGTTGCCGCTTTAATAAAAGATGCAATCTAAACTTAGAATTCCAATGGGTTCCTCTCTCATCATCATCAAGTGTGCTGCAGTCCTGAACAGACACACCAATAGGTGTCAGCTTTAATCTCAGTCCTATGTTTAGCAAGCCAATGTCATGACCAGGAATGCTACAGTTGGCTCAGTGACATTGCATTAAGAAAAGGTGGAATGGGGCAGCACGGTGGCCTAGTGGTTAGCACAACCGCCTCATGGCGCTGAGGTCCCAGGTTCGATCCCGGCTCTGGGTCACTGTCTGTGTGGAGTTTGCACATTCTCCCCGTGTCTGCGTGGGTTTCACCCCCACAGCCCAAAAATGTGCAGAGTAGGTGGATTGGCCACACTAAATTGCCCCTTTAATTGGAAAAAATAATTTGGTAATCTAAATTTATAAAAAAAAAAGAAAAGGTGGGATTCTCCGACCCCCTGCCAGGTTGGAGAATCGCCGAGGGTCGCCGTGAATCCCGCCCCCCGCCATCCTCCGACCCCCCAAAAGTCGGCGAGGGGTGAATCTCGCCGCCCGCCTCAGAGAATGGCGGGTGCCGGCGCGACTCAATGGGTCCCGGGGCTGCCCGAATTCTCCCGGTCGGATGGGCCGAAGTCCCCCCGGCATGACCGCAGGTCACGCCAGCATAAATTATACCACCTTATGTAACGGCGTCAACCAGTGCTGATGGTTGACGCCGGACAGAGTGGAGGTAGGTCACGGCGTGGGCTGGCCGCAGGAGAAGTGACGGCGAGGCCGCAGTCTGTATGGGGGAGGAGAAGTGTTGGGGGGGGAGAGGGTGAGTGCCGGGGAGGGGGCTAGTGCTGGGGAGGGGGGTGAGTGCCAGGGAGGGGAGTGAGTGCCGGGGAGGAGGAAGAGGGTGAGTGCCGGGGTGGGGGGAGAGGACGAGTGCCGGGGAGGGGGACGAGTGCCGGGGAGGGGGGTGAGTGCCGGGGAGAGGGTGAGTGCCGGGGAGGGGGTTGAGTGCCGGGGAGGGGGGTGAGTGCCGGGGAGGGGGGAGGGGGTGAGTGCCGGGGAGGGGGGAGAGGGTGAGTGCCGGGGAGGGGGGTGAGTGCCGGGGAGGGGGGGTGAGTGCCGGGGAGGGGGGTGAGTGCCGGGGAGGGGGGTGAGTGCGGGGTGGGGGGTGAGTGCGGGGAGGGGGGTGGAGTGCCGGGGAGGGGGGAGGAGGGTGAGTGCGGGGAGGAGGGGAGTGCCGGGGGGGGGGTGAGTGACGGGGGGAGGGGGGTGAGTGCCGGGGAGGGGGGAGAGGGGAGTGCGGGGAGGGGGGGTGAGTGCGGGGAGGGGGAGGAGGGGGGTGGGGGGAGAGGGTGAGTGCCGGGGAGGAGGGTGAGTGCCGGGGAGATGGTGAGTGCGGGGAGGGGGGAGGAGGGTGAGTGCCGGGGAGGGGGGGAGAGGTGAGTGCCGGGGAGGGGGGAGAGTGCCGGGAAGGGGGGAGAGGGTGAGTGCCGGGGAGGGGGGAGAGTGCCGGGGAGGGGGGGGGAGAGGGGAGTGCCGAGGTGGGGGGTGAGTGCCGGGGTGGGGGGTGAGTGCCGGGGAGATGATGAGTGCCGGGGAGGGGGGAGAGGGTGAGTGCCGGGGAGAGGGTGAGTGCCGGGGAGGGGGGAGAGGGTGAGTGCCGGGAAGGGGGGGGGGGTGGGCGAGTGCGGGGAGGGGGGAGAGGGTGAGTGCCGGGGAGGGGGTGAGTGCCGGGGAGGTGGGTGAGTGCCGGGGAGGGGGGTGAGTGCTGGGGAGGGGGGTGAGTGCCGGGGAGGGGGAGAGGGTGAGTGCCGGGGAGGGGGGTGAGTGCCGGGGAGGGGGGGTGAGTGCCGGGGAGGGGGGGAGAGGGTGAGTGCCGGGGTGGGGGGTGAGTGCCGGGGAGGGGGGTGAGTGCTGGGGAGGGGGGAGAGTGCCGGGAAGGGGGAGAGGGTGAGTGCCGGGGAGGGGGGAGAGTGCCGGGGAGGGGGGGAGAGGGTGAGTGCCGAGGTGGGGGGTGAGTGCCGGGGTGGGGGGTGAGTGCGGGGAGAGGATGAGTGCCGGGGAGGGGGGAGAGGGTGAGTGCCGGGGGAGAGGGTGAGTGCCGGGGAGGGGGGAGAGGTGAGTGCGGGAAGGGGGGGGGGTGGGCGAGTGCGGGGAGGGGGGAGAGGGTGAGTGCCGGGGAGGGGGTGAGTGCCGGGGAGGTGGGTGAGTGCCGGGGAGGGGGGTGAGTGCTGGGAGGGGGGTGAGTGCCGGGGAGGGGGGAGAGGGTGAGTGCCGGGGAGGGGGGTGAGTGCCGGGGAGGGGGGGTGAGTGACGGGGAGGGGGGGATGAGGGTGGAGTGCGGGGTGGGGGGTGAGTGCCGGGGAGGGGGGTGAGTGCTGGGGAGGGGGAGTGAGGCCGGGGAGGAGGGAGAGGGTTGAGTGCCTGGGGAGAGGGTGAAGTGCGGGGAGGGGGGTGAGTGGCCGGGGAGGGGGGAGAGGGTGAGTGCCGGGGGGAGAGGGTGAGTGCCGGGGAGGGGGGGATCGAGGGTAGTGCGAGTTCCGGGGAGGTGGTGAGTGCCGGGGAGAGGGTGTGTTCCGGGGAGATGGTGAGTGCCGGGGAGGGGGGTGAGTGCCGGGGAGGGGGGAGAGGGTGAGTGCCGGGGAGAGGGTGAGTGCCGGGGAGGGGGGAGAGGGTGAGTGCCGGGGAGGGGAGAGGGCGAGGGAGGTCGTCCGCCTGACCAGGTGCCAGCCTCCAACTGTCGCGACCATGCAGCCCATGGCACCTGGCTGCTGGGGGGGGGGGGGGGGGGGGGGGGGTATGGGCGATGATGACATGTCATCATTCCCCCCACCCCCTGCAGGCTGTTATGTTTGCTGATCACCCAACAATGTTGCCCGCCGTGGCGGCGGCCGCACTTCTACATGTTGCCCTGGGGGAGGAGGAGGAACGTGCCACGGAGGCGGCGCAGGCTGCCGTAGAGGAGCATGCCGCGGAGGGGCAGGTGGCAGTCACCCAGGCTGGAGGGCCGCCCCGCCTGACCGGATGAGTAGCAGGAAGAGGTGGTTGCACCACGGCGACAGAGATGCCCGAGGAGGCCCCGTGCGTACCGGCCCCGCTCGTCGTACCAGGACCTCACAGACGGGCATGCAGGAGGAGACTCCAGATGAGCCGGGGAACCGTGGCACACATCTGCCACCTGATGGCACACCTGGCACCGTGTGGCACTGGGGGAGGACACCTTCTCCCCGTGTCCGTCAAGGCTACAGTGGCCCTGACCGTTTATGCCACGGGGGCATTCCAGGCGCCGAGTGGGGACCTGTCCGGCATCTCACAGGCATCGGTGCACCGGTGCATCCGGGCAATGACAGACGCCCAAATGCCATTGCAGACCCCTACATCCAGTTCCCTATGGATCGGGCCAGCCAGGATGCCCGGGCAGCCGGCTTCGCTGCCGTGGCCGGGTTGCCCATGGTCCAGGGTGCGATCGATGGGATGCACGTCGCCGTGCGGCCACCTGCAGATAACAGGGCCGTGTTCACCAATAGGAGGGGACCTATTCCATGAACATCAGATGGTCTGCGACCACTGCATGATTATCCAGCACGTCTGTGCCCGGTACCCGGGAAGTGTACATGACTCATACGTATTGGCCCAGTCTTACATCCCCGGCATGTTCGAGGGACGCCAACCCCGGCTGGGGGGCTGGTTGCTGGGCGACAGGAGTTACCCGTTGCGGGTGTGGCTGATGACGCCTATACGGAGGCCACAGACTGACGCGGAGAACCGCTACAATGATGCCCATGCAGCGGCCAGGGGTGTGATAGAGAGGTGCTTTGGGCTGCTAAGATGCGCTTCAGGTGCCTGGACCGCTCTGGAGGGGCCCTCCAGTACCCGCCAGATAGGGTCGGCTGCATCATTGTGGTGTGCTGTGTCCTGCACAACATAGCCCAGCAGAGGGCGATGTGCCGCAAGCAGAGGAGGGGGAAGGGGAGGAGCAGCAAGAAGAGACGCAGTCCTCCCCAGATGAGGAGGATGGAGGCAATGGTCAGGGCAGACAGGCTGGACATGGACGAGAGGCTGCCCACCATTACTGGCTGGGCCAGCGGGCACAACACAGGCTGATGGCCGCTAGGTTCACTGACTCGGGGGGCGTTAGAATCACCGAGTATGGGCACAGACCGCACACCACGGCACCAGCCGACCACCCTCACACTCCCCACCCACCCACCACCAACACCCTCACCCCCCGCCACCCACCCACCATCAACCACCCCCACCCCACCCGCATGCACACCACCCCTCCATTGCAGATCCACCTGCGGCACAACGGGCCGGGCTCACACAGTCGCCGGTGGAAGCGTGTCTATTGCAGGCCATGGAGGATGAGAACGACCCGCTCTGCGATGAGCTCCTGGCTCAACATCGTTAGAAAATGTTTGACCGATGGCCACGGTACCACCCTCCACCCGGACCATCCCTGCATACGGCCGTGACACTGCCGCGCACGGTCCCGTCCTCTACCCGGGGGGATGGAGAGGGCGACCCGGGGGGAGGGGGGGCACACTCACCTGGGGCCAACATAATACCACCGCTCACACACACTGGCGCTCACCTCACACCACACCCCCGCACGCTTCGGACAGAGCACAAAGGCAGATTAGTATGTGTGAAAGTGATTTTAATGACAAACAGTTCATACACGTGCCCTAGCCCTTATAACTCGTCTGTGCCCTGCACCCGCGCCAACTTACTCAGTGTCTAATTGCTTGGCCTTACGGGCCCTCTGACTACGTCCAGGTGGTTCCCCAGATGGTACAGCACAACTGGAGGGGGACTCCTGTGATTCCTGCCCTGTGACTCAGGATCCCTTTGGTGGCCGTTTCCTGGGGTGGCCCGGCCTAGATGGGCCAGGCTACGGCTCGGGCGACTGGATGGCGAGCTGCCACCTGTCCTGCCCATTGCCCACCAGATGCACCTGGGACGGAAGCGGCTGTGTTGTGCACACCAGTGAGTGTACCAGAAGCCTCATTACTAAAGTGCCCAACCGAGGTGAGTGTCTCTGCGATGGTGGAGGGTGTTGGAGAAAGCAGTGGCGTTGTCCGAGGTGCCGTGGTGTTCCGGGACCTTCCCTACAGGGGGACCCGGGATGGGCCCCAGCACCTCCTCCTCCCTCGGGATGCCCAATGGCCCCCGGGGCTCGACATGGGTCAGGGGTGCGAACAGACTGGCCATCCAACGCCCCCCCCCCCCGACACCTGGCGCTGCCAGTCCTGGATGCCCGCCCTGGTATCGACAAGCGTCTGCAAGTTTGCAGCCATGGAGCTCAGGGAGTTGGCCATCCCTGTCTGTATCTGGGCAACGCCGGACAGCACCTGGGCAATGGCGCCGATGCCCTCAGCGATGGCCTGCAGAGACAGGGCCATGGCCTGCTGTGACTGGGCCACAGCGTTGAGCGCCTATGCCATCTGCCGCTGGCTCTGGCTCATGGCTTCCTGTGAGAGGGCAGCTATGTCCTGGGCCACAGACTCTGCCTGTACGGAAAGCCCCAGGCCTTGCATACTGCTCCCCATGTCTGACACCGTCACCCCCATTGTCCCCACCGCGGACGCCACCCGTGCGGTTTCGGCCTGGGTGGCACGCATGACCGGCACCACTCCCAGCTCCTGGACGCGGGTGCACTCCTCCACCTGCGTCTGCAGCCGCTGCAAGCCGGCCGTCACCCCCTTCAATCATCCCTGGGTCCGTGACTGCATCGGGTCTATGGGTGGGTGTGGTAACTCCAGGAACCCGGGACCAGTCTGGGCGGCAGATGTTTGTTTGCGCCGGGGTGCCCTCCGACCTCCCGGCCCCTCTGCTGCTCCTACCTCCACCTGCTGTACCGGTACGGCTGTGTTGTGCGCAACAATGAGTGTACCAGAAGCCTCATCACTAAAGTGCCCAACCGAGGTGAGTGTCTCTGCGATGGTGGAGGGCGTTGGAGACAGCAGTGGCATTGTGTCGTGAGCATCGTCCGACCCAGAATCCATGGTCCCCTGGGGTGGCGGTTCATGTCCACCTGTCCGCTGTGTGTCACTGTCCTGTCTTTCGGTGTCATGTGTGTCGGTGTCCTGGGTAGGGCTGTCCTGGATAGTGGTGTCCTGGGTAGGGCTGTGCTGGGTAGGGGTGTCCTGAGTCAGGGGAGTCCTGGGTAGGGCTGTCCTGGGTAGGGCTGTCCTGGGTAGGGCTGTCCTGGGTAGGGGTGTCCTGGGGAGGGCTGTCCTCGGTAGGGCTGTCCTGGGTAGGGCTGTCCTGGGTAGGGGTGTCCTGGGTAGGGCTGTCCTGGATAGTGGTGTCCCGGGTAGGGCTGTCCTGGGTAGGGCTGTCCTGGGTAGGGGTGCCCTGGGTAGGGCTGTCCTGGGTCGGGCTGTCCTGGGTAGGGGTGTCCTGGGTAGGGCTGTCCTGGGTAGGGCAATCCTGGATAGTGGTGTCCCGGGTAGGGCTGTCCTGGGTCAGGGGAGTCCTGGGTAGGGGTGTCCTGGATAGTGGTGTCCTGGGTAGGGGTGTCCTGGATAGTGGTGTCCTGGCTCAGCTGCAACGGGGGCCTGTGGCTGTCCCCCTCGTCGCTGGGTGTCACACGCCTGCGGCGCCACACTTGCACAAGATGGGAGCGTCGTCTCCGTGTTGCCCCAGGCCTGTCCCTGTCTCGTGGCCGCCCTGGGGCGTAGTGTGGGCATCGCATGCCGGAGGGATCGGGCCTGTCTCTGTCTCGTGGCCGCCCTGGGTATCCTGCGGGCAGTCGGCATCCACGGGGACGGGTGCCTTGACGTTTGGTTCTGCAATACACAATATAGCAGCACGGTTAGACACGCAGGCGGTGATCGGGGGAAATGGGGAAGGGGGGATATGGGAGAGGGGGATGTGGGGATATGGGGGAGGGGGATATGGGGGAGGGGGATATGGGGATATGGGGAGCGGGGATATGGGGATATGGGGAGGGGGATATGGGGATATGGGGAAGGGGATATGGTGGAGGGGAGATATGGGGATATGGAAGGGGGGATATGGGGAAGGGGGATATGGGGGAGGGGAGATATGGGGGATATGGGGGAGGGGGATATGGGGGATATGGGGGAGGGGGGAATATGGGGGAGGGGGATATGGTGGAGGGGGGAATATGGGGGATATGGGGGAGGGGGATATGGAGGATATGGGGAGGGGCGGATAGGGGGTATGGGGAGGGGGGATATGGGGGGAATAGGGGACGGGCCGTGGGGGGTGTCACTTGGTGGTGCGCCCCCGACCTCTGCATCAGCAACCTCCCGGTCCTTTGGTCCACCTGCCGGGTTCAGGGCCCTTTCCTCATGAACGGTGAGTGGTCTCTCATCAGCTGTTCCCTCTCCGGTCCTCTCACGCTCCCTGTTGTTGTGTGCGCGCTTCTCCTGTGGGGGGCGGGCGGGTGGGTGGCAGGGATAAAGGGTAACAGTGTTAGGAAGGGATATACATGCAGGCCAGCGGTTGTGCGTATATTGGCAGAGGTACGCAGCACATTAGGGTTAGGGTTGCTTAGCGTTAGGGTTGGTTGCACCTGGGGGTGTGCCGCACATCCGGCGGGGGGGTACTCACCCTGGCTGCCCAGACGAGGTCATTCACCTTCTTGTGGCACTGGGCGCCTGTCCTTGGTGTCACAGCCACAGCGCAGATGGCCTCTGCCACCTCCCTCCACAGGCGCCGGCTGAGGCGTGGGGCAACCTTGCGGCCGTGTCCGGGGTACAGGGCCTCCCGCCTCTGCTCTACTGCGTCCAAAAGCCCCTCGATATCATGCTCCTGGAACCTCGGGGCCGCACGGTGGGCGGCCATCTTGTCGGATCTCCGGGGGAGGGGGGGGGCGCGTCTTTTGTACTGTGGCGCCACCTGGCGTCATTGACGTCGCGCATCCGTGGCGGGTGGTGCCATCGTGAATGGCGTCACACCGCTACTAGCCCATTCCGGGCCGGAGAAATTGCGCCGTTTGAGGGGGACCGACGCCAGAGTGATCTGCACCATTTTTGGCGCCGGAGGCCGGCCATCGCGCCGATTATCGGAGAATCCCACCCCGATTTCTTAATGGTGATAATTGGTGAAGTACACGTGTGAAAGTGTGTAAAAAAGTGTGTCAGAGTGTGAGTGTGTATGAGATGGAGAGTGTGTGAGAGAGAGTGTGTCAAAAAGTGTGTCAGAGTGTGAGTGTATGCGTGAGATGGAGAATGTGTGAGAGGGAGAGTGTGTGAGAATGTGAGAGTGTGAGAATGTGAGTGGGTATGTGTGTGTGTGTGTGTATGTGTGTGTGAGTGTGGAAATGTGAGTGTGAGAGTGTGAGAATGTGAGTGGGTATGTGTGTGTGTATGTGTGTGTGAGTGTGGAAATGTGAGTGTGAGAGTGTGAGAATGTGAGTGGGTATGTGTGTGTGTGTGTGTGTGTATGTGTGTGTGAGTGTGGAAATGTGAGTGTGAGAGTGTGAGAATGTGAGATTGTCAGTGTGAGAATGTGAGAGTTCAGGGGCGGCATTCTCCCCTACCCGGCGTGACGGAGGGTCCCGGAGTAGGGGAGTGGCGCCAACCACTTAGGGGTCGCGCCTCCACAAAGGTGGGGAATTCTCCCCTGGGTCTCCCCACTGTGGGGAGTTCTCCCCACCTTTGGGGGCCAGCCCCACGCCGGAACGGTTGCCACCAGAAGACTGGCGCAAACAACGGGCGGCACCGGCAGCGGGGCTGGCCGAAAGGCTTTCGCCGGTCTGCGCATGCGCCGGCAGTGACGTCAGCGGCAGCTGCCGCTGACGTCACTGCCGGCGCATGCGCGATGTGGGTTTCTCTTCCGCTTCCGCCATGGCGGAGGCCGTGGGGGCTGCGGAAGGAGAAAGAGTGCACCCAGGGCACTGGCCCGGAGTCTGAGGGGGGGCCCCGATCGCGGGCCAGGCCACCGTGGGGGCACCCCCCGGGGTTCGATCGCCCCCCCAGGACCCCGGGGGCCTGCTCGCGCCGCTGAGCCCGCCGTTCCAGAGGTGGTTTAAACCTCGGCGGCGGGAGAGGCCTCCCAGCGGCGGGACTTTGGCCCATCCGGGCCGGAGAATCGCCGCAGGGGCCTCTCCGATCGGAGTGGCGCGATTCCTGCCCCCGCCACTTCCCGGGTGGCAGAGAATCTCTGCCACGGCGGGGGCGGGATTTTAGGCGGCCCCAGGCGATTCTCCGACCCTGCTGGGGGTCGGAGAATTTCGCCCCATGTGTGTGAGAATGCGAGTGTGGAAATGTGAGTGTGAGAATGTGAGTGTAAGAATGTGAGAGTGTGTGATCTGGCCTCTGATTCCCTCTCATTCAAATACCGCACTGGGACCCATTGTCCAAGTTTGTAAATGAAGAAATACCACTTGGGCAGCACGATGGATGGGATTTATCGAAGACTGGCCCAGTAAAAATATGAGACTTTGTGTAAGGTGAGGGGAAGGGGAAAATTTGAAGGATGATAAAAAAGTTCTAATAAACTAAAACACCCACCATCTCCTTCCCAGGATGATTGACATGCAGCTTGATTCAGTTGTTAGTGGAGTGATGACCTGGAAGTAGTTACCCTTATCTGTATTTTAAACGAGTCCTGCATCGAATACAACTTTTTGTTGGCAAACTTGTCAGAATTTAGCAGCTAACTATATCGTCTAAAGTGCCTGCTTCCAAAACAGATGGTAGGAATGCAGCAACCCCACAGCTGTGCATTATTCAAAACCCATCTACTACTGATTGGCAACCATTAGGTCCTGAAATGAAAGAGTCAACATCGACATTCAGCCTCCCTCTGGAAAGCTGAATAACTGAAAGCGGATCTGTGGAGTCCAATCCCGTCAATATTCTTCACCAACTGCCAACAAAAGGCACATTTTCCTTTTAAAAACCTTACCAAAAAATAATAGTCCCCACTTGCCTGGATGAGTGCAGCTCCAACAACACTCAAGAAACTCAACACCATCCAGGATAAAGCAGTCCACTTGATTGCTCCTCCTTCCACAAAGATTCACTCCCTCCACCATCGACGAACAATGGCAGCCATGTGTACCGTCTACAAGATGCAGTGCAGCAACTCACCAAGGTTCCCTAGACAGCACCTTCCAAACCCACGACCACTGACGTCTACAAGGACAAGAGCAGCAGATACCTGGGAACCCCACCAGCTGGAGGTTCCCCTCCAAGTCACTCACCACCCCGACTTGAAAATATATCGCCGTTCGTTCATTGTCGCCAGAACTCCATCCCTAACAGCACAGTGGGTGTACCTGAACATCAAGGACTGCAGTACCTGAACATCAAGGCCAACTCACCACCACCTTCTGAAGGGAAACTAGAGATGGGCAATAAATGCTGGCCTGACCAGTGACACCCACATCCCATAAATGAATAAAAAACAAATTCTTGTTGCACCAGGAGGAACTGGAGCATTTCCCCCAACTCCACAACATTGCTTTCTGCAAACTCCCTCATCAAGGCTGCTGCCCGCAAGGGAAGCAGCATGTTATTCACCTTCTTAAAACAGAGCCACGAAAAATACCCGGATAATATAAATTAAGCCCAATTTCAGGTCTGGTTGGAGTGTCTGGATTGGGGTACACACTCTGTGTGACCTGTAAATGGACATAATCCATCTCCCCCTGAACAAGCAGACTGTCTATCTTTACGGCTGTTTGTGGGACATCAGTGTGTGCAAAATGTTCTCTCGAAAAAGCAATGCTGGCGGCTCCTCAAAGGGGCCATTCATTGGCTGTGAAACACTTTAGAACATTCTGGGCACTTATGGAGCCATATAACAGTCAGACTTTCTTATAGTGCCCTTACTACAAACACGGCTGGGGCCAGGTGACTCAGTACATTAGAGAAATCAAACTTGGAGCACTTGAGGGCCACAGAGTTGCCTTAACCAAGTCAACCAATGGGGCAACCCCATTCTGCAATTCTAATGTGAACTCATCAGCTGCTGAGATCATATAACATCATGGGTTATTAGAAAGTCTCATTCTATGCTCAATCATTCTCTGCAACAGTAGGCCAAAATTGAAAGTTGCCTCAGAACACGAGTGTATCCTGACCCAGTGATGACATTTTGATGACATTTTCACTTTGAAAATACTTTAATTTCCACATGGCGGACAGGTTATATCCGGTAGAGCTGCCGATGATTTATTAGCCTCCACAAATGAGGCAGACCAGAGAAAGCAATAAAAGGCACGAGTTAAGGTATGGCTCGATGCACAAGCAACTTCACATACTTTTCTCATTTTGCAGTTGCCATGGTATTTTTGACTTACATGAGAGTTAAGAGATCATTTTTAGTAATAGGAGCACTACACTTGGCCTGAAGCATGTGCGGCCGAGGAAGGGGAACAAATAATTTCTAGGGTTTCTGCCCTTGCCTTGACTGCTCCCATATTGGACTGTTTAGTGTTTGGACACTGTAGAAAAGTCTGCTGTCAAGTGATGGGTGGGGCCCACACCAGTTGACAGCCTGGCACACATGGGATTACAAAGGATAAAGGGAACACAAACAGGCCATTTGGGCCAACCATGACATTGTTTCTCTTCCACTCGAACCTCCTCTCATCTAAATCTACCGTCTTAACCCTCTCAAATGCTTGTCTAATGTCCCCTTAAATACATCTCTGTTTTTCTCTTCAACCACTCCCTGTCATATCGAGTTCCATTCAGAATTTCCCATTAGGGCAGCACGGTGGTGCAGTGGGTTAGCCCTGCTGCCTCACGGCGCCGAGGTCCCAGGTTCGATCCCGGCTCTGGGTCACTGTCCGTGTGGAGTTTGCACATTCGCCCTGTGTCTGCGTGGTTTTACCCCCACAACCCAAAGATGTACAGGTTAGGTGGATTGGCCACGATAAATTGCCCCTTAATTGGAAAAAATGAATTGGGTACTCTAACTTTTTTTTAAAAGAATTTCCCATTGAATTTCTTGTGATTATCTTATACTGTTGGCCTCTATTGATGCTCTTCCCCACAAGAAGATACATTCTCAACTGTATCCACACCATGAAAACTTTTCATAATTTTAAAATCCTCCATTAGGTCATCCTTCGGCCTTGTTTTTTCAAGAGAATCGAGACACATCCTTTCAATCTGCCTGATATGTATACCGTCACATTTCTGGCATCATCCTCGTAAACCTGCCCCGCAATCTCTCTCCGGTGTCAGTATATCGTTTTTTATAACATTGCAACCAGAACTGCACGGAGTACTCGAGAGTGTGGTCTAACCAAGGTTAAATGCAGATTTAGCAGAATTTCCCTACTTTTCAATTCTGGCCTCACCAGCATACTGCTGGTAACATCGTATCCATCACCTGAGAGGTCAGGGCTGCAAGAACACCTAGCAAAGGGAGATCCAACGCCCATGCCTCTCCCCTCTTATACTGTTGGCCTTGTAAGTTATGGGCAAGCACTCTGCCACATATAAAACCCCACAGGATGCCTGCGGAAAAGCTAGGGTCTTGGATATAGTGGCATTTGGGGGCCCTAGCTTAATTCACAGCCTTTCTGGCACCCTCCAACCAGAGGTATGTGAACATTAATATCAAATATGAATCTAACCCCCTTCTCAGAAACTGGCTGACCTGAAGTGTACTTTGGGTTTTGGTGGCTGGTTTCGCTCGGTTGGCTGGACAGCTGGTTTGTGATGCAGATGAAGCTAACAGGTTCAATTCTTGTACTGGCTGAGGTTATTCATGAAGGCCCCTCCTTCTCAATCTTGCTCCTTGCCTGAGGTGTGGTGATCGTCAGGTTAAATCACCACCACTCAGCTCTCCCCTTCAAAGGGGAAAGCAGCCTATGGTCACCTGAGACTATGGAAACTTTATTACTCTACTTCAGGTATCTTCCATTTTAATGTATTTTTTAAAAATCCAATTAAGGGACAATTTAGCGTGGCCCATCCACACCTATCCAGCCCATCTTTGGGTTGTGGGGGTGAGACCCACGCAGACAAGGCGGAGAATGTGCAAACTCCACACGGACAGTGACTCGGGGCTAGGATCGAATCTGAGTCCTCGACACTTGTGAGGCAGCTGTTTTAATATTGTTGTTTTAACGTTCATTTTAAAATATATTCCGCAATAAATGGTTTAAATCTGTACCATTGGGTCAATACAAGAAGATTAGTGACTATTGTGTGAACTCATTCATTGGAATGAATGTGACTTCCTTCCCAACCCCTTAATGAGCACAGATGTGTTATTGCTTTCTTATATATAGGTATATTATTGGTATATATGGATATATTATTGGGCTGCTGTTGTTACTGTGCCTCCTCTGTGTTTCACTAACTGCTATTTCTGAATATGATGAATGAAATAAATTCAATTGAATTCATACCATTTCTTGCTTCACAGCACCAATGCAAATGATTATTTCCTATAGATAAATACTTTGCTGCCACTCGACCTGGTTGACAGGTAAAATTGGACGTGGTTGTAAGAATTTTGTGTATTGCTCTTCTGATTATATTTCAGATATACCAGCAAAAGTTGGCTAATTTGCATGCACTTTATTCTAGGTGCTAATACTGGAAAATATCCAGATCATTGTTATCATGCAACAATTAAAAATTTGTGTGAATTCTGAGACAAAAGTATAGAACTTGACAGCTTGTATGTCAATGGTTACTTATCGTTCCGAAATGATGTGTTTCACACTTGTAGCTTACTTATTTTCTCCGCCTCTCCACTGCCCCCACACCCCCCCCCCCCCCCTTCGTTTTCTCAGCCATTTAATCTCTTCTTTTCCTCTTCTCAATGGCTTCCTCTCAGTTGTTGTGACTGTGTAAGCACAGCCCTTTCTCACTTCTTGTAAAGCTACCAAAACACTGAAAGGCCCAACTTGAGATCGGCCACCTGGAAGCAGCAATGCAGCTGTCTCCCAGGCCTGGCTCCCTGCCAGTTGCCAGCTGTGCCATTGTATGCAAGCATCTTCCTTAATCTCATGCACAGTGATTGTATTAGCACTGTTTACAACAACCCCCCCCCACCCTCCCACCCGCCCCTCCTGTGTCTCATTCCCAATTGTATTCACCTCCTCTTGTTTAATTCTGTTTTGCAAGTTATTAAGCCCTGGAAGTCCATTAATCACAGTTCATGTCTTGTGTGGGCCCACACAGGGGAAAGAGGGTGGTGGGGGGGGGGGAGGGGGGCCTTGGGAAGGGAAGGCACGCTCACTCCGTTGAATGAGCTTGGACGGTGGTCCATTCAGATCCCTAACGAGATCATTACTGCTAACTAAATACAAACCTGACCCCTTTGACCCACTGGGAAATTATGTCAGCCCAGTGCAAGACATTAATATGCTTCCCCACCCCCGTCTCTGATAAACAGAGAACTAAATGTGTGATCAAAAGAGGCTTAATCACTGCTGTGATTGTGGTAAACCAAGCCTGACAGGCAATTTTGCAAAGCTCTCAATAGTTGCATCGTTGCCACCAACCCCCACACCAGCAACCCCCCCACCCTCCCACTTCTAAGTGCTTTCTGCCAAGCTCTACCACAACCAACAAGCAGCCCCCACAGTCTTTCATTGTGTCTAGTGCTGAGACCACCTGGTAGGCCGATTTCAATACAACACTGTCCGACTATTGCTACTTTGTCCCTAATACCCACCCCTCCCTCTCAGCCTTAACCACTAATATGAATTCCACTTAATTAAGTGAACCAGCTGAACATTCCGGCTTTAAATCACGCTGAAGGGGACAATTTTTACAAGGGATCATACACTTCTGCTCCTGCCCAACAAGACGCGGAAAGGACCCACTGTCATCCGTGCTGCCACTATGTCGCCGTACTCTGCCGTCATTTGCTCCAATTCACCTTGATTGACTTAAACCCCACCTGGCACTCGAGAATGCAGGCATGACAAATAAGGTAGCCCTCACCCCACTGGAGCTGGGTAACGGTTGGCACTGGCCACTGCAGGAATCTGTACGGCAGACAGCTGCATTTAAGATGCTGCCACTTATGCTCCCTCAAAGTATTTGCTACTTTTGTAAGCCAGGTCACTCACAGTAGTTTCGAGAAAAAAAAGGCCCCAAAAATAAAAGCTTCAGAAATAACCTAACAATGTTCCGTGTTTATTTACTAGTTTTCACCTCACCATCACCTTTTCTCTGAGACAGCAATCTGCTATGTGAAAGGATAGGACTGAAGGCCGGACTGACATTGATTAAAATTTACCACAGCCTGCGCCAACCCCTGTTTTCTCTATAGGTGAGTGTATCTCCCCTCCCAACCCCACACCCTCCTCAGTCAGTAATTAAATGAGGCAGAAATGATGGGAGTATTTGTTTGCCTTGACTTTCCTCAGCCTGCCCGTGAATGTAAAGCTGTGAATATGAAGTGTTAATTTGATGCTCCCACTGAGGGTGTCATTGTCGACAAAGGCTTCAAAACATAAGGGAGGAAAAAGTTAGCTCATGCAGAAAATGACCCTTATGGCTTTGATTGTCTCTGGGCAATGGCTGGCAGTAAGCAAAAGCCAATACTGCTTAATGCATCCTCTAGCAATTAACGAAGTCCATGTACCTCAGTGCACAGAAAGAATCACCTGAAATACTCACTTATTTACCTTCACAGCACTGCACAAAACCCAACACAAAGCTGCTGCTCTTTTCCAATCTGCTGACTAATTTGACAAGGGCAAGAAAGTCAAACCCTTTAGTCTCCAAATCTTAAACAAAAGGCTTTTTCCTCTCAAAAGGATTAAAACACTGCATTAACAAAGGTACGAGGTGTGAAAGTGCTTTCCCCATCTCGGGCTTCCTAATTCTATCCCTGTTCACGGTACCCAAAAATAATCCTGCATTTATCTTTCACACTGCACTGAAAGTCAACATATTTTTATTAAGTAAACATAAGTCAACAAGGGCTCTCAAGAAATCAACAAAATCAAATCTGTATGCAGGGTTTTCAAATTTATTATACACAATTATATAATGCACAAACAATATAACTAGCTTAATTAAAGTACATTAAGTTCAACTCAGATAGAGGAGCTGAAGGGCAAATGGGAAGATGAGCTAGGGGGAGAGATAGAGGCCGATCTGTGGGTGGGTAACTTGAGCAGAGTCAACACGTCCTCATCATGTGCCAGGCTCAGCCTGATACAATTTAAGGTAGTTCACCGGGCACATATGACGATGGCCCGGTTGAGCAAGTTTTTTGGGGTAGAAGACAGGTATGCGAGGTGTGAGGGGGGGGCAGCAAATCATGTCCACATGTTTTGGGCATGCCGGAAGCTTAGGGGATTCTGGCAGGGTTTTGCAGATGTCGGGGGCGATTCTCTGAGCCCTGCGCCGGGCGGGAGAATCGGCGCAAATGCGCCATGATGCCCCGAAGCAGGCGCGCAACTCTCTGAGGTGCGGAGAATCGGCGCCATTTGCGCCGGCGTATTTGACGTGCCGCGGGCCGCTGGACAGATACGACAGAGTCCCGCCGGCGCCGTTCACCCCTGGTCGCTGCCGGCGGGAACTCTGTACGAAGGTTCGGGGGGCGGCCTGTGGGGCGGGGAAAAACAATCCTTCACAGGGGGGGGCCTCCGATGGGGTCTGGCCAATTGGCGGGCCGGCCTCTCCCCCCCTCCCCCCGGGCCTACTTTCCTGCGCGGCCGGCTCCTGAACACCGACACTATGTTGAGTCGGGGCCGGCGCACTGAAGAAGACCCCCGCGCATGCGCAGGTTGGTGCGGTCCAACAGCGCATGCGCGGGTTGGCGTGGTGCCCATTTGGCGCCGGGAAGGGAGGCTAGAGTGGCATGAACTGCTCCAACGCTGTTCTGGCCCCCTGTGGGTCCCTGTGCCCGTGCCCGTTCCGGGCCGTCGTGAAATGCAATGGCGTTCACGACGGCGCAAACATTTTGTCTCCATTTTGGAGAATCGCCCCCGTCATGTCTGTCGCAATATGCACCCATGCACATCATGAGGTAAAAGCAGGCAGTGACAGACACCCAGGTGAGCCAATCAAGATACAGAACAGAACACAACCAATCACAAGTCAGAACACCAAGGGGGGGCTTCCAACTATAAAACACACGAGGCATCAGCACTCTGCCTCTTTCCACTGGTGATAGCTGTAGTGACAGTCAGGGTGTACAAATCATTCAACACCTTCTACAAATGGATCAGAGATAGCCTGGTCTAGATAGTTAGTGTTAGTTTACTTAGAGGAGTAGGGAGTCAACCCACAGGCAGCTGTGTGTTTCGTTACTGGAGTTCAATAAACTCTATTGAACCAATGCCTACGTTTGCTGTGTGCTTTATCAGTCAACTGCATCGTGTTGCAGTCCATGTTACCCCAGGGTCAATAACACGGCAATGTTCACACAACTAAAAACACGGGTGGTGCCGAGTCCAGAGGTTGCGATCTTTGGAGTGTTGGAAGATCCGAGAGTCCAGGGGGTGAGAGAGGCTGACGTCTTGGCCTTTGCCTCCCTGGTAGCCCAGAGACAGATATTGCTAGCGTGGAGGGACTCAAAGCCCCCAAGAACAGAGACCTGGGTTAGCGACATGGCTGGGTTTCTCAGTCTTGAGAAAATTAAGTTTGCCCTGAGAGGGTCAATGCTACGGTTCGTCCGGAGGAGGCAGCCGTTTGTCGACTTCTTTGGGGAAATTAACGGTCAGCAGAGGCAAAAAGTTTAAAGGGGAGGGAGGGTTTGTGGGGGGCGGGGGGTGATGTTAGGCTATTTTCTGTTTAGGGTAGGAGGGACTTGTTAGGGATGGAGATGATTTATGCAATATGTTTATAGTTGGATGTGCCTTGTTTACTGTTGTTGTTACTGTCATTATTATAAAATTATAAATACCTTAATAAAATTTTTTTTTTTAAAGTGCATTAAGTTCACTGTGGCAAGTCTCACATAATTAATCATCTCTCATGCAAATCAGCAATAAAAACTAAAGTGCTAATTGGATATGTTTGTTCTTGAGTTCTTGCTCAAGCATAATTTTTAAATACCAATGATTGTTCCAGATTTTAAGATGAATGTAAATTCAAAAGGGCTGCAGAGTGGTTATAAGGTTGGGTGAGTAATTGAATGGCCTGAGTTAATTATCAAGAGACATGAATTCCAATCCCTTCATGGCAGCTGGGGAATTTAAATTCAGTGAATTAAATCAGTCTGAGGGTAAAACGAAATGATCAGTAAGAACGTAACTACCATATTGTTGTTCTAAAAAACCTATCTGGCTCTCTAATGTCCTTCGAGGGAGGAAATCTGCCATTCTTGCCTGTTCTGGCCTACATGTGATTCCAGACCCACAACAATGGGTTGATTCTTAGCTGCTCTCTAAAATGGCTGAGCAAGCCATTGTCAGGAAACACAGGTAGTTTTATATGATCTATATTTGTTTTTGTGGGTAGTATAATAAGGCATAGCTTTAATAAATTAATTTTTGTCGTTCTATATTTGGAAGGGTTATTCTCTTCAGTTTGTTTGGATGCATGTATGGTAATTAGAGTTTACGACTTGAAAACAAACAGGGCTTAAATAAAGACTAGGCCATTGCTTAGCAACCTTGGGCTCAAATTGAAAAGCATAAGCACTTTTGGCTCAGGTGGAACCAGGTACCTGATAAGAAAGCAGCTCCCACAGAAACTTCCAGCAGAGACAGACCAATGGAGTAAGGGCAGAAGGCAAGTCCCAGAAGTTAAAGAACAGATAGTTCTAGAAACTGGAGAATAAAAAGAGAAATCCCAGGAAGACTGAAGTCAAAGGGACAACGAACTGGAATCTGAACAAGGTACTGTTGACCGAAGTTGAAGAAAGGGGCAGATCCCAGTTAAAAATAGAGTTGCAAGGTGCAGACCTGGTGAAGTCGGCTAGCGAGAAGCCAGGTATCTGAAGTAATCCTAAGGTTGGTGTCATCTTAATACAACCTGTGAAACAGTGGTGTTCTGTTGGCATGGCTGGGTGCCTGAGAGATTGTGTGAAAGCTCGAATGCACGTGGCAATCGAAAGTAGAGGAATACTGAAAGGAGAGATTGAAATCCTGGAAGTGGAGCCTTGGTGAGGTAATTGAAGAGAAAACATTGTTTGGGAAAAGATTCAAAGGTGTGTTTTTTCCCCGAGAGTGGGGTTTGGAAACATTAGTGTGGAAATCAGAGTCCTAGTGAGACCAGTTAGCTCACAGTATCATAACCATCTCGGGGAATTTGATGAGAAATCAACAGAAGTTCTATTGGGGGGCATCTGTCACTTGGTTTCAGAGTGTGGTGTGTCTGAGCACAGTCAACCCATTGGTTTACATAGACTGTATACTTCCTTAGATCATTATAGTATAATGTATATTTTGTAACTTGTGTCATCCTTAAAAATCTATGTACATTAGTGGAAATATAGGTGGGGTGAAGGACTATTGCGTTATAGTCAATCTTTTCATGTTTAATAAACATTATATTATTTTGTTAAAAGTTAATTGGCAGTCCTGTGACTCTGTTCATCCACTTCTCTCAACGAAAAACAAAAGTTACAGCCTATCGAGCCAGGGATCCACTCTGGGACCTGACTATCCAGTAATAACATCAACTGGGATCGTAACTGAGTGAATCAAAACTACTATGTCCTTCAGAACACATACTGCAGTAGCTCCAGGGAGGGGGTCCACCACCACCTTCCCAGGAACAGTTGGGAAGAGCAATAAATGCTGATCTTGCCAGCAGCACCCACATCCAGCAAATTAATTTTAAAAAGTTCCTCTCTCTTCGTTTTAGCATTAAATCCCCTCAGCCAGTTCCATTATTTCTCCTGTACTTCAGCCAAACACACACAGAAACCATGTGGGAAGTCAACTCCATCATATCATATTTTAGTCTAAATTACTTCCATTTTATTTACTTTTAAAACACTTGCCATCGAATAAAACAGCAAAATAAAGAAAAGCAGTTTTTGAAAAAAATCTAAAAGTTTTCTTCTGCACTGCAAATGTCAAGATTTTACAATATTACCACATTACTGCCACACTTGCAAATTGCCACATATCAAGACATAGATGAATCAAAACTGACTGCGACCCAATTCTTCAACTTAGCTCTCTTGAACAGTGCCAAACATCTGGGGAGGGATTCTCTGCCCCCACACCCGATTTTTGGTGCGGTACGCCCCACCGGCAGTGGGATTCTCCCTCCTGGCAACCGGCCAATGGGGTTTCCTATTGTGGGCACCCCCATGCCATCGGGAAATCCCAGGGTGTGAGTGCGCTGCTGGCGAAGCAGAGGACCCCGCCGACGGAGAATCCCACCCCTGATCTCAAAGTCGATCAGCTTCCACAGCTGTTCAATGAAGCTGGTGCAGGATGCGAGGGGCGAGATTCTCCCATCGGGAGACTAAGGGCGCAATTCTCCACTCCCACACAGGATGGGAGAATCGCGGGAGGGCCGCTCTGGCACCCCCCACGATTCTCCCACCCCAACCCCCCCATCCCCCCCAAAATGGCATGTTTTGCAACACGCCGCTCGGAGAATCGCGGGCCGCTGTTTTTCACGGTGGCCCACGATTCTCCGACCCAGATGGGCCGAGCGGCCTGCCGTTCCCGACCGGTTGACGCCGGCGGCAACCACACCTGGTCGCTGCCGGCGAGAACATGGCGGCGACAGCTGTTTTGTGGCTTGTGGGGGGCGGAGAGGGGAATGAGCACCACGACCGTGTTCGGGAGGGGATTGGCCAACGATCGGTGCCCACCGATCGTCGGGCCGGCTTCTCAAAGGGACACACTCTTTCCCCTCCGCCGCCCCGCAAGATCAAGCCGCCACGTCTTGCGGGGCAGCGGAGGGGAAGACGTCATCCTTCGTGACGTCAGCCACGCATGCGCGGGTTGGAGCCGGCCAACCCATGCATGCGCGGCTGACATCATTAGGCGCGTCGGCCGTGTCATTCTTGGCGAGCCGGGCCTTGACGCCACCGTTACAAACGGCGAGTGGCGATTCTCCGAGCGGCCAGCCATAAATCACACCGCGCCGGTTTGGGGGGGGGGGGGTGGGAGAATCTCGTTCGGGTGCTAGGGCGGCGTGGCGGGACTCGCCCGGTGCCCCCGCGATTCTCCCATCCGGCGTGGGGGGGGGGAGAATTGCGCCCTTCGTCTCTCGATGGGAGAATCTCGCCCATTGTTACCAACTTCTGAAATGTCACCTTTCTTTGCCCCTATCTGTCCCATTTTCATTGACAACATGTTACACTACACCATCACTGCAGGTTTGGCTTCTCTCGTGCTCTTATGGCTGCCTTCCCTACTTCATTCGCCTTGACATTCAATGGCATTATCATCACTGAATCCCCCACTATCAGCATACGCAAGGTTACTAATGACCAGTAACTGAACTGGACTAACTATATAAATACTGTGGCTCCAACCTTGGGTGTCTGTGTGGAATTTGCACTTTCTCCCTGTGTCTGCTTGGGTTTCCTCTGGGTGCTCCGGCTTCCTCCCATTGTCCAGGGATGTGCAGGTTAGGTGGATTGGCCCTTTAGTGTCCAGGGATGTGTAGGTTAGGTTACGGGGTTATTGGGATAGAGTGGGGGAGTGGGCCTAGGTACAGTGCTCTTTTGGAGGGTCAGTAAAGACTGGATAGGCTGAATGGCCTCCTTCCGCACTGTAGGGATTCTATGATTCTATGAAGAGAAGGTCTGAGACTGGGAATTTTGCAGGGAGTAACTCACCTCCTGACTCCCCAAAGTAGATGTCCACCATCTACAAGGCACAAGTCAGGAATGTGATGGACTACTATCCACTTGCCTGGATGAGTGCAGCTCCAATACTCAGTAATCTCATCACTATCCAGGAAAAAGCAGCGTGCTTGATTGGCAACCAATCCACCAATGTTAACATTCACTCCCCCCAACACTGTTGCACAGCGGCAGCAGTGTGTCCCATCTACAAGATGCATTGCAGAAACTCACTAAAGCTCCTTTGACAGCACCATCCAAACTTACAAACTCCACCACCTAGAAGGACAAGGATAGCAGATGGATGGGAACACTACCACATGCAGGTTCCCCACCAAGCCACACACCATGAGCGGGAATCTCCAATGATGGGGCTATGTCCCCACGCCAGTGTAAAAACGCTGGCGAATTGCTGATTCTCCTAACTGCAGGGGCTGGCAGAGGCAGGGGCCTGGCAGGGGCCCGGAGTGCTTCTCGCAGCTCTGGCTGCGGATACGGGGCCCCGCACGTCCGGTCGGGAGTCCGCGCATGCGCACAGCGGTGACCGGCAGCAGCCACCCTGTGGGACATGGTGGACACGGACCGCGGTGTGGCAGCAAAAATGTAGGCCCCTCTCGAGATCGCGCACGCCCACGGGTCCGTGATGCCCGATTGCCCCCCTGGCCGTCCATGAGCAACCCCCCCCCCCCCCCCCCCCCCCGATGATCGATTTCCCAGCCCCCACCAGGGCAGTTGTGGACTGAGTCGCAGTTCTAACCACATATCGGCCATCGGGTACCCAGCCAGAGTTTTCCTCGGAGAATTGCGGGGGTGGGGGGGGACACCCCTGTCAATGGCCCCCTACCCGTGCCACGTAGTTCGCATGCGAGAGACCCCTGAGCGGTTCTCGAGAATCGCGGAAGTGGCTTCGGACTGGATTTTGGCGTGAACGCCCATTCTCCGCCCTCGCGCCGATCGCGATTTCGGCTCGGAGGCTCGGAGAATCCAGCCCCATGACTTGGAAATATATTGCTATTCCCACACCTTCACTGGGTCCAAATCCTGGAACTCTCTTCATAACAGCACTGTGGGTAAACCTGCACCACATGGGCTGCAACAGTTCTAGAAGGCGGCCTCACCACCACCTCCTCAATGGCATTAGGGATGGACAGTAAATTCTGAGCCAGCGATGGCCACATCCCATGAATGAATATATAAAAAAACCTCTGCCAGTTTCAACTTATTCCGAATACCACAGCTTTCTTCTCAAATACACTAAATCCCACACTCCAGTCCCCTTTCTAAAGTGCCACAGCAATTTGATTTCAAAACTCCTGTCCTGCTTGTCAAATCACTTAGACTTCCACATAAATAGAAATCCAAATAAAGATGTGATTAATGGATAATCCAATATCGCTATTTTATACTGACACCCAAAGTTAAAATGACTGCCACCTTGTAATTGAGATTGACAGGAATGTTGTGAACTATTAAATATAGGATGTTGCGGGGTGGGGAAAAATAATAAAGATGAGTCCAATTCTACCCTCGCCTAATGTCCAGACACACCCACTTTCCAGCAGAGGTTATTGAAACTGCTTTAGGATGGAAACATTGGCTGAATTTTCCACCCTCTCCAGAAATCTTGAGGCCAGGGGCAGGATCTAAGGCCATGAAAGGGGCAAGTGCAGAGTCTGCCTGATTTTATAGCTCCACCCTAGCCCCACCTACCCATCCTACCTACCTCACCCATCTACCACCTTACCCAGCTGACATCCCATTCACCTGCTACCCTATCCAGCAACCTCACCCAACTACCCACCTACACACACACTTATTTGCTTGTCCATACATTCACCCATACACTCAGCAGTACACTCACCCATTCGGTCACCCAAACCCTTGCCCGTAAGGGCAACATACACTCACCCATATGCTCATCGATTACGCTCACCCATACGCTCACCCATTCGCTTGCACATATGTTTATCTTTACATTAGCTCGCCAATATGTTCGCCCATACACACTTCCATAAGCTGGCTCATATGCTTGCCCATATGCTTGCCAATATGTTCACCCATTCTCTCGCCTTTATGCTAGCCCATAAGCTCACCCAAACGCTCACCCATATGCTCGACCATATGCTCACCCATATGTTCGCACATTCGCTCGCCCATATGCTCACTCATACACTTGTCCATACACTCGCCCATATGCTCGCCCATACGCTCCCTCATTTGCTTGCCCATACGCGTGTTCACATACTTACTCATACACTCATCCATATGCGTGTTTATACGCTGTCCTATACTTTCGCTCATATGCTCACCCAAACCCTCGCCAATACATTCGCCCAATCACTCATTGATTTGCTCTCCAATACGCTCATCCATACGCTATCCATTCGCTCACCCATACGCTCACTCATAGGCTTGCCCTTACACGTGTTCATACGCTCTCTCATACGTTCACCCATACACGTGCTCCTACGATCACACATACGCTCTCTCATACGTTCACCCATACACGTGCTCCTACGATCACACATACGCTCTCTCATACGTTCACCCATACACGTGCTCCTACGATCACACATATGCTCACTCATACGCTTGCTCATCCGCTCGCCCATTCATTCACCCTTACGCTTGCCCATACGTTTGCCCACTCACTCACCAGGCACTCACCCATACGCTCGCCCAGACTCGAGCCCATACGCTCGCCCAGACTCGAGCCCATACACTTGCCCAGGCGCTCACCCAAATTCTCACCCATACGCTTGCCCATCATAGGCTCGTACATTCACCCATATGCTCGCCCATACACTCACTCATTTTCATGCCCATATGATTGCCCATTCCCTCACCATTTGCTCGTCCATAAGTCCACCCATACAATTGCCCATATGCTCATACGTAGCTCACCCATTCGCTCACCCATAAGCTCGCCCTTTTGCTCGCTCATCTGCTTGGCCATCTGCTCACTCATACTCTCGCCCATTCGCTCGCCTGTTCGCTTGCCTATATACTCAACCATAGGCTCAACCACTTGCTCTCGCTCGTGCACTCGCCCATACGCTCGCTGATATGCTCACCCATATGTTCGCCCATCCGCCTGCCCGCAGGGGGGTGGGATTCCCCCGCACTTGGTGCGACGGCCCGATGCCAGCTCCAAGAATGGCATACAGATGCTCACAGATAAATAGATACTCCGGCGTCGGGCCACCCGGAAGTTGCAGAATCCTCCGCACTTCCGGGGCTAGGCCGGCGTGGAGGGGTTGGTGCCACGCCAACCGGCACCGAAGGGCCGCCGTGGGCCGGTGCGAGTTGGCGCATGCGTAGAACCGCCGGCATGTTCTGACACATGCACAGAACCACCAGCGTGTTTCCTGCACATGCGCAGGAGGTTTCTTCTCCACGCTGGCCATGGCGGAGCCCTACAGAAGCTGGCGCGGAAGGAAAGAGTGCACCCACAGCACAGGCCCGCCCGCAGATCAGTGGGCCCCGATCGCAGGCCGGGCCACTGTGGGGGGCCCCCCCCCCCCACCGGAGCCGGATCCCCGTGCCCCCCCCCCCGAAGACTCGGGTAGACAGCTGACAAGCCAGGTCCCGCCGTGATGGACCATGTCCACTTCACGCCGGCGGGACTGGCCAAAAACAGGCGGCCGCCCAGCCCATCGGGGCCCGGAGAATTGCCAGGGGGGCCCCTGCCAAGGGCCTCCGACCGGCGCGTCGTGATCCCCGCCCCCGCCCAAAAACCGGTGCCATTGAATTCGGCGGGGGTTTGGAGAATCCCGCCCAGGATTTCTGACGCTGATGAAATGTTTTCAGTCTTCCTTACCCATTTCTCCTTTTAGTTACCCAAGATGGGCAGGCAGTGGAGGAATAGGAAGCAGACAGTGATGATGAAGACACAATTTTGTCTGCTTGATTCAGCAGGATTGGAAGCCCAACCACCATCCTTAAAGTCCAGAGGAAGCCAATTGGGAGGCTGTCTCCAGTAAATGTGCATTCAGGACCTCTATCAGGTCTGATGTCAGGATCCCGAACTTGTGGTAATTTCCTGCCCATTGCTCCTCACCTGAGTGCAGCTAGGAGGGTTGCTCAATGAACACCTAGTGTGACAGAAAACTCTTGTCCCCTCCCTCTCCTCCTCCTTCCAGCAGCTCAACCTGCTCTATGTGGCCTCTGTTCATTCTCCAAGTCATGCGTATTGTAAAGGGAATACCCACAAGTGCTCCCATATCTGAGAGCAAACAGTTCATATAAAAGCCTTGCAAGCAGCCCATCGGCTCCTGCCACACCACGCTCCATAACTTGAAACTATTAAAGCACCAAGCAGTTGTAGAATCAAAGCAACAATCAGGAGAAATCCACCAGTAACTCTAGCCTGTAAATAGCTCATGATCCCATCGACTTGCCAATTGGGCGTTCAGCTGTGCATAGTTAATAAAGGGTGTAAACTGCAGCTTTAGCTCTAATTAGCCCCTGTCTGCGTGGGTCTCATCCCCACAACCCAAAAAGAGGAGCAGGGTAGGTGAATTGGCCACACTAAATTGCCCCTTAATTGGAAAACAAAAGAATTGGGTACTCTAAATTTATTTTAAAAATGAAAAAAAAGCTTTAATTAGCACTGCTGGAATCAAGTCTTCCATGCTGACAGATGTCATGATCTGGCTTCTCTGAATCCTTCCATTAGCGGGACAGGCACGAATGCTGTCATCTATACGACATCTAGCATCCTTTACCCATCTGCTTCACTAATGTCCTTCAGGGAAGGAAATCTGCCATCTTTACCTGGTCTGGCCAACATGAGAGTCCAGACCCACAGTGATGTGTTTGACTCTTAGCTGCCTTTTGACTAGCCTAACAAGACACTCAGTTCAAGACACTAATTTAGGATGGGCAATAAATGTTCGGCCAGCTAGCGACACCCACATCCCATGAATGAATTTTTAAAAAATCACGGCAAAAATGTGCACGTGCACTGTAGATGCCATTTTGGAGACCTCAAGCATGTGATGCCCAAAGCATGGGTGCAAACCATCTTAATATCTCAACCAAGTTGACTATGAATGGACATGACATATGGTGAGGCAGCAACTTTTAGGAGGCAGAAGTGATGCAGCTCCCAATCTAAACTGTTCCTGCAATGGTTCCGTGATTTACGAGCGGTTCTCCAATCTCCCACTGATGGCATGCTTCCTAAACAGGCTCATCCACATCAATCCTCATTCCTCCCTCGGCTTCCAACCAACCTGCTCCTCAACAGCTGATCTGGATCAAGCTGCAGCTCTGGCTACAGCCTCTACTGTCTCCTCGGCCAGCTATTTGCTCTTTTGATGCCCCGATCTTATTTTCTGGGGGTCGATCCCCCTTCCCCCTCCCCTCCGCCCACACCAACTTCGGTAGGGGAAAGGTCAGAAGCACAAGATATACTGTCGACTTTTAACAGGACCTCTCAACGTGCTTCAATTGTAGGAACTCTATTGGCCAAATTCGCGCATGGTGGACTAGCTAATATGCTCAGAGCCAGTTTCTATATCAATTAAACAATTGAAAATTGCAATTAAATGACATAAAAGGGCACAAGTCATTTAAAGTCAAAAAATATATGACAAAAGAGATATTTTTTGTCACAAGATGACCATTGTGTATGTTTCATAAACACTGTGCAGTGCAGCACAGTATTTACAAAGTGCAATAGAGACAGCTTGTGGCAGAGTATTAGCAATGCACTTTGACTCCTAAAATATCACAGTAGAATTTGGGGATTTGATAGTGGCTTGGGTTTACTGCAGTTGCAAAATATTAAATGACAATTAATTCCTTAATAGCACAAAGAGTCAATGGCATGATCTGAGCAACACAATATGATGCAATTAAGATTCTAAAAAAAATGTATTAACCAATATATATGAATCCAATATGTTTGGTACTCAACCTAGTGTAATGATTTTTAAAAATATAGTTAAAATGGCTCCGGCAAATTAAAAAGAAGGAAATCCCCATATCCGATTCAAATTGCTCCTTTTTGAGATCAAGTCAGTTTAACTAAAAAATATTTATTCGTAGCTTGGAGACAAGACTGAATGGAGAAGCAAACGCGTGGTACATCCAAACTCAGGCACACGCTCGCTTGGAAAGGTTTGTGGCACTTAAGTGGTTCATTAATCCTTTTAAAGCCAACTCCTCCCATGATGGACTTCAAACAAACATGGATTGTGGCAATCAATAGACTCTACTCAAAAGAAACAATCTGTGTCCACTGATACCTTATGCAAAACAAAACAAATGCAGAATGAATCTCCGGAAGTGATTTTAAGGAAACAGAATTGGTATGGTCAAGGGTTCAGTTTGGTTGGAACCTGACTGGCCCTATGCAGCACAGGGCCGAGGCAACTTTAAACTCCCTCGCTTCCCCGAGAAGGAAAAAAAACCCACTTTGGACCAGTATCCTTGGGCGGGATTCTCCGACCCCGTGGCAGGTCGGAGAATCGACGGGGGGAGGGGGGGGGGCGGTGAAACACGCGACGGCGCTCAACGCGGCCCCCCCTCCCAGCGATTCTCCCCACGCAATAGGCCGAGTACCCGCCACGTTCGGCCGAGTCTCGCCGGCGTCGTTCTCTTGTGGTCCTACCCGGAGGGACCTCGGTGTTCATGCTGCGGGGGGGCGGCCTGGTGGGGGGGAGGGGGGATCCGACTCCAGGGGGGCCTCCACAGTGGCCTGGCCCGCGATTGGGGTCTACCAATCAGTGGGCGGGCTTAACCCGGTGGAGGCCTATGTTCCTCCGCGCCGGACCCCTGCAGGTCTCCGCCATGTTGCGTCGGGGCCGCGCGGAGACGGCAACCCACGCACATGCGCAAACTCAGGCCGGCCGTGGCGCGCATGCGCGAACTCGCGCCTGCTGTGGTGGTGCGAATGCGTGGACCAGCACCATCCGTGCTGACGCCCGTATCAGCAGCTGGAGCAGCGCGAGGCTCTCCAGTGCCGTGCTGACGCCCGTATCGGCAGCTGGAGCAGCGTGAGGCGCTCCAGTGCCGTGCTGGACCCCTGTGCAGCGCAGGATCGCTGATCCTAGGGGCCGGCTGATGTCGTCGTAAAACACTCCGCTGTTTACAACGGCGTCAACACTTAGCCACAGGATCGGAGAATCCCGCCCAACATACCTTGCTGGGACTCTCCAGAGTTCTACTTCCTGAGGGGTTTGGCCCAATTGGGAAAACACTAACTTTCCCCAACACAAGCCTTGGGTTGAGATTGCAGTTACGTTTTGATGATGTAATCGAGGATTCGTTTCCATATTTAAACAAGGACCGCTGGTGATGTCCTTGTCACCTGTAATTTTATTTATTTATTTTCATAAATTTAGAGTACCCAATTCTTTTTTTACCAATTAAGGGGCAATTTAGTGTGGCATATCTTTGAGTTGTGGGGTGAGACCCATGCAGACACGGGGAGGATGTGCTTCACCTGCAATTTTAAATGGCCATTTTTAAGGAGATCAGATAAGGGCAGTTCAAGGCTCAGCTGTGATGCCCTTCAATCACTTGTCTGATAAGACACAAAGGGCTGAATAATACAGTGGGGGCGGACAGCACATTGTTCCAGAAACTTCATACCAACCCGCCCCGCTGCCATTAAGCACTCAGGGTCGATGAACGAAGGCCAAGTAGGGCTTTCACCCCTCATTGGAGCAGAAGTTCCACCCTCTGGAGCTGCTGACCAATAGGATTGGCCAGCAACTCCACCAACCCTGGTAGCTGCCGGGACTGTCGGTGAGGAGAGGAGCCCAAGGCCTTATATTGCCCCAGTAGGTAGATCTGCGGTTGGGAGGGTTTGAGTACATTAAAGAGGGGGACAGTTTGGTACGGGTGGGATTTGAGAGAGGGATTTGAGGAAGGAAGGATGGGGCCATAAAACTAAGCAAAGGGCATCCCCCAAAGAGCGATGCACCTGCCCAACCCGCCCCCTCACCCGCCCCCTCACCCATCCCCTCACCCGCCCCCTCACCCGCCCCCTCACCCGCCACGTCCTTCTCACCAGTTAACAACGTGACAGGTCAGAAGCCCTGCAGTACTTTGCCAAACATAACCATGGACTAATCCAATGGAAGTCCACATTCACGAATGTCTTCTTCGGGATGGTACCTGGAGGGGGAATGGTGAATGAACCAGAGCAGATAAGAGAAGAGACGTTGGATGGTCAGTGGTTCAATAGGAGTAGGGACAAGGTGGTTCACATGCACAAGATATGAAGCATTGAAGGAATGTGCTTTTTCAATTTACTGACCAGAATTCTCTGGCTTTTGGGATTCTCTTTTCCTGCTGGGTTTCTTTGCGGCTTGGGGTGGGTTCAGTGAGAAATCCCATTGACAAGCAATGCGAAAAATGGGCGAGATTCTCCGCAAACGCCCACGTCCGGGGCCGATTATCCCCCCCGGGCGGGGCTAGGAGCGCGGCCCCATGCGTCACGGCGGCTGACGCGGCCGACATCATTGTCGCAGTTGGCATCTTTTCCCTCAGCCGCCCCGTAAGACGGGGCGGCTTGATCTTGCGGGGCGGCACAGGGAAAAGAGTGCGTCCGTTACGGACGCATGGCCCGCGATCGGTGGGCACCGATCACGGGCCTATGCCCCCCTTGGCACGGCCATTGTACTGCCGTGCCAATCGGGCCCCCAGATGCCCCAAACGGGCATCTGGGGGCCCGTTGCATGACGCCATCGGCATCGGAGAATCGGCGCTCGCCGTAATAAATGGCAAGCGCCAATTCGTGGCGTGGGTCAGGCGTGGGGGGGGGGGGAGAATAGCGGGAGGGCATGAAAAATGTCGGGAGGCCCTCCCGCTATTCTCCCACCCGGCGTGGGGGGCGGAGAATCACGCCCAATGTGTTTGGGGGACCGTAAGATCCTGCCCACTGTATTTTCATGTGCTAATACTGTTTGCCCCATTTTAAATTTAGATCACTAAAATCTCAATGGAATCACTTTGTGATGCTCCAGACACAATCGTGTCTAATTAACGGTGAGGGCAGATCAGAGAATCGGGGCTGCTGGGAAGCTTTTCCTGTCTGGCAGCAAAAGGTGTAGTATCTAGCGGACAGGTGTATGGCATAAAGGGTGCACCATTTCTCAATGCAGCATGTGCAGTTTTCTCACTTTATCGGATCTGTTTGGAAGGCACATGCTCCTAGCAGAGCCTCATAAAATGATCACAATGGTGGGAGATTTAAAGCAAGTGGCTTGAAAAAATGGCAGGAATACCTCCTTGTATAAGATGCATAAATGATGTTGTTTGTAAAAAAAATAATTTATTTTCAAAGATGAACATGGCTTGTGAGGGAGCTGCAACTGGGTGAAAGGCTTAAATTGAGTTTTTTTTTAACTCACCTCCAGAGCACCAGTAAAGTTCTTTCTGAAACTGAAAGTCACAAAGTCATATCCCAAATTCCAAAATGGCCCAGCTAAATTCTGAAGGTCTTTTCAATTGGAAAAGCACCAACAAAGTGAACGATGGGCAATTCACTTCTAAAAAATGATTTGAACTTCTCTGCTGGCTTGATGACACAAAAACATGCCAAAGGTCTCTGAAGATTGTCAGACGCGCAGACCTGTGAGGTAGTTTCCTGTATTTGAGGACATTTCAAGTGGCCGCTGCCTAGAGTCAAGGCAAGGACAAACATCTACCAGTCGTATCACTGTGGTACAACCTCATCAAACCACACATCAGATGCATTCAGCTTTAAGAACTCAACTGACCTGAAGGAATTGCTCCATTCCTTAATTGGGATATTAGCATTTAAATAGATTGAAGCAGCTGAAAAGTTGCTCCTAAATGTGCAGCGACGGCATCAAAGTTGTTGATCGAAAGGCTTTATTGTACACCTGTGATTTTCTCCCAACTCTGCACAGCACTGTTTAAAAATAAACGATGACAGTTGGCCTCTTTCCCACTGACAATGGTTGTTACTCAGCAGGAATGACTTGATTTTGAAGTAATTTATCAATTTACAATTCAATTTTGCATTTCCACATGCAGATTTTATATATCAAACAGTGAGGATAAACAGTGTTGTTAGCTGATTACCTCTTAGCTATCATGGTTATTACTGAATGTTATACCATTTTCAATGCCTGTGGCATAATAATGAAATCAAATGGCTTACTTAATAAATATTCTACATAAATTCTCCACAAAATTTTCCAGCCATCAGTAATGGCTTCTCCAAATGTATTAACACACTTAGGTGATTAAATGTGGGTGACTTAAAATGTCAAACTATTACTAGCTTGATGTTTGCTACAAGCTTTTAAGGCAAGGTCATCTTCCTCATGGGGAATAATTTGCCTAATCAGGTGCTTTGTCCCTGTACAATGTTTGATGGGTCATCTGAAAGGTGAGAACACTCTTAATCTGCTGAAAGAAAATCGTTACCTCCAATAACAAACACTCATTCATACTGTTAGTTTTGACAAACATCTTGCACAATGGAGTTCTGTCAGCATCAGGCTCAATGGGGTAGTTCTAAAAATATTGCAATGTCCGGTCAGTGGATTTATTTGATAACTTCTATAAATTAAGGCATTGATTTCCCCTATCCCCTCCCCCTCCTCCACTCCTCACATCTTCAACCTGATTCTCTCCCGATTTGCACTGTGTTTAGTTCCACAGGTATTGTTAGCTAACCTTCTTAACCGTGCACAAGTGAAATAAGCATGTCTACATCTGGGAACTTCAGTAGTGAGTATGTGAAAACTATTCAATTATATGGATAGCCATGTGTAACCCCAGTTGGCACCAGTCAATTCCAGTAGGAGCAACGGGACAGAGATCAGGGGCTGGATTCTCCAAAAATGGGGCTACGTCCCCACGCCAGCGTAAAAACACTAGCACTTCACTCTGGACTTTCCTTAAGACTTTCCTTTCCTTAAGAAAGTTCTGAGCGGTTCTCCTACCTTGCAGGGGGCTGGCAGGGCCCCGGAGTGCTCCTCGCAGCTCTGGCTGCGGATTCGGGGCCCCGGAATCCTATGTGCCCTTGGATCCGTGCTGCCCGATCGCTCCCTGGTGACCAATTCCACCCCCCCCCCCCCCACGCCCCTACCCCCCCCCCCCTCCCCCACCCCTGCCAGGGTGGCCGTGGACTGAGTCTGCAGCTGCCACTTGAGGTTCCCGACGGCCGATACATGGTTCGAACCACGCCGTCGGGAACTCGGCCAGTTTTGCACAGAGAATCGCGGGGGGGGGGGGGGGGGGGGGGGGGGGGGCCTCTGTCAATGGCCCCCTAGCCACGCCGTGTTAATCCGTTAATCCCGCTTCGAGCACTTAAGCGCCGCCGGTCCCGATTTCCTCGTAAACGGCTGTTTTCCACTCCCTGCGCCGAACGTGATTTCAGCACAGGGCTGCGGAGAATCCAGCCCCAGCATTGTGATGGTCTCCTCTGTGCTCACCGAGGGCACTGAAATGGCCACCCCGATCCAGGACCGGTTCGAGGGTGTACCGAGTTTCTATAGGTCTGTTTCATATTGGAAAAGGACTTGCATTTATATAGCTCCTTTTACGACTACCGGATGTCGCAAAGCGCTTTAAAGCCATTTATATACTTTTAAAATTAATCACTGTTGCAAAGTCAGAAATGCAGCAGCCAACTCGGGCAAAGCAAGCTCCCACAAACAGCAATGTCACAATGACCAGATAGTCTGATTTTGTGATGTTGATTGAGGGATAAATAGTGACCAGGAGACCAGGGATAACTCTTCTGCTCTTCTTCACATAAGTGCCATGGGGTTGTTTGCATCCACCCTGGGGCCACAGTTTAACATCCATCCTACAACAGTGAGCAGTCCCTGAGTACTGCACCAATGTGTCAGCCTTGATTTTTGCACTTATGCCCCAAAGTGGGACTTGAACCTGGAACCTTGTGACACAGAGATGAGTGTGCTACCAATGGCACCATTGTTACTTAACAACTGAGCTATCGTGCGAGGAGATCCTTCACAGAATTACTTTCCCTCGCTTCTCTCCTCCTGTCCCAAATATATCTTCCTGGGGTACAAATCCTTACGGACTATTGTCTATCAATCCCTGGCCTAAGTTGGTTTCATTCATGTGTGAATCTTGAAGACTGATTGTGAGTTTTTGATCATTGGACATTGCCGCAATGCATGACTTTGTGCTCACCTTGATATCTCCTCACTGGAAAACGTCGAGACTGGGAACGTTAGCCAACATTCTGCTCTCTGGCCTATACGCGTGTTGGCCATTTGTTAACACCCTACCTCAGCTTGGCAAGAACAGCACAGACTGGGAGTCAAACCTGCAAACGTTCTCAACGAGATAGACTCACATACATCAGGAGAACGGGCAACTTTAATTCTTTATTTTGAATTGCTTGGTGCACTAAAAGGAGTTTTGTATGCTCCCAACTATCTGAAGCTTTAATTGCTGAAAAGCTGAACACGTCTGAACTGTACAAAGGTACATGGATACATGGCACAACCATGACAACCACGTCAGCCAAAAGGATTGCATGACACTCACTTCCCTCTCTCTTGCACAAGAAGGTGGCGCACAACCCAAAGCAGCAGGAATTAACCAGAAGGGTCAAGCACACTTACCTGTCCTAATTTCCATGGAGAAGATGGTGCTGGACATCATGTGAGCAGTCTTTGCCAAGACCCTGGCCAACCACAGAGCAGAGACCATACAAGATGGTGGGATCCTTCTATCTCGTCATCCTTCGCGCATCTCACTTCCCTTCATCCAAAATGTCTATTGACTTATAAGCTACAGATGGTGTTTGCATGCAGGTCTCACTTTCATCTCCCCACTCCCCTGACCACAACCTTACCTGTTTCCCTGTTTCCTTTCAGATACCCAAGATTTGCCACCTGGTCAGGCACTGGAAGAGCACAAAGATGGTGATGAAGAAGAAACGCCAGCACTCCATTTGACACAACCACCAGCTCAGATACTGGCATTGCACATAGTTCAGACAATGGCAAAGAGGCAGGATCTGCAGGTGGTGAGATTGCGGACTGTAACCAGGGCAGTGGTCAAAGATAGCGCAGGTGCCAAGTGAGGTTGCATATGCTGCATGAGGCATAATTGCATAATTACTCTCTTCCCTTGGTGAAGAGGGTGAAATGGTGGCAGCACTTATAGGGAGAAAAAAATGATTGACTGGAAGTCATGAGAGGCGGAGATTTGAGCTTATTACTTAATAATTCTTATTACTTAAAATGTAATAAATCTTGCCATTCTTACTGGTATTGAACTAAATCGTTAAAGGTGGCAAGATCAAACTAGAAAACTACATTGCAACATACGGGCGTACTAATTTATAGCAACAGCAGTTCATTCAGTCCCTCGAGCCTATTCTGCCATTTGATATGGTCGTGGCTGATCTGCTTGTGGCTTAAACTCTACTTTCTTGACTATTCCCAATACCTATTGACTCACTTGTCCATCAAGAATCCGTTGAACTTAACCTTAAAAATGTTCATTGACCCAGCCTCCACTGCTGTCTTGCAAAGAAGATTCCACAGATTTACCACCTTCTGCGACAAAAAAACCCTTAACTTCTGTCTTAAAAGGGAGCCCCCTTAATATTAAACTGTGCTCCCTAGTTCCAGTTCCTCCAGTAAGGGGCAAATATCCTATCAGCATCCACCCTGTCAAATCCCCCCAGAATCTTTTATGTTGCAATAAGATTGCCTCCTACCATTACAAGGGGACATCAATTTAAGGTAAATGGTGGAAGTTATAGGGGGGATGTCAGAGGTAGGTTCTTTACCAAGAGAGTAGTGGGGGCATGGAATGCACTGCCTGTGGAAGTAGTTGAGTCGGAAACGTTAGGGACCTTCAAGCGGCTATTGGATAGGTACATGGATTAGGGTAGAATAATGGAGTGTAGATAAATTTCTTCTTAAGGGCAGTACGGTAGCATTGTGGATAGCACATTTGCTTCACAGCTCCAGGGTCCCAAGTTCGATTTCGACTTGGGTCACTGTCTGTGTGGAGTCTGCACATCCTCCCCGTGTGTGCGTGGGTTTCCTCCGGGTGCTCCGGTTTCCTCCCACAGTCCAAAGATGTGCAGGTTGGGTGGATTGGCCATGATAAATTGCCCTTAGTGTCCAAAATTCTATGATTAACCTAGGGCAAAAGTTCAGCACAACATCGTGGGCCGAAGGGCCTGTTCTGTGCTGTATTTCTCTATATCTATATCCTATCTTCTAAACCCCAGTGGATATAGGCCCAATCTGTCCAACCTTTCCCCATAGGATAGCTCCTTCATCCCAGGAATCCGCCAAGTGAACCTTCTCTCAGCTGCTTCTCACGTAATTATATCCTTTCTCAAGTAAGGAGATCAAAACCATGCGCAGCATTCCAGATATGATCTCAGCAACATCCCGCACAACTTTTGTAAAACCTCCTTACTTTCATATTCCGTTCCACCCTGTGATGAACAAAAATGTTCCATTTGCCTTCCTAATCGCTGATGCTGTGCCTGCATACTGACCTTTTGTGATTCAGGTGATATGATTCATGGAAAAACTGCAATATGAAATTTGACAGGATTGACAGCCCTCATTCCTGGGAGGTATAAATGACAAGAATAGATAATTTTCGCTTAATAGTTAAAGAGCCCATCTTGTAAGTTTTGAATTTCGAACTCCAAGTTTAAAACAGGTGTGTTCAACTGTGATAGATCTACAGTTCATGCATAAGGAACACTTTGGGTCCACTGTGCACTCAACACTAAGGTCACAATGATGCTGCACATATGTTCAGAAATCAACTGCACATGTTGCTAACTCCTCACATTGAGGCCTATTCTCAAAGCAATTACAGCACTGCAGAAATTGCTGTTTTTAAGTGCTCATTTCCCATCATCACTTGAAAACATGTATTGAGAAGTAATAGAAAGAACACAACCATGAAAGCCTAATAAGAAGTGAGGCCAAACAAGAGGCAAGGCCAGTGTGTGGGCACTTTTTTGTGTGTTTATCCAGAGATGTCAGGTGTGTAGGAGAGTACAGCTACTCCAATAACTGGCCAATGCACTGGCACTTTCTGATAAATCAAATATCAATATTATCTGTAACATTAGCAAACAATTTCCAAAAGTATTGATGTCTTGACAGTTCTTAAAAAGGAATGAATTTAGTAGGCACTGGGTGGGACCACATTATGATAAAAATTCGCATAATTCTCTCACAGGTACTTTTGGAGAATTTTTGGATCGTCCTGGCAAAGACATCAAGACGTCCAGAGAGATTGGTTGCATAGGATAAAGCAAGTGCACTGTAGATGCAGTGTATTGCTAACCTATGTCAACTCCTGGTCCCCACAACACAGGCAATTTAAATTTTCATTCACAGCCTTGCTGAACATCTTCCCCCTGCTACATAAGCAGACTGATCGGCCTCTCTCTTCAAACCCAATTGAGCTACATAAAGGCCACTTCACATCTCTATCGATGAACCCTGGCAGCCTTCCAGTAGCTCCAGGGAGGGGGAGGAGGGGGTCCTCCTTTTTGGGTTTTCCGTGGTCCACAGAGGGGCCTCCTGATGGCAATGGCCAACCCAATGAGAAAATGGTGCTGCCTGGAAGGCATGAATTCCCCTCACTCCTCCCACAATCGTCCTGTTCTGCCTGCCTGGTCCTGGTGACCGCCAACCCTACTTACCCTTCTTCACGGACTTGGTCGTTGTGTCACCCTCTCCTCACAGCTGCAACACCAGCACTGACCACTGTTAACAGTGGCGCTACAACGCTGACAGCTCTCTGATTGGACCCTCATCCCGGGGGGGAGGGGGGGGGTACAGGTTTACCTCCTGCATTTGGCTCCAGCAGCCATCATGGGGTAGATATGCTAAAAGGTGCCACAATAAGCATGTTTCACACATCTAGCAGCCTGATCGAGACCAACATTGATGAGGAGCTCGCAAGCAATTGGAGCCAACATCTAAAGCAAAGAAAAGTACAAAGCCTACTTAGAATAAAGAAGAAAATAGCAGAGAATCAAAAGCACCATGAGAACATTACTTCCAAAAGAATTTACCAGCAGGTGCTTAAAATAAGTTTTTAAAAAAGCATGACGGGCAATAATATATTGCAACTTCTAGTTTTTATAACATGAACTTATGGGCCCGATCGAATGGCCATTTTGCGCCTGAAAAGCAGCGCACCATGACACAATGTGGCCGATAGAAGCCGGAAGACCCCAATCCCAGGATCTACCCAGCTTGCAACAACTTGCGAGGTCTAATGCGATCCAACGAGACATTGCAACGTGAATACCGTCCATTGTGGGCCGGATTACTTTTTGGCAAATTTGCACATTGGAGCAAGACAGCTAACCTCAATCTAATATGCAGTTTTCCTAAGCACCTGAGGCATTCGGATCTATCTCCTTCACCTGGGAGACCTCGGGCAAGCGGTGTTCAATAATGCACTCCACAAATGGGGACCAGAAGGACCTGCACTTGTGGGGATCTCCCAGGGGATTGGAGGCCTCCAGGTGCTTGCCCTCTGGGCAATGTGGCACCCTAGTACAGTGCCCAGGTGCACTGCCAGGTGATAGGGACACCGCCAGGGTAACAAGTTGGTGGTGCCAAGCTGACATTTTTCATGTGGTGGTGACCGGGCCGGGGGTACTCTGCGTGGGTGTTGGGGGGGGGTGCAGATGGGCCCGGGACCCCCTCATAGTGAGTTGGGGCTTGGGGGTTGCCGGGAGTCGCGTCCAGGGCCATTTAAAAATGGAATCCCTATCTCTCGCCAGCTCCTCAGTGCAGAAAACGGGGTTATGTGCAGCCTTGGCCACGCATTCCTTGCTGAGGCCCCCTTTGTAACCAGGGGCACATTAAATAGCGAGTCTTTCTCTGCGCTGTGAGCACCAGAAAACACGCGTCTAAACGCTCTCACTATGGGACTTTGTTCCATTTGGTTAAATCGCACCCAAATATGTTTCTGGTCATTTTTTAAGAAGAAAATGTATCACTGTAACTACATCAAATTATAGTATACAGAGCAACTTTTTTCTAAATCTTGATCAGATGTATTCAATTCTACATTTATTTTATAACCTTGTGTTAAACATTATTTTTTAAAATAAATTTAGAATAGCCAATTCTTTTTTCCCAGTTAAGGGGCAATTTAGTGTAGCCAATCCACCTAGCCTGCACATCTTTTGGGTTTAATAATCTTATTATTGTCACAAGTCACTTACATTAACACTACATTGAAGTTTATTATTGTCACAAGTCACTTACATTAACACTGCAATGAACACTGCAGTGAGAAAAGCCCCTGGTCGCCACACTCCGGCGCCTGTTCGGGTACACGGAGGGAGAATTCAGAATGTCCAATTCACCTAACAAGCACGTCTTTCAGGACTTGTGGGAGGAAACCAGAGCATCCGGAGGAAACCCACGCAGACACGGGGAGAACGTGCAGACTCCGCACAGACAGTGACCCAAACCGGGAATCGAACCCGGTTTCCCTGGCAGCAGGGCTAACATCTGCACCACCGTGCCTCCTGAATTAAACATTAGATGAACCCACTTTCAGTAACCTATAAATCTTAAAGTTAGATGTAAGTGTCCATTAACTGGCAAGAACATGAGATGGAGCATTATCAACGAATGGTGTCCAAACAAAATGCCAGGGCAATTAATACATTTTCTGTTTGAAAGAAAAGCAATTTGTCTTTCTAACTGCTCACTTCTTAGCAATAGTGAGTTCTTGTTAAGTATCAAGCAGTCCCTCAGCCTCTCCTCCCAAGTCTTGTCATACATCAACAAAAAGACATTGAACAATGGGGTATGTAGAAGATAAGAGATAAGTAAATGCAATCAGTAGCATGCACTAAATATGCATTCAGTCATTGTCAGAGCCTGAACTGATTTGGGCTCCCAAAAAGAAAAGGCACTGTAGTGTTATTCCTTCTATCTGAAAATATTGATCAGGGATTTCAAGGAAACAATCCACAATACCGACTCTGTCACAATCAACTCATTGAGCCCTGAGGTTGAGGTGGCAAGCATTAAACATGCTGAAGCCTCATGTATTAGAGCTTAAAATGGATGCAGGAAATCAAAGAACAAGTAATATTTTTCAGTCAATCAAGTGACTCCTTCTGCACACTGAATGATTTGTCCTTTCATGAGTCCTTAAGTAAATTCCATACAGCAGGAAAATAAATTATTCTAAAACTGGAATACTGCCTGAACCAATTATATATTCCGCTGCATTTTTATCTTTTTGATGACATATTATTCACTTTGAGAGTACAATATCTTTTTCCTCTAATTTTCTCCCCTTATCCAGCCATTGCAATATTCAGTTCCTGCTTTACTGAGAAATTTAAGGACATTCAACCTTTATCATGTATGGGGGTCTTGTGGTTCAGTGGGTTTGATCCCTGCCTCTGTGCCAGAAGCTATGGGTTCGGGTCACACCCCAGGACTTAATAGCCAAGGAAGGTGTGCTCATAATGCAGCAAAGCAGGTTGAGTATCGACCTGCCAACGTGCCAATGGCAAGTGGTAAGAATGAGAGACGCTACTGGTCAGCCATGCTTGAAATATAATGGTGTTCCCCAAACTATAAGCCTGTGGCGACAGGCGATCAACCTGTTCCATGGAAGTCTGCCTAGTACGTCACTAGGTGCGGAAAGGAAAAACAACAATCTTTTCCAGGATGCCCAAATCTCACAGGTCTTGTTATTTGCAAAAAGGCACGAAGGTTGGGATTTTGTCAACAACCTCTTCTCGCCACACAGCAACTGTCCTCGATGAACCTGTGGAGGTCACACACTTCAAAGGGCAAAGAAATAATGAGGACCAGCATGCACCTGCCACCGCTAGTGGAATAGAAGCCATAAATTATAGTTTTAAAATCAGCTGATTTCATTGGATCAAACCCAGAAGACAAAAAGAAAATGGAGCTGGATTGCAAATATGCCATTTCAAGATTCCAACATTTCTCCCAGCTTTGAGATTGTAAACGATATCAGTGATTTCAATTTATTAAATCTGAATGAAAGCTATTAATATGAGGCACTTGAAATTCAAGCAATAATATTTACAAAGTCGAAGAATCTATAATGAAACTGGAAGGTGACCCCACGCATTCAAAACTATTCATTTCCAAGAGACGCAAAAGTCTTAAGCACAGGATTTCTATTCAAACAGTTTCTATATTCCTACCTTCAATAATACCAGCAGGTTATTGATTTCTGCCATCTCATTCCAAGGCCAGGACTGAATAGTGAATACAGCAGACTCCAAATTGAAGTTCTCTGAAGCCAATGTGCAATAATACTCAGAAATTCAAAAGTCATCAGACATTATTCCTCAGAGTGAAATCACATTGTAGAGTCAAAGCTTTCTCCCTTAAAAACCACCTTCTCAGACATACCAATTGACAAGAATTCTGCTAATTGTGTGTGTGCATTCAACAATAGAGGTCACTCAGAATTGATGTTACTTTAATGCTTGTTGCTTTGCACATAATATATATATCGTTGCAAGAAACCTTCCCATACTGCAAGACAATGTCATGTTAGAAACAAACCTAATAAATGCCTTCTATCATGATACATTTTGAACATGGGGTATTGTGTGGAAGACAACATAAAATATATTCTTTTAAACAAAGCAAAAAGCAGTTTCTGATCAAGAGCTTTCAGAGAAAGAAAAATCTCAAAGCCAACACATCAAAACGACATATATTCAACACAGAGCTCTTTGCAAAGGCAAAGGAAATTTGTCCTCATTACATGCATTTCACAAGTGGAAAACAGGGGGAGTAAAAAGGACTAATTCTGATTGTAATAGTCCAGACCGGTCTGTCGCTGCATTGGGGGTGCCATCCTTTTGATAAAGATTGCTGCTCAGGGGTCCCTGGCACCTGCATGGAAAGGATATTAGACTTTTTGCAAGTGCCTAGCTGTTCCCAGGGGGTTACGCGGCACCAGCAGGAGTAGACTCAGTTATTGAAGTGTTTCACCATTATGACAGGGATATGGGTACTCCTGCATATAATGTTTAAACGAGCCTCAAAAAGGGGTTCGTCTGGCAGTTCAGTGGCAGTAAGGTTACTGTTCCGAGTTCAGTTATGCTACTGAGCTTAGAGAAGATGTCTGGCCCTAGGAGCAAACTCTTTTAAAGGTTGTTCTGTCCTATTGTCAACAGCGATCCTCCCCCATTCTAAACAAATACATGCAAAAATATCCACTTAATTACACTTGTTACAAAAATGCATAAAAATCGTCTGAATTACACAAGCCTATTCTGGCTTTTCGCCATTAAGTGTCACAAAAGGACCCACAGAGGATCCCACATATGTTCTTATCCTATGATTTTTATGACATACCTGAACTACTTTCTCCCTGTTTTTTTTTCATTCCGCCCCCATGTAATGCTTAATTGAAATGATCGACTGTTCCTAAAAACAGGTGCACAGGGGTATGGTGCAAACTGAAAACACTCAGTTCATATGGGTGCAAGGACCACCTGAAATTCATGCTGTAACCTTCACTGCAGATTGGCTGCACGCCTAATGACAAAGACATAAGTCACGCAACTCTGCTGCCAGTTAAAGGCAGCGCGGTGGCCCAGTGGCTAGCACTGCTGTCTCACGGCGCCAAGGACCCGGGTTCAATCCCGGCCCTGGGTCACTGTCTGTGTGGAGTTTGCACATTCTCCCTATGTCTGCGTGGATCTTACCCCCACAACCCAAAGATGTGTAGGGTAGGTGGATTGGTCATGCTAAATTGCCCCTTAGTTGGAAAAAAAAGAATTGGGTACTCTAAATTTATAAAAGAAAACTCTGCTGCCAGATAAAGCTATTCTGCACCTCCTGAAGGAGAGCTACCGGCAACACCTCTTCAGTTGGTGGGAAGAGATTTCAGAGGAGGTCAGGAGCACTCGGGAAAGGGATGCAATGCAGAAAAAAACTCATTGATCTCAACAGAGTTGTCAAGGTAAGAGTCTTATCGCTCACCTTGATTACTCTTTGTTCACTTCCCCATCAACTGCAGTCACAATATTTATCCCCTATAATCTACTTTCATCCCCTAACTCTCCTATAATCTCTCTCCTGTAACACCTCACTCCAATTCCCTATACCTCAAAACTTCTACACAACATAAAATTAGTCAACAATGTCAGGAGCATTCACAATGCTAACACATGTTCTTCCTTTTTGTAGCAAGAAGTCACACACACCATATGATGGGTTGGGGGGGTCAGACTGAAAATGAAGCAGGAGGTTGTGCTCAACGTGCATCAGGAAATAGCAATCAGAGGAGACAAGACCACCTGCATAACAGATCCCCACCTTAAGGAAGGTGATTGCCTCTCTGTTTAAATGCAGAGGACTCATATTGTTGTTCCTCAGTGAAGTTGAACTATTAGAAGACCAGTCATGGGCATGGTCTCCTCCACAGTGCCCGGACCCTCCCTCTTCTCCTGTCTTCTTTGCTGCTCCCCTTCATCTTCCAGCCCCAAAGATAGATGTAGCAGACTGCCCATGACTGCAAAGCAACCATTTTGAATGTAGACATAGCAATCCAGCACCATCCCAAAGCAGTTCGCAGCCATCCGGATTCGGTTGTTGAATGCAGAAAATAGCCAAAAGTTGGCTACCTCCGATGACAATCCAGATAACTAACTAACTAGCAAGGATGACCATTTTAAGTAGCTGTCCCGGCTGATGGGAGCAGGAGGGAGTCGATCTTTTAAATGCCCTAAGTTGCTGGGAGAGGCGACTCTGTGGCAAGACTGGGAAGGTGTGTGTGACTTCTTGCCACAAGAAGGAAGAACAATTTCACACAACGGTGCTAACCACTAATTTAGGACCCTTATTTAAATATCTTATCATAATAGTTTTATCTGCTTCCATCGTGTGTCCTGGACCCCCATGGAGGAGCCCATTCCAATATGATAGTCAGCATGCACCTGCACAGAAAGAGCATGTGTGCTTCCTCAGACACTTTGACCCCTAACCTTCTTTCGTAGCTATCAATCGGACGCAGGACGATGAAATTGGTAGGCACATTTATTCAATGTAAAAATACATGTTTAAAAAACAGCCAATACTGGGGTCACTTTTCATCTGGTATCGCAAGAGCATTCTTAGATCTGCTGTTAATTACAGGGAAAGGGATGGGGGTGTTGCCCTGACAGAGCAGGATTTGGTGCTGAAGAGGCCTCCGTGTGTGATGTAACCATTCCACGATTCCATGACTCTACAAATTCAATTTCTTCTACCTTCAAGATTTATGAATCTACTCTCTTCCTTGTTTAAATGTCAACATATTAAACAGTCAATTCATTCTCATTGCCCTCATACAGACAACGGTTCCACTCTGTCAGATGTGCAGAAAACAGTAGAGGGACACCTGGTGGACATCAATGAGATTTACTGGCACTTTTATTGAGAAATTAAATAATCAAACAATCTATAGTATACTTTCATAAACTATTTATTACTGATAAATATATCAAAACTTGATTCTAAAATGCATTATGACTTTTATTGTTCTTAAATTCAAACTTTATAATAGATTTAAATCCATGTACAGGAAGTTAAATGTTTTAAAAGCTGGGAACTATTTAAACAAGTGGTTAGTACTGCTGCCTTATAGCGCCAGGAACCCGGATTTGATTCTGGTCACTGACTGTATGGAGTTTGTACATTCTCCCCGTGTTGGTGTGAGTTTCCTCCGGGTGCTCCGGCTTCCTCCCACAGTCCAAAAACATGCGGGTTAGGTGGATTGGCCATGAAATATTGCCCCTTAGTTTCCAGAGATCTGCAGGTTAGGCGGAGTTATGGGCTAGGGTGGTGTGCACGGGTGAGTGGACATGTATTGAGTGCTCTTTCAAAGGGTCGGTGTAGACCCAATGGGCCGAATGGCCTCCTTCTACACTGTAGAGATTCAATGAAGTACGGGCTGAAATATTACTCCCGGCGACATTATATTTGAATGGAACATCAGCTGCAGTTTTCACTCCCACTGAATACGAGTGGCAACTTTTACATTTATTCTCCACACATTGTAACAGCCTAACTGTAAACCTTAATTGTAAGCCAGCATTGCAACAACTGATGACTGCACATCCTCCAGCGATTGGGATATTTTCAGCAGACTATCTTTGCTGGCCTGAATGGAAGATCTGAGCACTCACCTCGCTCACTTCCTGAAAAAATGGTCATCTGTGCTGCTGGAGATACTTCATACCTTGCTTCTTCCAGATGTACTTTCAGGAACATCGCACTCATTGGGACTCGATGACTCCTAAGGCATGAAGGATTGCTTTGCTTATTTTATAGACCAGTGGCCAGAATGTGGATGGAATGTGTTCAGTTGCCCCTCTCGGGAAGCAGCTCATGATGCTTCACCCCATTCAACCTGCTACAAAAGTGCATGTTGTTCTACCAGTTACAATAGTGAAGTTTGATCAGAGCCCTCGGATTAGTTACATCCTCAGTACACCCTTCACCATTTGCTGTTCTTTCCAGAATACACATTAGGAGTATATTACTGACAAAACAGAGTTTCAGAATGCCAATTCAGTCACAATCTTCCATTCACTTAGGGGTTGATTTTTCTCCATTTTCTGATGTTAGTGAAGAAATCGCTGTGATTTCCAACCTCAGTTTGCCGCTGTGTTAATGATCAAAGGCAGGTAGATGGCTCTCTTCAAGGTGTTTATTTGCTAAGCCTGTGATTCCCTAATTTCTTTTGGTTGAAGGACCTTTTTGGAATGGTTCAATAATCACAGACAGCCCCCACTATCTAAATTATAATACAATTAAACACCCATAATTTGGCAGAGCTGTATTTAAGAGTTTTTATAATTCATTTTACGGGATGTGGGCATCGCTGGCTGAGACAGCATTTATTGCCCATCCCTGAGAAGGTGGTGGTGAGCTGCCTTCTTGAACTGCTGTAGCCCATGTGTTTTAGGTATACCCACAGTGCCGTTGGGGAGGAAATTCCAGCATTTTGACCCAGTGACTGAGAAGGAACCGCAATATATTTCCAAGTTGGGATGGTGTGCGGCTTGGAGGGTAACCTCCAAGTGGTGGTGTTCCCAGGTATCTGCTGCCCTTGTCCTTCACAATGGTAGCAGTCGTGGGTTTGGACGATGCTGCCTAAGGTGCCTCGGTGAGTTCCTGAAATGCATCTTGTCGATGTAAAAGTCGCCAGAGGATCATTGGCTGCTTTCCCCTTTGAGAGCTGACTAGTGATGATTTAACCTGGGGATCAACACACCTCAGGCAAGGGGCTAAGTTGAGGAGGCGGGGCCTTCATGAATAACCTCCGCCAGTACAGGAATTGAATACATGCTGCTGGCGTCGCTGCTCATCACAAACCAGCTGTCCAGCCAACTGAAGTTAACTGACCCCCAATGCATCTTGTAGATGGTACATATGGCTGCAACAATGCATCGGTGGTGGAGGGAATGCATGTTTGTAAAGCATTGTGAGAGGCGCTTATATGAATACAAGCCTTTCTTTTCAAGATGGTCTCCAAGGTGACCACTGGACCCTGGATTAATGCCTACCCCAAGCCCAGCCTTGCTCAAGAAGCAATTTCACATTATTTTGCAGCCCCCCCCCCCCCCCCCGCCACCCCCCCCCCCCCCCCCCCCCCCCCCACCCCCACGAAGTCTCCATGGACCACCAGGGGTCTCTGAACCCCAGCTTGAGAACCAATGGGTGAGGCAATTCCCTAAGAAGCAACAAAAGCTGGAAGGAAAGTGACCAGAGAATTGTTTTCCCCATCACCCAACACTCAGCAATGGGAGATCTGGATCTTAAGATGTGTACCTGAAGCAATTGTAGTAATCCAGGAGACACGAAGGTAAAGGTTAAACCAAATTTATTTTAACTCAAAAGCAAAGCCCCACTCTCGGCATCCAACACTAGTGTACCAGCCCAGGATTAACAGGAACCCCCAGTCTGTGTCTGGTGTGGGATTTAAAAGGCTCGATAATGGGTCCCAGCTGGACAGGTCTCCGCCCGTTACCATGGGAACCCGTACTCCACACGTTCCACAGTGAGATCAATGAGCATTTCCTTGTGGTCCTCATGAGGGCTACGACAGCAGTGATCACGAAAAAAAAGTAAAAGGCAACTGAAAAGCTCTGGGCTTTTTGCCATGGTCAGAGCAAGGTCAGAGAGAGCCAGCAGGGAAGAAAAGCTGAACCTCACACCCAATTTTCTGATGTCAGCAGTTGGAACCATGGACAAATGAGCTAAAGGCGGATCCTGAATACGTGAGTTTTCACACGGATGCTGACGATGCACAGCTCAACCTCACCATCCCTCTCTCGGTTCCTGCATTGAATTGTCAGAATGCTTACCAGACATCCAGCACTGGGTGATCAGAAACTTCCTCAAATTAAATACAGGAATGACCGAGGCTATTGTTTACATTCCCACTCTAATATCCTCGTTGCCAACTGCATTCTTCTCCATGGCAGCAGTGTGAGACTAAACCAGTCTGCTTGCAGCCTTGTGACACATTTGACCCCAAGCTGAGCAACCCACCTTCTCATCTTCACTAAGACCACCCTTTTCCACCTCAGTAACATTAGCTGACTTCTCCCCTGTCTCAGCTCATCTTCTCCTGCTACCCTCATTCCTGCTTTTGTTACTGGATTAGTCTACCCTCCAGAGACTTGAGCGTAGCTCTGCTAGCTCACACCAAGACTCGTTTACCTACTACCCCTGTGCTTGTTGTCCTACATTGGCTCCTGATCAAGCAACACCTTGATTTTAAAATTCTTGTCTTCTTTTTCAAACCCTTCCAGGACCACGCCCCTCCCTATCTCTGTAATTTTCTCCGACCCCGCTACCCGTCGAGATATCTGCGCTCATCTAACGCTGGCTTCGTGATCGGCAATGGTCACGTAACAATTGGCTGCAGTGCTTTGGTCCTAAGCTCTGGAATTCCCCCCCTAATCTCTCATTCTCTCAACCTCACGTTCCTCCTTGATGACACTCCTACCTTTTTGACTAAGCTATTGGTTGTCAGCCAACATCTCCCTGTGTGGCTTGGTGTTATATGTTGTTTTATAAATGGTCCTGTGCAGAACCTTGGAAATTTCATTACATCGAAAGAGTTATGTAAATATAAGCTGTTGTTAACATATATTTATGCACACAAGAGCTTATATTGGCCAACCAGAAGAATGTCATGGGGGACAATTCAGTCTGACTTAATTGTGCTAATCTAACAACTGCAGCAGACATATCCAAAAAGTTTCCCAGTTAAATAGAATCCAATGCTATAGACATTGATTGGCTTTTGAAAATGCAAAATAGGAAGGTGGGCACATTAAATAATTTACAAGGAAAGCTTTCACCACAGCTCTTCCCTGGTTGAGGTGGAAACTGCTTTAGGCAAATGGAAACTATACCAAACTGAGCAGGGAGATCTGATGTGCACTGAATTAGCTAAGCTGAGCTTTGACAAAGAGTCATCCAGACTTGAAACGTTTGCTCCCTTCTCTCTCCATAGATGCTGTCAGACCTGCTGAGATTGTTCAGTATTTTCTGTTTTTGTTTCAGATTGCAACATCCTCAGTAATTTGCTTTTATCTTCAGGTATAATTTGATGTTGTGGTTGACGCACCATTCACCTGCTTCAGCTGACACTGTGTGAATGGCTGAGATGCCATCAGGAATGGATCACTTGGGGCAAGTGATCAGTAAGTGGGCGATGGCCTGGCCTGGATGGCCACGGTCACAGTTTGAGCTGTTCCTGATGTTCCTCTCCTGGAGCAAGTGGCCACATCTCCCCGGGCTCATCATCAAGTGGCTGAGGGTTGCCCATTTCCTGGTTGTGGCTGATGATGTTTGAAGTTAATCAGATGCTGCGCTATTGAGAGGCAGGGCTGTCATCAGTTTGTAGGATGTGAATGTGTTCATGTAGAACTACAGGATTTCAGACAGGTTTACGAAGGGGGGGTTATTTCAAGGTCCTGTGTCAATGGGAGTGCTTCATTAAGCTGCTCATCACCCACTGCCCCCGACATTAACCAGCACCCATTTGCATCAGTCTCGAACTACATTCCATACGCTCCAAGTCAAAACCACACTGGAACCTCTGGAAGAGCAACTTGGCAAGGATCTTAATGCACCTTGGATCAAGAGGGAGAAATACAAAATTAGCCAGATTTGACCATACACCCACAGCATGATGAGGACCCCGGTTAAGGATAAGATCAAGCTCAGTCGTGTTCCTCGCTGTAATCAAGTAGCTGACGAGTTCTCACTAAGTGAATACAAGAATCTGGATAAGGAGCTGGGCTGAGGATTGTGCATTGGAACCACATTCAGCATGAATCAATGCCTTCATAAGCGGAAGGAAGCAACTGGTGGGCGAGGGAGAATTCTAAAAAAGGCTTTTTCTCATTGTTGGACAGGAAGGGTCTGAAATACCAGCAATTATTTTATCATGTGATGTGGAATAATTAAATATCCAGTAGATGAGAGACCATAAAGGGCTTAATTGTACCACACTTAGAAAGACTGAAGTATTCAGCATTGCATTCAACTGAAATTGTTGATGAATATTTCTGCCACACAAAATCACTTCACAAATTAATTGAATATGTTGACAGAAAATAGAAGGTACCTGGAAATCATTACCAGACAATAATTTCATGAACTGCCTGAGCCCTGTCAGATCAATCACCTGACCCCAAGATATGAAACGATCTTGAAATTACCCTTATATAGGAATAATGATGCTATTTGCATTTATATAGTGCGCTGTCATACTAAAACGTCGAAGACTGCCGTTGCCATGCGGAGTTAGATAAGGGAGGCGGGTGATGTAGGAAGATTGGACTATCAAACATATCAAATGTCGACAAGAGGTAGAGGGGGGCAAGAAGGATAAATTTAATTCATTTGCTCCAGTCAAGATCCAAAGGAGAAGAAATGGAGCTGAAGGATGTGCTGCAGTTGAAGGTGATGGGCAAAAAATATAAATAAGAAATAATATATATAAGAAATAATATAACCAGAGGTGACAAGGGGAAACGCTTTTTTATGCAGTGTGTGGGTAGGATCTTGAATACACTGCCCAAAACCGAACATAAGAAATGGGAGTAAATCACATCCCCCTTTGAGCCGGCTCCTCCAATAATACCACCACGGCTGATCTTCTGAATCAGCTCTGCTTTGCTGCCCACCCCCCATATTCCTCACTTCTTTAAGAGACCTGTGTACCTCAGCCTCAGAACATACTCAACAATGAAGCACCCACGAGGCAGGGGAAGGTGGACAAGGTTGGGATGGGTTGGCGGGGGATTTTTGTTGGAGTGTTGTTTATTGGCTGGTTTTGTGGGGGGGGGGGGGGGGGGGGGGGGGTTGTCCATTGTGTTACAATTGTGTAAAATTTAGAATATAAATGCCTCAATAAAATATTTTTCAAAAAAAACAATGAAGCATCCACATCATCCTAGACTGTGGTGAAGCCAGATTTAATTGTGGCGTCCAAAAGATATTTGGATAATTAGCCAACGGGTAAACATTTGCAGGGTTACAGAGTAAAAGCATAGGAGTGGGAGTGGCTGAGATCTTCAGCGTGCTGTAACTATTCAATGATGCTATTCAAAGAAAGAGCTGGCAATTATCGAACACCTTTCACACCAAGCAATATTGTAATGTAAAGAGATGCATCAGCCAGTTCAAGCACTGCACAGACCCAGAAATAGCAATGAGATAAATGACCACATAATCTATTTTTGTGATGTTGGCTGAGGGATAAATATTAGTCAGCAAACCAGCAGTGCTCACCCCTTCTTTGAATAGAGGCTGGGGATCTACCTGAGATGTCAGGCAGGGAATTAGGTCGACATCTCATCCGAAAGTCGGTACCTCTGACAGTGCAGCACTCCATCAGTCAAACGAAAGTCAAAGCTTAAATCTCTGAAGTAGGGATTGAACCCCTCAGCTCCTGTAACAAGAATGATAACATTGAGCCACACCAGACACTGGTCACACAGACTATCGGATAAGAATAAGCTCTAAAGAAACAGAACTTCATAAAAAAGATCACAAGCTAATTATGTGATGAGGTTGATTAAATCTCCCCCCCCCCCCCCCCCCCCCGCTCCATGAAGATGCTCCTTAAACCTACCTCTATCATTAAGCTTTGATCTGTTCTAATATCTCTTTATGTAGTTTTGTGTCAAGTTTTGTCTAATAGCAGTCCTGTGAAGTGTCTTAAAGGCACTTTATAACTTATTGTTTAGCTAAGAAACTGATTAAATACTAATGACATTGTAATTGCTCCAGACTTAAGTTTAATTATCTGAGGGAAAGAGGCAATCTTAAAACATTTTAATCCTTCACCCAAAACCATGTGGGAGTAGCAGATTTGTCGTTTATATTTTCGGAGATCCCTTTTGACCAGGGCGTTCTGGGGATCCCAGACCGCTGTGAAACATTCCTATATCATGTCTGCCGCAATAAACATACGTGAAACCACCCTTGTCAAAAGCTGAGTCTGCTGCCTCCCTCTGCCTGGAACCCCCTCCCCCCCCCCCCCCCCCCAGCCCTGACAATCACCCCATTCACCCCCCCCTCCCTGCAAGAAAACCAACAATTAGCAGCTCAGAACAATGAGCAGAGCCAAGTCAGATCAAAAACCATTCAGAGGCAGCATGGTAGCACAAGTGATTAGCACTGTGGCTTCACAGCGCCAGGGTCCCAGGTTTGATTTGCTGCTGGGTCACTGTCTGTGCTGAGTCTGCACGTTCTCCCCTTGTCTGCGTGGGTTTCCTCCGGATGCTCCGGTTTCCTCCCACAGTCCAAAGACGTGCAGGTTAGGTGGATTGGCCATGATAAATTGCCCTTAGTGACCGAAGAAGGTTGGGAGGGGTTATTGGGTTTTGCGGATAGGGTGGAAGTGAGGGCTTAAGTGGGTCAGTGCAGACTCGATGGGCCGAATGGCCTCCTTCTGCACTGTATGTTCTAGGTTCTATGTTTTGGAACATCATATCTCTCTTCCCATCCCTCTGCCTGATTCCTGGTGAGGGTTAGAGCAATGCCACTTGGAGCACCCTGTGGAATTAATCCATTTACTCCAAACTCATTCCAGGGGTTTCACTTCCCTACGAGGCAGCAGGGTAGGTTGTGTGATGTGTTCTTTCAGAATTTATTAGAATTATACCTGGACCCCCCCCCCCCCCCCCCCCCCCCCCCCCCCCTCCCCAGGTTAGCATACAAGGAAAGATGACAGACACCAACCCCTAAATATTCTGGTCCTGCCTGCCACGAGAATGCTTGCAGGTGGGATGGATGATTTGATGAATCAGCAAAAGTTCCTTTGGTCCTGGGATGGGTAGGCCCGGAAAATCCCTCCCGAAGGTTTTATTTAGAGTTGCCAACCCATCATGATTAGTCTGGAGTCTCCAGGAATTGAAGATCAATCTACAGGACATTGCTATGTGCCACCCTGGAGAACAATTCTAGGGATATTAAAAAAAGGTTTTTAACATTTTCTTTGAACATTTCTCTTTGACAGATTTAAATATATTGTAAATGCCGGGTGGGAAAACAGTTAGGCATCATCCAGCTGGGCAATGGGTCCTTTTGTTTTCCAATTGGCATTGGAAGGCATTGGCGCAATTCTTTGGCCTCGTTGCGCTCTCGCATGAGCAAAACGAGGCCGGTGAATAGCGGGAGAGGCCAAAAACGAGAACCATACCAGGCGCCAAACAGTTTGCGATGCAACCGGCCTGCTCCCCTCGGCAAAATCAGGATCTCGCCATAGTGTGGTGAGAAACCAATTTTCACCACTTAAACTCCATTTCCATACAATTAACAAGAGCCACCCTATATCCAACAGAGATTCATCAGCCTCCCCAGCAAGTGGTCGTGCGGGCGTTGATTAGTACCTCCTTTTTAAAAGCGTGAACTTGGCGGAGGGGCCTCTGTGGGGAGCCGAGGAGGTGAGTGGCCATCTTTGCTCACAGGCAAAGAGCCCGGGGGTGCTGGGCTTGCCGCCCCAGTGCTCAGTGGGGGGTGGCGGACCCTCGGCTGGGGGCGGGGTTGGACAAACTCCGCAGGGGTGGGCCATCTTGGGAAGGTGGAGGGGGAGGTGTTGGGGGGAAACCATGCGCATCATCGCCATGCCAACCCCTGGATCATGTGTACCCATTCCGGGGCAGTCATTGTTCCTGCCCATCTGCCCCACCGTCCACCCATAACTCCCACCGAGAGCCAAGGCCTCTGGCCGTGCAGCTGAAGGCTATCGCTAATAGAGAATTGGCAATCGTGGTTAAGTGAGCACTTCACACAACCCAGGTGGATTCCCGTGGGTGGGTGGGCCATTAAGCATGTGGGAGTTATTGCCAAGCATCCCAATCAGACCATGATGCCTGGACACTGTGCCTGAACACTGCAGGAGGCAACACCACACACGCAGCAGCCAACATTCGAATACCCAGGAGATGGGACACAGCTCTGGGGACATGAGAGTGTGGCCGGAGAGTGTGTGCGTACAATGGGGAGGGGACCAGCGCCTGGTCCAGGTGACGTTACGAGTAGGTGTCTGGGGTACATGGTCTGGGGTCCGTTGAGAGGGGTTTGCTGCAGCCGGGAGTGCGTGGGCAGGGCTTTCCGGGCGTTGTGGACTCGTGGAGAGAGGGGGGGGATCAATGGGGGAATGGAGGGTCCCGGGGTGCGAGCCACCGCTGTTCATCAGTTTAACACCTTCTCCCATTTCCTCTGATATGGAACCGTGTGGATAGTATTTTGGACCCTTTGAGCAGGCCGCAGTGGTGCTGCTGGAAGCCCGGGCAGCCACAGCGTTTGTAGATGCTCGAGGCGGCGAACCATGTGCCGGACCCCATCCCACACCCTGAGGACCCGGCCGTCCATCAGGCCAGGGAGGGCCCGGGGAGAGTCCTGTGACGGTACAGGGTGTACAGACGTCGATGGTCATTCGAACAGTTGATGGACAGCGCGTGCCGCAGGAAGCTCTGCCTCAACAAGGAGATGGTGCGGCACCTGTGCCATGTCCTCGCCGACTTGGTACCACGTGGAGGAAGAGGACACTTGCTTCCAGTGGCTATCAAGGTCACCGCAGTTCTTTTATTCTACGCCTTGGGATCATTCCAGAGCTCGAGTGGAGACTGTGTGGCATCTCGCAGGCCACAGCCAGGGCCGGCTCAAGGCACCAGCAACTCGGGCAGTCGCCCGGGGCGCCATGTGCTGGGGGCGCCAGAGACTCGGGTCCCGCGCATGCGCAGTTGGGCCGGTGCCAACCAGCGCATGCGCGGTGGCCGCCCTCCCCCGCGGTGGCCGCCCTCCCCCGCGGTCCGCCCCCTCGGTCCGCCCCCCCCTCGGTCCGCTCCCCCCGCCCCCCCCCCTCGGTCCCCCCCGCGGGTCCGCCCCCCCCCCCCCCCCACCCCCCCCTCGGGTCCCCCGCCCCCCCCCCCACCCCCCCCTCGGATCCCCCGCCCCCCCCCGCGGGTCCGCCCCCCCCGCGGGTCCGCCCCCCCCGCGGGTCCGCCCCCCCCCCGCGGGTCTGCCCCCCCGCGGGTCCGCCCCCCCGCGGGTCCGCCCCCCCCTCGGGTCCGCCTGCCCCGCCTCAGCCCCGCCCCCCCTCGGCCCCGCCCCCCCCCCTCGGCCCCCCCCTCGGCCCCGCTCCCCCCTCGGCCCCCCCCCCCCTCCCCCCCCAAGGGCGCCGAAGTTCAGCTTGCCCGGGGCGCCAGCAACCCTAGGGCCGGCGCTGGCCACAGCCCACAGGTGCATCTGACAGGTCATGGTTCTCCTAATTGCCCGGGCAGAAAACTACATCAACTTTGACATGGACCAACGTTAGAAGGGTATTGAATATCGTTATGGCACCGGCAGAGGGGAAGGAAACAGAGGTGGTTGTAGCACTGGACGCTGAGAAGGCGTTTGACCGGGTAGAACTTGATAACAGTTCTGGAGCGGTTTGGGATTGGACGAAGATTGGTGAACTGGGTAAAGCTACTATATAAGGAGCCGAGGGCGAGTGTCTGCACAAACAACATCAGCTCGAGATACCTTTCTATCCACCGGGGGACTAGGCAGGGATGTCCTATGTCCCCCCTGCTGTTTGAACTCGCGATTGAGCCGTTGGCCATCGCATTAAGAGGTTCGGGGGTATGGAAAGGAAAAGTGCGGGGGGGGGGGGGGGGGATAGAGCATAGGGTGTCCTTATATGCCGATGATTTGCTGTTATACGTGTCGGAACCGAGTGTGTCGATAGGGGGAATATTGGAGCTACTTTGAGTGTTCGGGTCTTTCTCGGGGTACAAGCTAAATCTAGACAAGAGTGAGTATTTTGTGGTGTCTCGGCCAGGGGTGGGAGCAGGGGTGGGGGGGGGGGGGGGGGGGGGGGTGGCGCCATTCTGTAGGGCAGTGACTCACTTTAGGTACTTGGGGGTGCAGGTTGCCCTGGAATGGGGTGGGGGGGGGGGGGGGGGGGGGGGGGGTCTCCGCAGGTACAACATTTCTATTTTGGTGGGAAGAGTGAAAGCTGATCTGGCAAGATGGGATGGTCTCTCTCTGTCACTGGTGGGTCGGGTACAGGCAGTTAAAATGAATGTGTTGCCGTGATTTCTGTTTATTTTTCAATGCCTGCCGATTTTCCTGCCAAAGGCTTTTTTCAGAGAGATTGAGGGAAGGATTACCGCGTTCATATGGGGAGGGAAGGTGGCCAGAGTTAGAAAGGTGCTGCTACAGAGGGGAAGGCAGGCAGGGGGTTTGGGTCTCCCGAACCTGATGTATTACTACTGGGCGGCGAATGTGGAGAAGGTGCGGAGCTGGGTCAGAGGGGTTGATTCCCAGTGGGTCAGAATGGAGGAGAGTTTGTGCAGGGGGCCGGGATTGAAAGCACTAGCAACAGCACCGCTCCTGATGGCTCCGGGGAAATACTCCAGGAGTCTGATAATAGTAGCTTCATTGAAAATCTGGAGGCAGTTTCACCAACACTTTGGGTTGGGGGCAGGGTCAAGGGAAATACCGATTCGGGGGAACCACAGATTTGAGCCAGGGAAGTGGGATGGAAATTTTCAGAATTGGGAGAAGGGGATTAAGACGCTAAAAGATTTGTTTCTCAGGGGCCGGTTTCAGGACTGAAGGAGCTGGAAGCGAAGTATGGGCTGGAGCAGGAGGAAATGTTTAGATACATGCAGGTTCGGGACTTTGCCAGGAAGGAGATACAGAGCTTCCTGGTGGAGCCGGCCTCCACTTTGCTGGAGGAGGTGCTGACGACAGGGGGACTGGAGAAGGGGGTAGCGTCAGCGGTTTACAGAGCTATTTTGGAAGAGGATAAGGCACCACTGGAAGGGATCAAAGCAAAGTGGGAGGAAGAGTTGGGAGAGGATATGGAGGAGGGGTTCTGGTGTGAGGTGCCCCGGAGAGTGAATGCCTCCACCTCGTGCACGAGGTTGGGACTGATACAGCTGAAGGTGGTATACAGAGCACACCTCACGAGGGCGAAGATGAGCCAATTCTTTGAAGGAGTAGAGGATGTATGTGAACGTTGCCCGGGGTGGGGGGGAGAGGGGGGGGGGGGGGGGGTGCTAATCACGCTCATATGTTTTGGTCGTGTCCAAAGCTAGAGGATTACTGTAAGGAGGTTTTTAGGGTAATATCTAAGTGGTGCACCACCGGATGTTCGGGGAGTCCAGCGAATCATGCCCATATGTTCTGGGCATGCCCAGCACTGGAAGAATTCTGGAAGGGGGTGGCGGGGACGGTGTCGAGGGTGGTTGGATCCAGGGTCAAACCAGGGTGGGGACTCGCGATTTTTGGAGTTGCGGTAGAGCCGGGAGTGCAGGAGGCGAAAGAGGCCGGTATCCTGGCCTATGCGTCCCTAGTAGCCCGACGAAGGATCTTGCTGCAGTGGAAGGATGCGAGGCCCCCAAGTGTGGAGACCTGGATCAGTGACATGGCGGGATTTATAAAATTGGAAAGAGTCAAATTTGCCCTGAGAGGATTAATACAAGGGTTCTATAAACGGTGGCAGCCTTTTCTGGACTTCCTGGCTCAGAGATAGGTAACTGGGTCAATAGCAGCAGCAACCGGGGGGGGGGGGGGGGGGGGGGGGGGGGGTGTTCCTTATTGTAGTTTCTATTCTGTAACTTTATATTGTGTTAATTTGCGTTGTTGTTAATATGCTGTGTTTCTCATGGAGGTGGGGCGAATGTTTATGATTGCTAAAATTATTGTTATTTTTGGTATTTTACTATGGTGCGTTATTGTTGTATAATTCAAAATTTTTCAATAAAAAGTATTTCAAAACAAAATCTAAGTGGTGCACGTGAAACTGGACCCGGGCCCCCGGGAGGCCATACTCGGGGTGTCGGACCAGCCAGGGTTGGAAACGGGTGCGGAGGCAGATGTTGTAGCCTTCGCCTCGTTGATCGCCCGAAGGCAGATCCTGCTGGGATGGAGAATAACCTCTCCACCCTGTGCCCTGGCATGGCAGGGGGACTTGTTGGAATTCTTGACTCTTGAGAAGGTTAAGTTTGAACTGAGGGAAAGGATGGAGGGGTTCTACAATTCATGGGCATTATTCATTATGCACTTTCAAGAACTGGATAACATCAAACATTAGTTGGCGGGGTGGGTGGGAGGGTTGGGGGAGGGGAGCGGTGTGTGTTGATGGTGACTATGGGTGATTCCTGATTCCTTTTTGTCATTTGTTTATGTGAACATGCGGGCTAATGTTTGGGGTTTGATAGGAGGATGGGATCGTTGTTATTGATATGGGGATTTACATAAAAATATTTTAAAAAAAACTTTGACATAGACCATGCCAACAACATGCTGGGCAGCAGGTTTCTCTGCCATCCCTGGGATGTCCCAGGTCCAGGGCTGATAGACTGCACGCTTGTCACCTTGCGTTCACCAGGCCATCTAAACAGGAAGGTGTTCCACTCCCTGACCATAAAGCTAATGTGTGACCACCACATGCAGATCATGCACATGTGTGCATGCTTTCCAGGGATTGTGTACGACAGCTACCATGCTGGGGCAGACAGACATCCCGGCCTCTTCGTGGACCACCCCAGGCTGGCTCTTGGGGCTAAGGGGCACCACTGAGGGCCTGGTCGATGACACCATTTGGAGGCCGGAGACCGAAGTGGAGACCTGATACAACGAGCCCCATGTGGCCACCCTGGCTGTCTGGTGCATCGGTCTGCTGAAAATGCGGTTCCGATGCCTCACCCGCTCCGGTGATGCCCTGCGGTACACCTCACAGAGGGTCCCCGTTTTGTGGTTGTCTGCTGTGCCCTCCACAACCTGGCACCACAACGGGGCAACGTGCTGGAGGCTGGTGATGAGGAACATGTGCCCACCTCCGAGGAGGAGGAAGACGAGGATGATGAGGCGGCGCCGGATCAGCAGGGGCTGGCCCTGTAGGAACCGAAGGACAAGCGGAGGCAGCAGGACATGCGGCAATGCCAAACGTCCAGCAAGTCCGGAGGGCCAGGGAGGCCCTCATTTCTTTCAATGTATTTTATTCCAAACTTATTCAAACAAATACAAAATATTACCAGTCCGGGGAAGATACTCCCCACCACACAATTATACAGTTTGTATAAACTTTGCCCCATTTCCCCCCCCCCCCCCCCTCCCCCCCCCACCTCCCCCCCCCCACCCCCCCCCCACCTCTCCCCTCCTCCCCTTCCTACCTTCGGCCATCCCTCGTGGCCTTCTCCCCCACTTCCGTTCACCAGCATTACCTGCTAGCGGGGCAATTCCTGCCCAAAGGCTCCTCCTACTGACCCACACCCTTTCCCACCCTCACCTCTCTGTTCTGTGAAGGCTCCATGCTGTCCTCCCCTTCCCCCACACAAACAAAGACACATCCCAAGCCACAGGCCGCCTCCCTCAAAAGGCAAGCAAAAAAGAAAAACACAACCATAGGCAGCTGGAGAGGGTGGCGGCCGTCCCCTTACAAACTTTTCACCCTGCTCCCCATTGTCGACCCAACAAGAAAAAAGAAACCCTCCATTAGGGAGGGGAAAAAAACACACCCTCCAACCCCCACTCTACCTGTATTTTCCACTACTCCAAAGTGCCAGCACATCCATCTCCCAATAAAGTTCAGTTCTCCCCCAGTTTATGCTCCTTGATAAAGTCATTGGCCGCTTCTAGAGTCTCAAAATAATATTCCCGGCCTTCATACGTCACCCATAGTTTCGCCGGGTAGAGCACCCCAAACCTGGTCTGCCATCAATATAACACCGCCTTGGCCCTGTTTAACCCAGCTCTCCATTTTGCCATTCAGCTCCAATGTCCGGGTATATTTGGAACTTGTTCCTCTCCCAATCGCAGTTCCGCTTCTCCCTGGCCAATGCAGGATCTTGTTTTTGTTCCACTAACTTGTGGAGTCTTACGATCACTGCCAGTGGCTTCTACCTCAGAGACCTGTGCGATCCGTCCACCTCAGGAGCCTTGTCTAGCACCCCCTCCACCACCAGTCCCACCAGCATCCTCGAGATGTACCTCGTGGCACTCGTGCCTTCCACTCCTTCAGGCAGGCCGACAATACGCAGGTTCTGCCTTCCCGATCTATTCTCTTGCTCTTCCACTTTTGCTCTCAGCATCTTTCAAAGGTTTCCTAAGAGCCCCATCTCTGCCTCCAAAGCCACCACCCAATCGCTGTGGTCCGACATCACCCTCTCCATCTCTCGGATCTGCGACCCCTGTGCCTACAAGCATTTCTCACCCTCTCCATCGAGCCCTTCAGGGGTGTCACAGCCATTTTGATGGCCTTCAAGCAATCCTCCTGCTTCTCATATCTTTGCTGACAGAACTCTCCCGTGATGAAGGCCATCAACTGTTCCATCTGGGGCTTTCCAACTTGCACTGACCCTTCCCCCTCCACCATCCTTTCAGTAACTGCTGTGCCACCAGTCTCTTCCATGTCCATGGCCAGATCTTTCACCTTCTTCTGCCGGGTTTGGTAACCAGCAGACATGCCACACCTGGGAGGAACTTCCCCTCCAACCTTCAGCTACACTTTTCCATCTAAGTCACTCTTCACTACGCCTTCAAGTAGGAGCTGCCCTGTGTGCGACCACTCACACCATGGCCACAATTGGTAGTCCAGGGAGGCCCTCATACTCGCCCACTTCACATATGACATTGCCTGGTCTGTCACCGATACCATACCCATCCCCCACCCCCATCTCCCACCCTCCCAGGATCTGTATCACATCACTCCAGGGTGCTGGGACTATGTCGGCACCATCAGTGGGTTACTGTCAAGGGTAGGGGGGGTGATGATAACCCGCAGAGAGCTGAGCGCTGGTGCTCCTCAACCTATGCCATAGTCTGCCCCCTACCTGTCTGCTGAGTGCTCACTCACACCCATCACCTGCATTTGGTATAACCGGGGAGGGGGAAATGCCAAGAGAGGTGGGCCAAGTCTTCGGAGGTCGACCTGCATTGAGGAAGCAGGTGACAGAGGTGTCATACTGGTTGTGGTCAAGGGTTTTTAATGTTTCACAGGTGTCCAACAATGCCCCCCTGTCTAGGTCCACTCACCTGGCCCCTCCCAACAATCCCCATAATCCCACCTAGCCTGCACATCTTTGGAACCTAACGGGCAATTTAGCGTGGCCAATCCACCTAACCTGCACATCTTTGGACTGTGGGAGGAAACCGGAGCATCAGAAGGAAACCCACGCAGTCACAGGGAGAAAATGCAAACTCCACACAGATAGTTACCCGAGGCCGGAATTGAACCCATGTCCCTGGTGCTGTGAGGCAGCAGTGCTAACCACTGTGCCACCGTGCCGCCCATTGTAGTGGATCCATTGTAGTGGATCCATTGTAGTGGACCTCTTCTGCACCCTCTCAAACATCTTCATATTCTCATTAAAGAAGAGCACATGAACTGGACACAGAACTAGAATTTTCTTACTGGACGTTCTTGCTCTCTCCTCTAGCTTTGGCAGAAGATTACCAGAAACCATGGTGAAATTATCAATTAAGCAAAGCCTCAGGAATTTCACTGAAGTTTCTTTGGAAGATTACGAGTTCCTGACATCTTTTGTTTTTGTCTGATTAAATTATCTCAGCACCTTGTAACATTTGCCGATGATAAAGGTGCTACATAAATGCACATGATTGTTATGTAATTCTAAGTAGCGTCAAATCAATATATTGAATAAAACTAGGACAGAGTGTATGATATGAAAGTAGAGTGAGGGACTGGATTATGCCTTTGTGCCCTGGTCTAATTGACACCAACCTTCTAACTCTACTTCATCCGCACATTACAATTAGTGTTAACTCCCTGTGTACATCACTACAGGAAGAGTGACTGGTGTAATTATAATTTCATTGAGAAATGTCTATCTTAATAAAAATGTTGTTCTTACAGATTTAGCATGCCGTTCTTTCAAATCAGTAAAGATATAGTCATCTACCCCCTGCTGTTTGTGTTTTGACATTACACAGATAGAGATGGCAACTATTACAGCATTTCTAATTATCCATACTTGTACAAAATTCCACAATATGTAGAGATTTCATTCTGATTTCCTTTTATCCCCACTGCCTTATTTATATGATTTTTATTATTACATCAAATAGAACATTTAAAAAGCGATCCAAACATAATGGTCGCGATCTAACCGAATTGGAATATGTGAGTTCAGCTGCCTGATTCCCAGCACTCGCAGCGTCGAGAAACACCACGTTATCTATCAAGACTCTGGTTCAATTCAGTGCCTCAATGGGGAAGTCCCTGACGAGGCTGCACTAGATCCCATTTCCTGCACTGAGGAGATCCACTTGCTGGACCTTTAAATGGCGTCCCGATCTCTTGACCTCCAGGTGTGACCCCGAACCCTCAACTCACCTATAAGCATGTCCTCTTCCCGCACTGAATTGCACAAGTGCAGGGCACCCGTGGGCCCAATTTCCAAATCAGGAAAAATGCCAGCCTGGCACTTTGTGGCGAGCATCTGGGGGCCTCCAATCCCCTGGGAGACCCTCATGAGGCCATTCCATCTGATCCCTGTTTGTGGAGACCAGTACTGAATGGTGCTCAGCCAAGGTCTCCAAGGCAAAGTGTTCAGATGACAACACCTCAGCTAGATCAAGGGTGAGCATATTAGAATGAGACTAGCTGTCTCACTCTAATGTACCGATTTGCAAAATAGTGACCCCACCCACAAGGGCGGGATTCAGATCACAACATCTTGTGAGATTGCATTAAATCTCGGGAGGGGTTGTGAGCCGGGTAGATATAGGAAGAGGGATCTCCAGGCATCTATAGGTCACTCCACCTTTTGGGTACAACATGGCCGGTAGATCGCACCCAATGCTTGGGTCATGATACTTAGGATTCTCAGGGAGCTTGTCAGGATGGACGCTGAGAGGTTGCTTCCCCTTGTGGGAGAGTCCAGGACCAGAGGGCATAATGTCAGAGTAAGTGGTCACCCATTTAAAACAGAGGTGAGAACGAAATTATTCTCTCAGAGCGTAGTGAATCTGTGGAATCCTTTACCACAAAGAGTTGGAGAGGTTGGGTCATTAATTATGTTCAAGGCTGAGATAGGCAGATTTTTAATCAGTGAAGGGATCAAAGGTTATGGGGTTAAGGCAAGAAAGTGGAGTTGAGGATTATTATATCAGATCAATCGTGATCTCATTGAATGCGGGGGCAGTTTCGATGGGCTGAATGGCCTACTTCTGCTTCTATGCCTTATGACATTATTGGTCTTCCTCAGGAAGAAACTTTTACAAAGGAAAATATTTATTTGATTACTACTTAATGACACAATTCTCACACATCCTTTAAAATCATCCTCTCCTACAGGAGTATTATAAAACAAAGTGTCACGCCGAGACACATGAGGAGATTTTAGGTCGGATGACCGAAAGCTTGGTCAAAGTGGTAAGGGGTGTCTTAAAGGAGGAAAATGAGATAGAGAGACAGAGGGGTGTAGGGAGGGAATTCCAGGGCATGGGACTCCCGAGGGAACTGAAGGCATGGCCACCAATTGTGAAGCAATTACAATTGCTTCTTTGTGTTTCAGTAGTGTTTGAATAAGGTGTGTAATCCTTAGCAACATTATAATGCACACTTTTAATCTGTCCAATAAAAATATCGAATATTAGTGATGTGTTCCTCAAACTTTGCCCCTAAGCTTTTCATGAGGTTCAGCAAAGTTAAGCTTAACCCTCATTTGCTGGTAAACGCTGCCACCTGCTGACGAAATGGTTGCTTTTAAGCAAAGGTTCGTAATCTGTGTGTGCTATAGGCAGATGTTTTATATTGTTAAAAATAACAGTAGAAAACTTTACTTCGCTCCCAAAAAGAATGCTATAGAAAATCTGCTTTAACAATGAAGAATTCAACTGGTGCGTAGAAAGTTAAAGCAAAATTTGATCGAGGAAATTGAGCATGCTCAAATATGGGCATGCAGGGTACAGGTACATTGATGTCTATTCACATGGTCCCTGGACCATGTTAAATTCATGCTGGTACTTCACTAAAATTATTCAACTGTGAAACCAGCACTATCCAAGTTACTGGCTGCACGTCTATTGGGAGGAGCAGAAAATTGGGTATCTCTTATTCCAAAGGTAAATATCACCCCTTAAAAGGGAGGTGTACACTGACTGCAGAGGGAAACTTCCCAATTAAAAATAAAATGTCTGAAAGTGTCCAAACACTGACCCGAATTCCCTGGTCCACAGTGCTGAAACAAATGAAGGAGACCCTGCACCAACCAGGTGGCTGGGGCAGGCAGAAATCCTGCCGGCAAAGCCTCTACCACCAGGAAGGAGAGGTCACTGATGAGGTAGATACTGGAGGCTTAGTCCCAAGTATTGTCCGCAATCTTGAAAGAAGTTGACAACATTACCAGAGTTGTCAAGGTAAGAATCGTGCCCTTCTATTCAAGTGACCCCACGTCACATTTTAACACACTACATCCCAGCTGTTCGACGAGGACAGGTATATTTTCTAAACACATCACAGGGCTGCCACTAAGTCTCTTCTTTCTTGAAGGATAACATCACATACTATTTAAGACAGGAGGCCAAGGCTGGATAAGCCCAAGCCACCTACAGAGCCCTTCCTCTGCATGAAGAAGATAAGCTGAGCCATGGCCAAGTGAGTGACTATGACGATGCCTCACAGGCCTCCTTCAAACCATATTCCCATTTCCCCTTCCTATTTTTATCACAACCAACACATTCTCCAAGACAACCTGCAGGTGCTTCCGCCAGTAACTTACCTCTGTCTGCTCCCACTCCCTAAAAGCTAACCGTCTCTTTCATTTTCAGTGTTGAAAATGTGGGGATACCTCTGCCGTTTCAAAAAGTGGAGGTAAGTCTTAGAGAAGGTACAACTTCTCTTGATCTCACCTTTCCAAGTGCCAGTTCAGGTACTGACATCGAGACTAAGTCGGAGGAGGAGTCTTTACACAATCAATCATCAGACAAAAGTGTCCAGGAGAGAGGGGTGTCGAAAAGGTCACCCATCGTACGCAGAGATTTCTGCTATTAGCTCTAACGCAGAATCCCATGATGTCAAAGATCATACATAGAAAATGGTAGATACATTGGGCAGCCTGTCAGTGGACAGACATCCCAGCCTTGACGCAATGGGCCGAGTGGCTGTAACCATTCTGTGATGTGTACACTAGCTCAGAGCCTGCCGGAGTTCAGCTCCAACTCGTGTCAAGGCTACATGCAAAACATGGAGACCATTCATGAACGAGGTGCGAGGGGGGAGTCATCGCGGTGGCTCTGGGTCTGCGACATGACCAGCAAATGGAGCAGAGGCTGCAGAGCGAGGGAATCTGTGCAAAGAGCGAGGAGAAATAAGAGGGCTTTCTTTGGAAGGCATGGGCTTTTCAATAGAACTTGTTCCCCTCATTCTGCCTGACACAATGACGATGACCAAGGCTTTAGCAAGGCGATGATCACAGAACTGTTCCACTTCATTCAGCCCGATCTGGAGACTTGTAAGGATGTCTCGTAAGAACTCAAGAGTAGATCATTCAGCCTATTGAGTCTGCTCCATCATTCATTACGATTGCCGCTGGCCTGCTTCAATTCCGCTTTCCTGGCAGCTTTGATCGCTGGAGAGTTGAAATATCTATCTCAGATTTGAATATACACAACAATGAAAATTCCACAATCTTCTGGTGTAGGCTATTACAAAATTCACATTGCCTCCCCATCTCAGTCCTAAATCATAGACCCTTCATTGGCTTCCCCCCCACCCGTGTTTTTGGTGGGAAGTGATCTCTCTGTATTGACTTTAAAGCCCCTTCAGAACCCTGCCTATTTCAAAGAGATCACCTTTCGTTCTTCTATTCTTCAGGAGGTGGAGATGCCGGCGTTGGACTGGGGTGAGCACAGTAAGAAGTCTTACAACACCAGGTTAAAGTCCAACAGGATTGTTTCAAACACTAGCTTTCAGAGCACTGCTCCTTCCTCAGGTGAATAAAGAGGTATGTTCCATATAGACAAATGCAAAGATGCCAGACAATGCTTAGAATGCGAGCATTTGCAGGTAATAAAATCTTTACAGATCCAGAGATAGGGGTAACCCCAGGTTAAAGAGGTGTGAATTGTCTCAAGCCAGGACAGTTGGTAGGATTTCGCAAGCCCAGGCCAGATGGTGGGGAATGAATGTAATGCAACATGAATCCCAGGTCCCGGTTGAGGCCACACTCATATGTGCAGAACTTGGCTATACGTTTCTGCTCGGCAATTCTGCGTTGTCGCGCGTCCTGAAGGCCGCCTTGGAGAACGCTTACCCGGAGATCAGAGGCTGAATGCCCTTGACTGCTGAAGTGTTCCCCGACTGGAAGAGAACATTCCTGCCTGGTGATTGTCGCGCGATGTCCATTCATTCGTTGTCGCAGCGTCTGCATGGTCTCGCCAATGTACCACGCTTCGGGACATCCTTTCCTGCAGCATATGAGGTAGACAACGTTGGCCGAGTCGCACGAGTATGTACCGCATATCTGGTGGGTGGTGTTCTCACGTGTAATGGTGGTATCCATGTCGATGATCTGGCACGTCTTGCAGAGATTGCCCTGGCAGGGTTGTGTGGTGTCGTGGTCGCTGTTCTGAAGGCTGGGTAGTTTGATGCAAACAATGGTTTGTTTGAGGTTGCACGGTTGTTTGAAGGCCAGTAGTGGGGGTGTGGGGATGACCTTCGCAAGATGTTTATCTTCATCGATGACGTGTTGAAGGCTGCAAAGAAGATGTCGTAGTTTCTCCGCTCCAGGAAAGTACTGGACGACGAAGGGTACTCTGTCGGTTCTGTCCTGTGTTTGTCTTCTGAGGAGGTCGGTGCGGTTTTTTGCTGTGGCGCGTTTGAACTGTCGATCGATGAGTCGAGCGCCATATCCCATTCGTACGAGGGCATCTTTCAGCGTCTGTAGATTTCTGTTACGCTCCTCCTCGTCTGAGCAGATCCTGTGTATACGGAGGGCTTGTCCATAGGGGATGGTTTCTTTAATGTGTTTAGGGTGGAAGCTGGAGAAGTGGAGCATCGTGAGGCTATCCGTGGGCTTGCGGTAAAGCGAAGTGCTGAGGTGACCGTCCTTGATGGAGATGAGTGTGTCCAAGAATGCAACTGATTTTGGAGAGTAGTCCATGGTGAGTCTGATGGTGGGATGGAACTTATTGACGTCAAAGCCTTTACCGCAAGCCCACTGGTTGCTCAGGTTTGTTGTCTTGCACTCATTTTATTTTTATTTTTTCCAATTTAAGGGCAATTTAGCATGGCCAATCCACCTACCCTGAACATCTTTGGGTTGTGGGGGCGAAACCTAGGCAGACACTGGGAGAACTTGCAGACTCCCCACAGACAGTGACCCAAGCAGGGAATCGATGCCAGGTCCCTGGCACAGAAACAAATTCATTGCGGCACGGTAGCACAGTGGTTAGCATAGTTGCTTCACAGCTCCAGCGGCCCAGGTTCGATTCCCGGCTTGGATCACTGTCTGTGCGGAGTCGGCATGTTCTCCCTGTGTCTGTGTGGGTTTCCTCCGGGTGCTCCGCTTTCCTTCCACAGTAGAAAGATGTTCAGGTTGGGTGGATAGGGCATGCTAAATTGCCCTTGATGTCCAAAATAAAGGTCAGGTGGGGTTACTGGGTTACGGGGATAGGGTGCAGTGCGGGGTGCTCTTTCCAAGGGTCGTGCAGACTCGATGGGCCGAATGGCCTCGTTCTGCACTGTAAATTCTATGTCAATGTCGATCTTCTTTGACGATCACTCACTCACGAGTATGATTGTCCGCCTCAAATACCACTTCCTGTATTCCTGTCTCATGTTCTTTTTTTCTGGGCCTCTACACTGTCTACAATGCCACCTAACTTAGTATTATCAGCAAATGTGGATATTTGACTCTATGTCATCATCCAAGTCGTTAATGAATAATCTGAATAATTGATGCCCCAACACAGACCCCTGTGGCATACCACTAGTCACATCTGCCAATTATAGCACATACCCATTAGCCCACTCTCTGTTGGCTGCCACCCAACCAATTTCCTCACTATATCATTAATTGGCCCTCAAATCCATGGGCTTCCACCTCAGTTAACAGTCTCTTTAAAAAAAAAATTTAGAGTACCCAATTCATTTTTCCAATTAAGGGGCAATTTAGTGTTATCAATCCACCTACCCTGCACATCTTTTCGGTTGTGGGGGCGAAACCCACGCAAACACGGGGAGAATGTGCAAACTCCACAGGAACAGTGACCCAGAGCCGGGATCGAACTTGGGACCTCGGCGCCGTGAGGCTGCAGTGCTAACCACTGCGCCACTGTGCTGCCTCAGCTAATAGTCTCTTATATGGGACTTTATCAAATGCCTTCTGGAAATCTATATAAATAACGGGCGAAATTCTCCCCCCCCCCACGACGGGTGGGAGAATAGCGGGAGGGCCTTCCCGACTTTTTTGACGCCCTCCCGCTATTCTCCCCCCCCCCCCGCCGAAATCCCGACACGAATCGCTGCCGCCGTTTTTTTACGGCCGGCAGCGATTCACAGCTGTTAGAAGGGCCGAAGTCCCAGCCCTTTACGACCTTTTTACGAACGGCAAACACACCTGGTCCTGCCGTTCGTAAAAACGTCGTGACCACCTGGAAAAAAATAACCATGGCACCGATTGGCACGGCAGTACCACGGCCGTGCCAAGGGTGCCATGGGCCCGCGATCGGTGCCCACCGATCGCGGGCAGCGGGCCCGATGCCCGCGCACTATTTGTCCTTCCGCCGCCCCGCAGTATCAATACGCGGGGCGGCTGAGGGGCAACCCGGACCGCGCATGCGCGGGTTTCGCGCAAAAACACGATGACGTCACCCGCGCATGCGCGGGTGGAGTCTTCCCACCTGCGCATGCGCGGCTGACGTCATATGACGCGTCAGCCGGCGCTAAGTCCGACAAGCGGGCTTAACGATTTTCGTTAAACCCGACTTGTCGGAGCCTCCGACGTCGGGCTGCTAGCCCCGACGGGGGACCAGAATCGGTCCCCCGTCGGGAAGGGGCGCGATGCCGTAAAACCCGCCCGGGTTTTACGGCAGTTTGACGATTTCTCCCGTTTTGGGAGAATTTCGCCCAACATTCATAGACATTCCCCTGTCCACTACCTTAGTCAAGCAAGCTACCTGTTACCCTTCTAAGCTCCAGCAGATACAAGCCTAGCCTGTCCAACCATTCATCATAAGACAACTCACCCATTCCTGTTATTAGTCTAGTGAACCTTCTGTGAACTGCTTCCATTGCATTCACATCCTTCCTTAAATAAGGAACTCCCTCCCTAACAGCACAGTGGATGTACCTACACCTCAAGGACTGCAGTTGATCAAGAAAGCAACTCACCACCACCTTCTGAAGGACAACTAGTGATGGGCAATAAATGATGGCCTGACCAGCGACGCCCACATCCCGTAAATGAATTTTAAAAACCAGTACTTTACCCAGTATCCCAGATGTGATCTCACCAAAACCCTGTATAACTGAAGCATAACCCCCCCCCCACTTTAATATTTAATTCCCCTCATAATATACATGTAACATTCTATTAGCGTTCCTAATTACTTGCTGTACCTGCAAATGAACCTTTTACGATTCATACATTATTGTCCCTAAATGTCATTTTTAAATTTTAGATTACCCAATTATTTTTTTTTCCAATTAAGGGGCAATTTAGCGTGGCCAATCCACCTACCCTGCACATCTTTTTGGGTTGTAGGGGTGAGACCCACGCAGACACGGGGAGAATGTGCAAACTCCACATGGACAGTGACCCAGGGCCGGGATCGAACTCAGGTCCTCAGCGCTGCAGTCCCAGTGCTAACCACTGCACCACATGCAGCCCCTATTTTCCATAAATGTTAGGCTAACTAACCTGCAGTTTTCTGCTTTCTGGCTCCCTCTGTTTTTGAATAAAGAGGTTACATTTGTTATTTTCCAATCTAATGGAACCTACCCCAAATCTAGAAAAGTTTGGAAAAATAAAGCCAATGCACCTAGTCTCCCACCTGCCATTTCTATTAAGACCCCAGGATGAGACCCAGGGTCTTATCAATTGGCTCATTACTACTTACCTGGTGATTTTGGTTTTCTTGAGTTCCTCCCTTCCATTTCCTGATTTACTACTAATTCTGGGATGTTACCTGTATCCTTTATAGTGAAGACCAAACTTCCTTTTAAGTTTACCTCCCTACTTTGCGCTGAGGACCCCGGAGTTAGAACATAGAACAGTACAGCACAGAACAGGCCCTTCGGCCCTCGATGTTGTGCCGAGCAATGATTACCCTACTCAAACCCACGTATCCACCCTATACCCGTAACCCAACAACCCCCCCCTTAACCTGACTTTTTAGGACACTACGGGCAATTTAGCATGGCCAATCCACCTAAACCGGGAATCGAACCTGGGACCCTGGAGCTGTGAAGCATTTATGCTAACCACCATGCTACCGTGCTGCCCTGCTGTAGAAGGGAATAGTGAGGGGGGGGGGGGGTAGAACATAGGGTGTCCTTGTAGGCGGAAGCATTGTTGTCATACATTTCGGAGTCGGGGTCCTCTGTGGGGGGCATAATGGGTTTGCTCTGAAGATTTGGGATGTACTAGGGTATAAGCTGAATCTGGGGAAAAGAGAGTATCTTGTGGTTTCTTCTCCAGGGGCGTAACAGGAGGGACCTGCTGGAGTTCTTAGCCCTGGAGAAGGTTCAATCTGTTCTAAGAGCAGGGGAGAGTGATGGGTTCGATAAAAGTTGGGGTTTGTTCATTCTGCATTTTGGAGAGTTTGTTACCGTTGATGGAGGGGTGGGGGAAAGGAGAGAGGGGTCGCTATGGGTGGGTGGGATGTTTAATGTGTTGGGTGGGTTATTAATAGTAGTAATTAATATAAAATGTTGAAAATTGGAATAAAAATACTTTTAAAAATGTTTACTTCCCTACTGTATCCCCAAATTGGCATCTTTCTCGAGTTTCTTTGCCATCTCCCCTCATTCCCTCTCTGAGCTCACCTTGTCTGTAAAATCCCCCTCTTGCTCCTTCAACCTATTGCCACTAAAGTGCACACCAGCCAGCTCATTTTCCTTGCTCCAATGTTAGCTGAGAATGTTAATGGGTTTCCGACTTCCGGCATGGACCATGGAGTAAGTGGTCACACACAAGGCAGCTCCTGCCCAAGGTTACAGAAAATAGCTCTTTTTTAATCAATACGGGGTGGAATTTTGATGAAAAGGTGTAGGTGAATGCTGGAGGAGTACTTTTCCCCAGGAATGGTATGTCTCTTGGTTACCAGACCCGGCAGAAACAGTGAAAAATTTGGCTGGAGCTGCAGCAAAGACAAAAGCCTCTTCCAGCATGCAGGCGGGGGAAGGCGAGCTTAAAGGCTTCAAGCTGACTTGAGGGCCTTTATTAAAGCTGAATTTCAGCAGCAGAGGGAACAACTGCGAAAGGATCTCGCAAAGACCTTTGAAGAAGCGGTGATGAGATTTCCGGTGGCGGCCATGGAGGAGTAGGTCACGCATTCGGCAGCTCCCATCTGGAACGGACTCTTGGACCTTTTTTCAGGAATTTTCACGGACTTTTTGGGGCAGATTGGTGAAGCGAACACTGCCAAAAGGATTCCCTCTCTGTTGTATGGATAGCTGGACCAGGGGTTGGCCGGGTGAAGCGTTTTAAGTACCATCAGACAGAAGCATGCGGAGCGGGCACCGAGGCACGGCATGGCGGCCGGTATAGACCAGGGTCCATGGGCGCAGTGGGCACAGGAGCAACAGGAGTTCCTTAGGGGCTGCTTTGCTGATCTTAAAAAGGACATGCTGTCCCCGATGAAGGCATCAATGGCCCAAATGATGGCAACTCAGGCAACACAAGGGAAAGCGATTAAGGAGATGGAGAAAAAGCTTTCCGACAATGAAGACGAGTTGGTCGTAATGGCCCTTAAGGTGGAAGCGCAGGATGACCTCCACAAGAAGTGGCAGAAGAGGCTGGAGGACCTAGAAAACAGGTCCAGGAGACAGAACTTGAGAATTGTGGGCTTCCCCGAAGGTGTGGAGGGGTTGGATGTGGGAGCATTTGTGTCCAAGATGCTGGAGATGCTGATAGGGACGGGGGTATTCCCTCTACCCCTGGAGCTGGACGGGGCACAGAGCCCTCGCAAGGAAGCCCAAAGCGAATGAACCACTGAGGGGCACGGTGGTGAGATTTCATCGCTTCTCGGACAAGGAACTTGTCTTGCGGTAGGCAAAAAAAGAACAGAGCAGCAGGTGGGAGAACAGCGTGATACGCATCTACCAGGACCTGGGTGCGGAGCTGGCCAAGAGGCGTGCTGGATTCAACCGGGTGAAGGCGACCCTCTTCAGCAAGGGGGTGAAATTTGGGATGCTACACCCAGCGAGGCTATGGGTCACGTACAAGGAACGGCATCACTATTTTGAGACGCCGGACGAGGCGTGGTCATTCATCAAACAAGAAAAGCTGGACTCGAATTAAAGGACAGCTAAGCTTTGGTGGAATACGGCGGTGGGGCTGGGTAACACGTATCGTTTCTAATATAAGATTGTACACAACGTTGGGTGCGTGTAAGGGCTGTGGTGGTGGCTGGAGGGTGCAGTGTTTTCGGCAGAGTTGAGATACGGAGGGGGAGAGGGCCCTGTACTTAGAGCGATTTTTTGGGAAGTTGGAACCTTGGTTCAACATGTGTCTCCTCATGGGGAAATGTTAGTGTATTCTGTTTATTTTTTGTTCGTATTACTATTTACTCACTGGGGCTGGAGAGGTAGTTTAATTGGTTTATTCATGTGGGGAGAGGGGTCCGGAAAATGAGGCGGCAGTCTGATCGGCGCCAGGGGCGGGAGCTTCCAGGGTCAGCATGGGTCAGCTGACTCTCGGGAGTGTAGTGGGGGATGAGCAAGTTCTCAGCTGGTGTTTGGCAGGGGGTTTTGGGTCATGGGGCTGTTTGGGGGGGAGGAGGGGATGCTGCTTTGCTGACAGAGGACATATCAATTTCGGGATCCGAATTGAGGGTCGGGGGCGGTGGCTCCCTGTGGGGGCGCTCGAGGAAGCGAAGGGCGCGGGCTCGAGTTTGGCCAAGAAAGGGCGATGGCTAGTCAGGGGAGGGGTGGGGGGGGGGGGGGGGGGGGGGTTTAGCCCCCGTCCAGGCTGCTCACGTAGAATGTGAGGGGTTTGAATGGGCCGGTCAAAAGAGCGCGCGTGTTCGCGCATCTAAAGGGGTTAAAGGTAGACGTAGCAATGCTTCAGGAGACACATTTAAAGCTCGCAGATCACACGAGATTGAGAAAGGGATGGGTAGGCCAGGCGTTCAGGGCTGGATTCGAAGACCAGGGGGGTAGCAATTCTCTGGAGGTTCGCACAGCCGAGAGCGAAGGAGTTCTGTTTTTGTCTCCCACGTTCATAAGGTTTATTCCCGCATAGATGTCTTTGTCTTGAGCAGGGCGTTAATCCCAAAGATGGCGGGGACAGAATACTCAGCAATCACAGTCTCGGACCATGCACCGCACTGGGTGGACGTGCGGCTTAGTGAGGAGAGAGGACAGCACCCACTCTGGAGACTGGATGTGGGGCTGCTGGCGGATGAAGAGGTTTGCGGGCGGATTAGCAGGAACATCCAGGATTACCTGGAAACAAACAATATGAGTGAGGTAGCAGTGGCAACGGTCTGGGAGGCTCTGAAGGAAGTTGTCAGAGGGGAATTCATCTCAATTCGATCTAATAGGGAAAATAGAGAAAGAGTGAAGAGGGAGAGACTGGTGGAGGAGATACTCCGAGTGGACAGGAGATATGCGGAGGCCCCCGAGACGGGGCTGCTGAGGGAGCGGCGGAGTCTGCAGGCGGAGTTTGAACTACTGACCACAGGGAAAGCGGTAGCACAGCTGAGGAAGGCAAGAGGGGCAGTCTATGAGTATGGGGAGAAAGCGAGTAGAATGCTGGCACACCAGCTCCGGAAGAGGGAGGCAGCCAGGGAAATCGGGGGAGTAAAGAATAAGGAGGGTAACACGGTCTTGGATCAAGGGGGGGTGAACAAAGTCTTTAAGGAGTTCTATCGTAAACTATACGAGTCGAAGCCCCCGACGGGAGCCGAAGGGAAGAGGCAATTTTTGGACCAGTTGAGGTTTCCCAAGGTGTAAGAGGCTGGAGGGGCTGGGGGCCCCGATTGAATTGGAGGAGATTGTCAAGGGTATAGAGGGCATGCAATCGGGTAAAGCCCCGGGGCTGGATGGTTACCAGGTAGAATTCTACAAGACATTTTCAGAAATATTGAGCCCACTCCTGATGAGGACCTTCAATGAGGCTAGCGAGAAAGGAATCCTCCCTCCAACAATGTCACAGGCCTTGATCTCACTCCTTCTTAAACGAGGGAAGGACCCGGAACATTGCAGGTCATACAGGCCGATTTCGCTGTTAAACGTGGATGCCAAATTGCTAGCTAAGATTCTGGCCACAGGAATTGAGGATTGCGTCCCAGGGATGATAGAGGAAGACCAGATCGGGTTTGTTAAAGGCAGACAACTCAATACCAATGTCCGGAGACTTTTGAATGTTATTATGATGCCCTCAGAGGGAGGGGAGGCAGAGGTGGTAACAGCGATGGACGCAGAGAAAGCCTTTGACCGGGTGGAGTGGGAGTATCTCTGGGAAACGCTGGGGAGGTTCGGGTTTGGTGAGGGTTTATTGGCTGGGTGAAATTGCTGTACCAGGCGCCTGTAGCAAGTGTATATACAAACCGACTGAGGTCGGGGTACTGCGAGCTTCACCGGGGAACAAGGCAGGGGTGTCCCCTCTCCCCGTTACTATTTCCCCTAGCTATAGAACCACTAGCTATGGTGCTGAGAGCCTCGAGGAACTGGCGAGGACTGGTTCGGGGGGGCGGGTGGAACATCGGGTCTCGCTACATGTGGATGATTTGCTCCTGTACATTTCGGACCCTGTGGAGGGGATGGGGGAGGTTCTGCGGATCCTGAGGGGTTTTGGTAGTTTTTCAGGGTACAAACTGAACATGGGAAAGAGCGAGTTGTTTGTGATCCAGGCCAAGGGGAAGGAGGAGAGACTGAAAGAGCTGCTGCTCAGGATGGTAGAGAAGTTTTTGTTGATGGCCAGGAAATGGGATGCCCTGCACAGGCTCAACCTGACCCGGTTGGTGGAGCAAATGGAAGGGGACTTTAAAGGTGGGACATGCTGTCACTGGCAGTGAGGGTGCAGGCCGTGAAAATGGCTGTCCTCCCCAGATTTTTGTTTGTCTTTCAGTGCCTCCCCATCTTCATCCCTAAGGCATTTTTTAAGCATGTAGTAGGATCATTACAGGCTTTGTGTGGGCGAATAAGACCCCACGAGTAAGGAGGTTGCTGTTGGAGCACAGTCGGGGTGGGGGCTGGCGCTGCCGAACTTTCGCAACTACTACTGGGCGGCCAATATAGCTATGATTAGGAAGTGGGCGATGGGGGAGGGGGCGGCGTGGGAACAGCTGGAGGCGGCCTCATGTAAAGCTACTAGTGTGGGAGCTTTGATAACGGCTCCTTTGCCGTTCTCGCCAACCCGGTACTCCACAAGTTCAGTGATGGTGGTATTTAAAGGAAACACCTTTAAATATCTGCGATGATGTGGAGATGCCGGCGTTGGACTGGGGTGAGCACAGTAAGAAGTCTTACAACACCAGGTTAAAGTCCAACAGGTTTGTTTCAAACACGAGCTTTCGGAGCACGGCTCCTTCTTCAGGTGAATGGAAAGGCTTGTTCCAGAAATGTTTATATAGACACAGTCAGAGATGCCCCGGAATGCGAGCACCTGCAGGCAATCAAATCATCAAAGATGCAGAGAGAGAGGTAACTCCAGGTTAAAGAGGTGTGAATTGTCCCAAGCCAGTTCAGTCGGTAGGCCTCTGCAAGTCCAGGCTTGTTGGTGGGGGCCGAATGTAATGCGACATGAATCCCAGATCCCGGTTGAGTCCGCATTCATGCGTGCGGAACTTAGCTATAAGTTTTTGCTCAGCAATTTTGCGTTGTCGCGTCTCCTGAAGGCCTCCTTGTAGAATGCTGCCTCGGAGATCAGAGGCTGAATGTCCTTGACTGCTGAAGTGTTCCCCAACTGGAAGGGAACAGTCCTGCCTGTTGATAGTCGCACGATGCCCGTTTATTCGTTGTCGCAGTGTCTGCATGGTCTCGCCAATGTACCACGCTTCGGGACATCCTTTCCTGCAGCGTATGAGGTAGACTACATTGGTCGAGTCGCACGAGTATGCGCCGCGTACCTGGTGGGTGGTGTTTCCACGTGTAATGGTGGTGTCCATGTCGATGATCTGGCATGTCTTGCAGAGATTACCCTGGCAGGGTTTTGTGGTGTTGTGGTTGCTGTTCTGAAGGCTGGGTAATTTGCTGCAAACAATGGTTTGTTTGAGGTTGCGCGGTTGTTTGAAGGCCAGTAGTGGGGGTGTGGGGATGACCTTGGCAAGATGTCCATCCTCGCTGATGATGTGTTGGAGGCTGCGAAGAAGATGTCGTAGTTTCTCCGCCCCAGGAAAGTACTGGACGACGAAGGGTACTCTGTCAGTGGTGTCCCGTGTTTGTCTTCTGAGGAGGTCGGTGCAACAGAACAGCAACCACAACACCACAAAACCCTGCCAGGGTAATCTCTGCAAGACATGCCAGATCATCGACATGAACACCACCATTACACGTGGAAACACCACCCACCAGGTACGCGGCGCATACTCGTGCGACTCGACCAATGTAGTCTACCTCATACGCTGCAGGAAAGGATGTCCCGAAGCGTGGTACATTGGCGAGACCATGCAGACACTGCGACAACGAATAAACGGGCATCGTGCGACTATCAACAGGCAGGACTGTTCCCTTCCAGTTGGGGAACACTTCAGCAGTCAAGGACATTCAGCCTCTGATCTCCGGGTCAGCATTCTACAAGGAGGCCTTCAGGAGACGCGACAACGCAGAATTGCTGAGCAAAAACTTATAGCTAAGTTCCGCACGCATGAATGCGGACTCAACCGGGATCTGGGATTCATGTCGCATTACATTCGGCCCCCACCAACAAGCCTGGACTTGCAGAGGCCTACCGACTGAACTGGCTTGGGACAATTCACACCTCTTTAACCTGGAGTTACCTCTCTCTCTGCATCTTTGATGATTTGATTGCCTGCAGGTGCTCGCATTCCGGGGCATCTCTGACTGTGTCTATATAAACATTTCTGGAACAAGCCTTTCCATTCACCTGAAGAAGGAGCCGTGCTCCGAAAGCTCGTGTTTGAAACAAACCTGTTGGACTTTAACCTGGTGTTGTAAGACTTCTTACTTAAATATCTGCAAGTACGACCCTTCCTGAAAAAACAGGTAGTGGCCTTTCCGACGCTGCCGCCACTGAGGACACAGGACAGGGTGGTCTCCAGCACCTGGGTGGGGGAGGGGATGGTGTCAGATATCTACCAGGAACTACAGGAGGCGGAGGAAACCCCGGTGGAGGAGCACACGGGCAAGTGGGAGGAGGAGCTAGGTGTGGAGTTGGAAGCGGGTCTGTGGGCAGAGGTCCTGGGCAGGGTTAATTCCTCCTCATCGTGTGCCAGGCTCAGTCTAATTCAATTTAAGGTGGTCCACCGGGCACACATGACGGCAGCGAGAATGAGCAAGTTGTTTGGGGTAGATGACAGTTGTATGAGGTGCAAGGGCCGCCCTGAAAACCATGTCCACATGTTTTGGGCATTCCCGGAGCTTAGAGAGTTCTGGCAAGGGTTCGCGAGGACAATGTCCAAAGTGCTTAACACACGGGTGATGCCGAGTCCAGAGATAGCAATCTTTGGCGTGTCAGAAGACCCAGGAGTTCAGTGGGCGAAAGAGGCCGACGCCTTGGCCTTTGCCTCCCTAGTAACCCGAAGACGGATTTTATTAATGTGGAGGGACTCGAAGCCCCCGAGTGTAGAGACTTGGGTTAACGACATGGCTGGGTTTCTCAGCCTCGAGAAAATAAAGTTTGCCTTAAGAGGGTCTACGCTAGGGTTCTCTCGGAGGTGGCAGCCGTTCGTCGACTTTCTCAGGGAAAATTACAATGTCAGCAGCAGCAGCGATCAGTGGGGGGGTGGGGGGGGTGCGGTGGTGGGGGGGCGGTGGGGGGGGGGGGGCGGTGGTGAGTGCTTCATTGGGATGGTGTGGGAAGACTGGGTCGCGTGGGGTAATGTCTATTTAATTGTTATTGTATATTCTCTTTTTGCACTATGTTAATGTTTACTCCAGTTTGTTTTGTTATTCTTGTTACTACTGTTTTATTATGAAAAATTCTGCAAAACCTTAATAAAAATACTTTTAAAAAATGTTAATGGGTTTTCCTCCCAGATATTGCCTCCCTGCCCTTCAGTTCTTTCAGTTCTGCCATTATAGGGCGGCACGTGGCTTAGTGGTTGGCATTGCTGCCTACGGCGCTGAGGACCTGGGTTCGAATCCCGGCCCTGGGTCACTGTCCGTGTGGAGTTTGCACATTCTCCCCGTGTCTGCGTGGGTTTCATCCCCACAACCGAAAAAGATGTGCAGGCTAGGTGGATTGGCCACGCTAAATTGCCCCTGAATTGAAAAAAAAAATTGGCTACGCTAAATTTATATTTTTTAAAAATCTGCCATTATCACCCCCTCTTCAAATGCCAATTCTTGACCCCTCCATCCTTACAATTTTCATCAATTGCCATCCCATCTCCACCCTCCCTTTCCTCTGCAAAATCCTTGAACATGTCGCCTTGGAAATTTGTGTCCATCTTTCCAAGACTCCATGTTTGAATCCCTCCATTCCAATGCTGCCACTGCCATAATATAAAGAGGGCCCTTATAAAAGTCGGCAATGTTGTCCTATGTGATTATGCCAAAGCTAAACTACCTCTCCTCATCCTTCTCAATGCGTGGGCAACCTTTGACATGGTTGGCCACTTCATCCTCCTCCAACTCCTCTCCACCATCATCCAACTGGCTGGGTCTACATCTCCCTGGTTCCGTTTTTAACTATCCATTTGTAGCCAAAGAATCACAATCAATGGCTTCTCTTCCTGTTCTCGTGCCTCTGAAGTCTCCAAAGAATCTATCCTTGGCTCCCTCCTTTTTCTCACCTACATATTTCCCTTGGTGACATCATCCAAAAATACAATGCCCAAGTTTCTGTGTGTATGCTGACAACACATAGTTCTACTGCATCACCTCTCTCAGCCCTCCCTGTTGCTCAATTATCAGACTGCTGACCAACATCCAATACTGGCAGGAATTTCCTCTCACTAAATACCAGGAAGACTGAAGACATTAGCCCCTGCCACAAATTCCATTCCTTAGCCATTGCCTCCATACCTCTCCCTGGCAACTGCCTGACACTAAAGTAAACCGTTTGCAAACCTGGTGATGCATTTAACCCTCTGGGGAACTTCCAAGCACATAGGTGTGGCACCATCACAATTGTCACCTATTCCCACCTTCCTAACATCACCCAGGTCCTTCCTGCCTCAACTCATCTGCTGTTGAGATCCTCACCTATGCATTTATTACCTTTAAACCTGATTATTCCAATGCAGAGCTGCCTGACCTCCCATGTCCTATACTTCTAAAGTTGAGGTCATCTAAAACGCTGCTGTCCATGTCCTAAGAGGCACCAATTCACATTTGTCCCTCACACTTTTGCCCAATTAGAACATAGAACATAGAACAGTACAGAACAGAACAGGCCCTTCGGCCCTCGATGTTGTGCCAAGCAATGATCACCCTACTCAAACCCACGTATCCACACTATACCCGTAACCCAACAATCCCACCCCCCTTAACCTTACTTTTAAGGACACTACGGGCAATTTAGCATGGCCAATCCACCTAACCCGCACATCTTTGGACTGTGGGAGGAAACCGGAGCACCCGGAGGAAACCCACGCACACACGGGGAGGATGTGCAGACTCCGCACAGACAGTGACCCAGCCGGGAACCGAACCTGGAACCCTGGAGCTGTGAAGCATTTATGCTAACCACCATGCTACCGTGCTGCCCAAATGTTGAATGTATACTTTTTTTTTAATTTAGTGTACCCAATCATTTTTCCAATTAAGGGGCAATTTACCGTGGCCAATCCACCTAGCTTGCACGTTTTTGGGTTGTGGGGGCGAAACCCACGCAGACATGGGGAGAATGTGCAAACTCCACACGGACAGTGACCCAGAGCCGGGATCGAACCTTGGACCTCAGCGCCGTGAGGCGGTTGTGCTAACCACTAGACCACCGTGCTGCCCTTCCTATCTATTATCTATATTTGCTCTACGTTAAACAATCCCGGCATTTTAAAGTGATCATCCTTGGTTTCAAATCCCAGTCTGGTCTTGCCCCTTCCCTATATTTGTAACCTCCTCCATCCTTACAACCATCTGAGATTTCTCCAATCATGACCTCTTAAGTATCTCTGGTTTTAATCGTCCCACCATCAGAACATTGCCTTTGGCTGTCATAGCCTTAAACTCTAATTCTCTCCCTAAATCTCTTCTCTCATGCATCCTTGCATGACCCATTGTCAATAGTTGCTTTGAAGTGCCTTCGGTAGTTAACTATGTTCAAGGTGCTGTATAAATGCAAGTTGGTGCTGTTCTTGGTGTTCCTGAAATCCTCCCTCAATGGAAAATCAAAGCAAGGGAAGAGGTATGTTCTTGTATTAAATAGACCTTGGACGCAGTGCTGGAAATTGTGCAAGGCAGGAAACAGAATCCTGTGCAATCAAGTGAAAAATGGAGATATAGCCCAGGAAATTAATTGCTCCAACATTTTGCTAAAGACATCATGGGATTTTATGACTGCCCTGCCTATTGTGTTTATGCCTCGGAGGTATGCAGAGATGATACACAAACGTATATGCTTTAAAATGTCTACTCTCATGCTTACAGCTAATGGCCTCAGTTTAAGTTCTCTTTCTCAGTCATCACACCATGGTTTAACTAATCACATACATTGCAGAGAAAAGTCAATAGACACACATAATCAAACACCGAACAAGTGAACACCACACTGCCTACCTAATTTGAGTGAAAATCACAGTGCCACAAATATAATTATACCAATTAATGCAAAACATTGATGAATAAAGACCGCAAGCCTACTTTCACTGGTAAATATATGTGTTGGGATTCTCACAGTTCCAAACGCTATAATGTTGTTGTTATCGGCAACCGTGTAAATAGGGCCCAGACTATTTGCTCACCATGCAAGCTTGATGCTGCAATAGGATCCATAAATGGTATCCTGCCGGAAAACACGTAGCCTGATTAGATAATTTTGCTCTGTATACACGCAAACTCATGAACCACCACTTTTAATGTTGATAAGTGCCCAGTCTAACTCAGAATACCCTGAAAGGGCAAGATATCTCAAAAATAGGTGAAGCTAGCTCACCATGTTCTTAACACCAATGAGGGTCAAGCTGCCTGGTTTGAATTTCAAACAATGCTTGACAGTTATCTGTCAGTTACTATCAACTGGTGCATTCTCCGTGGTAACACCTCTACCAATCAGAGTCCACTTGTGAACAATTTAGCACTCTCTTACCATACAGTCTTACTTGCTGTTTTCCCTCATGGTGGTATCCTTGCGAAGTGTGCTGATGAGTGCTAGAAGAAAAGCTTCGACATGTTTCTTTTTTCAGCAATACACAAAGGATTATGGTCAGGAATTTCTTGGCCTGTGTTATAACTTGTATGTCATACTCTAGATTGACTGTCAAGGTTACCATTTCAAAACACTGCTTTAATCAAACAAGGATAAGATACATAAATATTACAGATACTATAAAAAGAATAACATTGCATCTGGCAATCAGCCCATTGCCGTTGATACGATCTTGTGTGCTCAAATGGCTACTGGATCAGGGCACTTTAAATGTATTTGAACCAGGGAGATACTTAAATACATGTCTTTCTAAATGAAGGCTATAAAGCAGAAATATTGAAATTCATGTCTATCAACCCTTCTCCCCTTAAATATTCTATACATTAAGATAATTTTCTTCCTTTATCATTGCTCCCTAAACCGATCATTTATACTCTCCATGTGTGACTATCAGACAATCTAATAGACCTTTGAAATAGCTCAGAACAATTTTAAACATATTTGTAGGTGTGCCTTGGGTGTTACAGTGACATTTACAATATTACCATAGGCAACATTTCTGTGGTCTCATTGGCGACAAAGTGTCACTACTAAGGCATGAAGCTAAGTGGAATTTGAATTAAAGCAATTCCATTTGAGGTTTGTGGCTTTTGGGCAGTTCTCCCGGTTAAATATATAGCCAAGCATAAATACATTAACACTGAAGTTATCAATACTAAATTATACGTGCATTGCTATTCTCACCCCCAGAAACAACATGTTCTGAATTTTGTTGATGTGGCAATGTATTCAATCAAATAGTACACTCCCAAACTGATGAATATTTTTATTAGATAGTTGGCTTATCAGATAGATACATTTCTGAGCAGCAAGCTGTTAACCATGCTAACTCCCTAGGAATTTGTCATTACCTGTCCGGTCAGGCTGAGCAATAGCAGAACTGAACTCAGCAAGGGGATAGGGGCAAATATAACAGGGAAAGTTCTCTTGTGTTTGCAGTACTATCAGTGCAATCTATTAATTAAAAACCTGGCACCACCTATACTTCCCCAATGTATTGCCTCAATCAGTGTTCTTCAAACTTTTTTCCGGGGACTCATTTTTACCAACCAGCCAACCTTCGGGACCCAACCCGGCCGACCTTCGCGACCTACGCCGGCCGACCTGAGCGACCCACACCGGCTGACCTGCGCGACCCACCATTTTCTCTTACCTTGTTTGCTGCTGACAAAAATGGAGGAAATAGCTTTGGGTCCCTTTGGCCCTCGCACACGCTCCTCCAATGGAACCTGTTGGATGAAGGTGAAGCCTTCCGATGTTGGAAAGTATGGAGTCGCCACCTGTCCAAAGTTCTGCATTTTGTTCCTGTCAAATGTTATCAAATAGAACCCCCCCCGACCATGTAAAAAAAAATTAAATGAATAAAATAAATGAAAAAAATAAAAGTTAAATAAATAAAATAAATTAATACAATAAATAACCCCCCCACAACTTGTAAAAAATAAATAAAATGAGTAAAATAAATGAAAGAAATAAAAAATAAAATGAATAAAATAAATGAAAAAAATAAAAGTTAAATGAATACAATAAATAAACCCCCCCCACAACTTGTAAAAAAATAAATAAAATGAGTAAAATAAATGAAAGAAATAAAAATTAAATGAATAAAATAAATTAATAAAATTAATAAAATCCCCCCCCCCCCCCCGAACTTGTAAAACAAAAAGCTGCGACCTTTTAAAAAAATAGCGGCCGCACTGTGGCCAAAATATTTTTACATGTTGGCGACCATTTTAAAGGCGGCTTGCAGCCGGCATTATTAAAAGCCGGCTGCTGCAAGGGGATTTGCACGATCGGGAGCGCCGCGAAGGACGCCTCCACGACCCTCCCGACACCGCTCGCGACCCACCTGCGGGTCGCGCCCCCGAGTTTGAAGAACACTAGCCTAAATGGTCTGGAGTTCAGGCTGCTGCTCCCACAGCCTTATGCTTTAGTTGTGACTTGGTCTGTAGCCATTCCAAGACACACCTACAAGCTATGTTGGAAATAGTTCTGAATCATTTTCAGAAGTCTGCTAGGTTGGTTGTACAAGGGAAGTATTATTTTGGGTGAAGTGAGCAGACTAATTATATAAAAATAATCAATAATAAGAGAGAAGAACGCCTCGCTGTATCAAATATTTATCGGGAGAAGGGTTAAGAAACAACATTTTGGATTTATTTTATTGCTTTCATTTAAAAAGACATGTATCTAGACACATCTCCCAAACTGATTCAAGTACAAGTTAAGGGACTTGTTTGTTATTATACAGGTAATCACAGGAACCATTTTGAATGCCGATACCAACTGCAAGGAGCTGGATGGTCACTGACGTTGGTTTGCTAGATGTAACCTTATCATTATCTAGAGCATATTTTATGTGCGTAACTTTACCCTTGTTTGTTGAAAGCAATATCCTAAAAGACGCGAGGCACAATGGGTTACAGACCAGTCCTAAATCATTAGAACATAAGAATAAGAAAAGGAGTCGGCCAATTGTTCAAAGAACAAAGAACAAAGAACAATACAGCACAGGAACAGGCCCATCGGCCCTCCAAGCCTGTGCCCATCACGTATCCTATCTACACCAACCGTCTGTATCCTTTTATACCCCATCTGTTCATGTGCCTATCCAGATAAGTCTTAAAGGTTGCTAACGTATCTGCCTCAACCACCTCATTTGGCAGTGCATTCCAGGCCACCACCACCCTCTGTGTAAAAACCTTCCTCCGCATATCAGGGCAGCACGATAGCAGTGTTTAGCACAGTTGCTTCACTGCTCCAGGGTACCAGGTTCGATTCCCGTCTTGGGGCACTGTCTGTTCGGAGTCTGCATGTTCTCCCCGTGTCCGGTCTGGTTTCCTCCCACAGTTCAAAGATGTGCAGGTTAGGTGGATTGGCCATGCTAAATTGCCCTTAGTGTCCAAACAAAAAAGGTTGGATGGAGTTACTGGGTTACAGGGCTAGGGTGTGGGCTTGATAGAGTGTTCTTTCCAAGGGCCGGTGTAGACTCGATGGGCCAAATGGCCTCCTTCTGCATTGTAAATTCTATGATCTCCACTGAACCTTTCCCCCCTCATCTTGAACTTGTGCCCCCTTGTAATTGTCATTTCCGCCCTGGGAAAAAGCCTCCAACTGTTCACCCTATCTATACCTCTAATAATTTTATAACCTTCTATCAGGTCGCCCCTCTTCCTCCGTGTCTCTAGGTAGAACAATCCCAGATTATTCAATCTCTTCTCAGAGCTAATACCCTCCATACCAGGCAACATCCTGGTAAACCTTTTCTGTACTCTCACCAATGCCTCCACATCCTTCTGGTAGTGCAGTGACCAGAATTGGACACAGTATTTCAAATGTGGCCTAACCAACGTTCTATATAATTGTAACAAAATGTTTGAGCTTTTATACTCGATACCCAATCCTATGACGGCAAGCATGTCATCTGCTTTCTTTACCACCAGTTCCACCTGTGCTGCCATTTTTAAGGATCTGTGGATGTGCATGCCTAGATCTCTCTGTGTCTCTATGCTCCTGATGGTTCTGGCATTTATTGTATAGCTCCCACTGATGTGTTATCTGTGTTGGTTTAACATCGCCTGCAACTGGATGCAGTAAAACGAGAAACAGGCTTCCGACACAGAAGATGGTCCAACACTGTTTTATTGAACCTGTTGATTACTGTACATAATCTGCTGTGGGTTGACACTCTATTAACCTAACTGATAGCCTCCTACTGGCTTGACCAGACTATCTGTCTATCACATGGTGATGATGTTCACTGGCCTGTGCACTGCGACTATCTCCTTAGCCGTGTCCTGTGAGAGAGGGAAAGTCTTAATGCCCTGTGGGCTTTATAGTGGTGGTGTCCTGCCTGGTGATTGGTTGTTCTGTGTTGTGTGTGTTCATTGGTTATCCTGTGTGTCAATCACTGCCTGTCTGCATCTCATGATATATATGAGTGGATATTATGACACCCCCCTGAATTGGATCGACCAAAATGCATCATCTTGCATTTGTCCGGGTGAAATTCCATCTGTCATTTCTCTGCCCAATTTTGCAGCCTCCCTATATCCTGTTGTATTCTCTGACAATCTTCATCACTATCCGCAACTCCTGAAATCTTAGTCCATCTTGGTCCATCGAGCCTGCTCCATCATTCAATAAGATCAGAGCATTCTTTTTTCTTTCCTTAATGTTTCCAATTCAGGGGCAATTTAGCATGGTCAGTCCACCGAATCTGCACATCTTTGGGTTACATAGAACATAGAACAGTACAGCACAGAACAGGCCCTTCGGCCCTCGATGTTGTGCCGAACAATGATCACCCCACTTAAACCCACGTAACCCGTATACCCGTAACCCAACAATCCCCCCATTAACCTTACACTACGGGCAATTTAGCATGGCCAATCCACCTAACCCGCACATCTTTGGACTGTGGGAGGAAACCGGAGCACCCGGAGGAAACCCACGCGCACACGGGGAGGACGTGCAGACTCCACACAGACAGTGACCCAGCCGGGAATCGAACCTGGGACCCTGGAGCTGTGAAGCATTGATGCTAACCACCATGCTACCGTGAGGCCCCTATGTGTGGGGGTGAGACCCACGCAGACATGGGGAGAATGTGCAAACTCCACACAGACAGTGACCCAGGACCGGGATCGAACCCGGGTCCTCAGCGGCATGAAGCAGCAGTGCTAACCACTGTGCCACTGTGCCACCCTCAGATCAGAGTATTCTGATTGAGCCCTTAATTCCACCTTCCTCCCTGTCTCCCCATGACCCCTAACTCCCTTGCCAATCAAAACTCTGTCTGACACAGCTTTGAATACGTTAACTGGCCCAACCCCTCATGTTAAACCTGGAGAGGTTCTTTAAAATCTGGTCCCAATACCTGGTAGGCATGTCAACATTGTGACCTGGATTTTCATAGGGTCGGGCTAACTCTGGAGCCATTTTGTAAAAATGGAACGCAGGACCCGATTCCAGCTTTCTTACCCCTATTCCCAGCAGCAGCAATTTTCACTGGTGCGGAATAAGGGTGCAGGACCAGCCCCTCATCTTGCTCTGCTGATCTGGTCGGCTCCATTGCAGGAATTCGCATCTCATAGCCCCACCCCGCAATTTTCATGGAGCCGGGCCAGTTTCTTCATGACGTGTGGTTCATTATCTCTCAGGGGAGTTATGAAACATAGTCTGGATTCGGGAAGCTTTTGAAAGGTAAATGTAAAAGGGTTTGCCCATATGTCTCATGCCACCTCATGCCAATTCCCCCAGTATGTGCTGCATGCAGAAACATTGGGCAGAATTCGCCGACACCCCGCAGGGTCGGAGAATCACTCGGGGCCGGCGTAAATCCCTCCCCCGCCGTGGCCGGAATTCTCTGCCACCCGAGAATCGGCGGGAGCAGGAATCGCGCCACGCCGCGCCGATCGGCGTGCCCCCCGCGGCGATTCTCCAGCCCGTGATGGGCCGAAGTCCCGCCGCTGGGAGGCCAATCCCGCCGACGTGGTTTCAACCACCTCTGGTGGCGGTGGGATTGGCGGCGCGAGCCGGCCCCTGGGGTTCTGGGGGGGACACGTGGCGATCGGACCCCAGGGGGTGCCCCAACGGTGGCCTGGCCCGCGATCAGGGCCCACCGATCGGCAGGCAGGCTAGTGCCGTGGGGGCACTCTTTTTCTTCCGCCGCCTCCACGGCCTCCACCATGGCGGAGGCAGAAGAGACCCCCCCTACCGCGCATGCGCCAGTGGTGCGTCAGCGGCCGCTGACGCACCGGCGCATGCGCGAACCGGCGAAGACTTTTCGGCCAGCACCGCGCCGGCTGGCAGGCGTCAAAGGCCGTTGGCGCCGGTTTTGGCGCCAGTCGGCGTGGTGCCAACCACTCCGGCGCGGGCCTAGCCCCTAAAGTTGCGGAGAATTCCGCACCTTTGGGGAGGCCCAACGCCGGAGTGGTTGGCGCCACTCCGCTACGCCAGACCCCCGTCCCGCCGGGTAGGGGAGAATCCCGGCCATTGTGTCATAAAATAACAAAGGCAAGCATTGAAATGCTAAAGGAAAAAACTCCCACTCAGAAATCTGCTTTGAAAAACCTGCTGTTTCTGCAACCCATCTGTAAGCTTCTGCTTTTGATACTCTACTGGCCCTGCCTGAATGACTCTTCTATCAAGTTACAGCAACTGCAGTTTCTTCAAAGCAGATTCCAGAATAGGCTTTTTCCCTCCTCCACATTTCAACACGTCTTGTTGCTATTATATGGTTTATTTGTTCCACAGTGTATACTGTGTGAACCGGCACAGAGGGTGTATAAAGGGCATGGAGGGAGCATGGAGAATCCATTAAATCCCTACAGCACAGAAAGAGGCCATTTGGCCCATCAAGCCTTTACCGACCCTCGCTAGAGCACCTCAGTACATGAAATGACACTAAGTGGGGCCTTGGAGGGGGCATTCCCCACTGGGGCACGAAAAGACCCCAAAGTGCCGTTAGATAGCGGAGTCATTCCCGGTGATCTAAGCACTGGGAACCACCCCGCTAATCTGGCTCAAAATGGACACTATTTCTTTTTAGTTAGATCGTGCCCTTCTATTCATGAGTAACTCTGCTGCCAATCTACCATGTGACAATGGTAACACTTTGTGACATGATTTTGCGAGAGACGGATCAGATTGGCTCTCCATTGCTTTCTGTATAGATTGTTTTACAATATGTACACGTTTCCCGTTAAGATCTTTGGGATCCATGCCTATATGTGCATCACCATTTCTTTGTTTCACACATACCATAGAATTTACCCCATTAGTAGGTTCTTCTAACTCAGGCATTGTCAAAGTCAGGGGCGCAACCCACGGGTGGGTCGCGGACGGGTGTCCGGAGGTTCGCAAAGCCGTCCGTCGCGGCACTCCCGATCACACAAATCCGCGGGCAACAGCTGCAGCAGCCGGTTTTTAATAACGCCGGCTGCAAGCAGCCTTCAAAATGGCCACGAGCATACAAAAAAAATGCGGCCACACTACGCATGCGCAGTGTGGCAGCATTTTTCTTATACGGTTGCAGCCTTTCTTTTTACAATATCGGGGAGATTTTATTTGATAAAATTTTACAGTACAAAAATGCAGAAACTGAAATGTTTTCATCCTCCAGAAATTGGAGGTTCACCACCTTTCACCTAAAATTACAAGGTAAGAGAAAATGGTGGGTCTCACAGGTCAGCAGGCGTGGGCCACAAAGTTCAGCCGGCATGGGTCGCGAAGGTCGGCCGGCGTGGGCTGCAAACGTCAGTCAGCGTGGATTGCGAAGGCCAGCCGGCCTGGGCCGCGAAGGTCGGCCGGGTTGGGTCCCGAAGGTTGGCTGGTTGGTAAAAATGGGTCCCCGGAAAAAAGTTTGGAAAACACTGTTCCATCTTCTTGATAATTTGTGGTTTTGTATCTGATACAGGTGGGAAAGTAGAAAATTAGATTGACGTGCAGATCTACATCTTCAGCAATTTCACTAATAATAGTTTGTATAGGTGCTTTAGATAATGCATCTTCTTTAAATTGTATCTCGTTGGCAAATAGCAGTGCATTATAATCAGTGAACACATGACTGAAATTGCTGTGAATGTTCTCAGAATTGTTGGAGTGTTCATCCAATCCATTGTGGATGATATATACCAATTGCACTAGACCTAATTTTTCACAGGACTGATCACTCAATAATGAATCCAAGCCCTTGGATACAATATAGAATGGAATGGAATAAACTGTGTTCTGTACCACCGCACTCAGGTCACAAGCACCATAAAATTTAATGCTTGAACAATTATAATCTCTCAGAGATATTTTGTGATTTCTTCTAATCGGTTGAATTTTTAGATATTTTAAATCAGTCATGCTGATTAAATTGGCTTTGGCACCAGTGTCTACCTTCAATTGGTTCACTGTATCGTTCATTTCAAGTGCATACATTTTAAATGGAGTATCAATTTGTATTTTTTTAAATGCTGGAGAATTTTTTGATGTCTCCAAAAATTATTCTTCTCTGTTATTACTCCAACAAATAATGATGTTTCATCACTGGAAACTTCCACTGGACTGAATGGTCTGACGTTTGCTCAGAGTAACAATTCTGAGCAAAGTGATTTTTTCCTTTCCATCTGGATCAAAATTTGCCAAACGCTGGACACTACCTTATATTGTGCCTTTGGCCACATTTTTACATAGAAATACTTTGTCCTGATCTTTAACCTATTTTGTTGGTGTGCAATGAGCGGCAGGAACTTTCCCCCCTTTTTTGTTTGAAGTTTCCCGCCTTTTTGGAAAAAGGGCAGCAAGCGGAGTGCTTTTCTCCAAGAAGACGCCACCATTACTGAGAAACATTTTAGAATTCTGTGCTGCTAGCTCATGAGCCTGACAACCGTTCCTTCAGATTATTTTCATTCACACCAAACACAATTTGGTTCCGAATCATGGAAGATTCCACCGCAGAAAAATTACAGGTTTTAGCTTTTAACTTTAAATCAGTGATTAAATTATCTATGGACACTTCTGTCTTCTGTAAACGTGATCATCAATCTCATTCTTTCTGGGGGTGCAATGTTCATCAAATCTTCGAATTACTTCATTAAAATGTTTACTATCTTTTGCAGCACGGTGGCGCAGTGAATAACACTGCTGCCTCACGGCACCAAGGTCCCAGGTTCGATGCAAGCTCTGGGTCACTGTCCATGTGGAGTTTGCACATTCTTCCCGTGTTTGTGTGGGTTTCGCCCCCACAACTCAAATATGTGCAGGCTAGGTGCATTGACTAAATTGCCCCTTAATTGTGAAAAATGAATTGGGTGCACTAAATTTATTTTTAAAATGTTTTTTCTATCTTCATTGTTCACAACTTTAACCATGTTAAACACAACAATTGCTTTGGGCTCTTCCACTGTTAGCAGTAGCGCTACCTTACACGAATCTGATTGATCTCCTAAATTTACTGCAGGAACAAACAGATTAAATTGCTGTTTAAACACACGGCAGTTGCTGTCCACATTACCATGAAATCTTAGACTCATTGGTGGTTTCAACGAGTCCATGTGCTTCATTCTTGCAGTCTGCAAAATTTTCAAAACTTTGTGGACCTCGTGGCAGGCTGATAGTTTTTTCTCAGTGTTTAATATCATCCAGGCCTGGTACCACGTAATGTTCTTGTCGGGTGGTCTGATTTATATTACAAGAACACTTGTAGCTAAAGCTATAAACAATTTATTAACATTAACTGTGGGTCAAATATATACAAGACAACAGATGAATAACTGTGTGAACATGCACACCCTTACCCTAATCTCTCTCCTAGCTCCCTGGTCAGTCTGAGGTCACCTGACTCTAATATTCACTTATATACTAATGAGACTCCTAGTGGTCAGTCGGCGAATTACAACACAACCATGATATCACTACACTAGTGAGCAGAGGGCCGCCTATCTGGGGCTCTTAATTAACCTGTATAAAGGCCAGCCCAGACTGGGACTGGCATGTTGGTCGCCCCGACTGGTACTGACATTATACTTAGCTGCCATTTCCTCTGACCGTGAATAAACAAGTGTTTACTTGACTACTCGGCCCCCGGGGTCTCAATACCACCCTTATGAGAAGACCGGAAAAGTAATCTAGTCAACATTCATCCAGCAAATAACATCCTTAAAATAGATTCTTGAATAAGTGATCTCATTACCGTTTGCAGACTTTGCTCTGCACAAATTTTGTTTCCCAAAACAACAACATTGCTTGTACTTCAAAAATATTTACTAAAACACCTTGTGATGGTCCTAAGATCAAGGAAGGTGCTCTAAAATTGGATGTTATTTTTCTAATATTTTATTTCTTATTTATTTTATTTCTTATTCTAAAAATTTTATTTTTCAGTGTATCAGGTTAGAAACAACAGAAAAGAACATATTTTTTAAAAATCTTCATGCTAGGTGCTATTACTTCCAGCAGTATTTGGAATTTTGAAAGGTGTGCCACGATTCCATCTCCATTACTTCCTTTGGCACTATTTTTCATATGCAAGGAAGTGATAAATTATCGGAATGGATATTTAGAAAATTTATTAGAGCTACCATTCAGATTTTATTCAGCAAATATATTGGTCGAATTTTTTCTAAAATTTAGAGTATCCAATTAATTTTTTTCCAATTAAGGGGCAATTTAACGTGGCCAATGCACCTATTCCGCACATCTTTTGGATTGTGGGGGAGAAACCCACGCAAACACGGGGAGAATGTGCAAACTCCAGACGGACAGTGACCCAGATGCAGGATGGAACCTGGGACCTTGGAGCCGTGAGACAGCAGCGCTAACCACTGCACCAACATGCTGCATAGTTTGTCGAATTTAAGCGTTGTCTACTCTCCCACAAATAAAAGTTAAACAGCACAACTAAAGATGTGGTATTGTCTAACAGCTGATATGTTATATACTGGCTTTGTATTTGTATTTAATGCACGCTGTTTGCCTGTCTTAATTATACTTATCCTCCCTTGTCTTCCCCCAGGAAATAGTCTCAAAAATGTATGTACCCTCGTGTGTTGGCCTTTTTCTTAAAATATTTTTATACTCCTCCTTCTTCACATCTTCACATTTTCTCCCCAATTTACACCCAACAATAAACAACAATCAGTAACGAATGCAATGTCAATCCCCATATCAATAACAACGATCCCATCCTCCCACCAAACCCCCAAACATTACCCCGCATGTTAACATAAACAAATGGCGGCGGTCGCGCTGGAGAGTTTTTTTTAAAAATTATTTTTATTATTTTTTGTTATTATTATTTATTTATCTTGAGATTGAAGATAGAAGGAGAAAAATACGAAGTGGTTAAAGGATGTTGAAAACAGCTGTGAAGAAGGGAGGAAACGTGGGTTCGCAGCCAAAAGAGAGGACCAGTAAAAGCACTGACAAGATGGCGGATGCCAGACCATGTGGTGGGGCCGCACTACTTACAGTGGAAAAGATGACCGAGGTGATGGCTGTAGAGCTGGAGAAGCAGTTTGGGTGGGACATGGAGGCGTTGAGGAAGGAGATGGCAATCGCACTGAGATCATTGGGGGAGGAGGCAATCGCCCCGGTGAGGGTGGATGTGCCAAAGACATCGGCCAAGGTGAGAGAACAGGGTGAAAAGGTGAGGGAAGTGGAGGAGACCGTGTCGCAGCACAGCGACCAGCTCACCTCAATGAGAGACGAACTGCGGAGGGTGGTGGAGGTCAACAGAGGACTCCGAGCAAAGCTCAAGGACTTGGAGAACCGCTCGAGGCAGCAAAATCTGAGAATTGTGGGCTTGCCTGAAGGGGCAGAGGGCTCAAGGCCAACTGAGTACTTTGCTAAGATGCTGGCGGAGTTGACGGGGGAGGGTGAAGACCCCTCCCGTTATGAACTGGACCGAGCTCATCGGTCGTTAAGGCCGAAACCCAAAGTGAATGAGCCGCCGAGAGTAGTAATTATCTGCTTCCATAAATACCACATGAAGGAGAAGGTGTTAAACTGAGCGAAGCAGAAGTGGGAGGGGCAGTGGGATGGTGCTAGAGTTCAGATTTACCAGGACGTGACGGTGGAGTTGGCAAAGAGATGAGCGGCGTTCAGCCGAGTGAAGGCGACACTGGACAACAAGAGACTGCGATTTGATATGGTTTACCTGGCAAAGCTGAGGGCGACGTACAACGCCAAAGATTTTTATTTTGAAACGGTGGAGGTGGCTGAGGCGTTCATGAAGGCAGAAAGCTTAGGGCAGAAGTGAGGAGTGGATCTGGAAGTGAAATCGTGGACTGTGATTGGGGAGCTGGAAATGTATAAATGTTATAACTTTCTTTTCATTGACCTGTATTGTAAATATTTGACTTCACATTGTTATAGAGTTTAAGTTATATGTTATTTTATTGAATTGCATGGGTTAGATTGTTTTTCTTTTTCCTCTGGACTGGGTGGGAGGGGGCAATATGCCTCTTGGCGGGGGGAGCCACCGGCGCTAGCTAACTAAAGTCGGCTAGTGAACGGAGGTGAGGTGAGAGGAGGGCTGCGGACATTGGAGCCTGGATAGCAGGGTTCGATGGGCCTACGAGGCAAGTGGGGGGGGGGGGGGGGGGGGGGGGTGAAGGCGTTGTCTGGGCTAATGGTGAAAATGGGAGGGGTGGGCCTTTGAAGGTTTCTGCACCTGAGGGAACTGGAGAACTCGTTTTCCTCAGCGGTCCATAAGGTATCATCGCGGATCGACTTTTTCATGATGGGGAAGGCACTGTTGGCTGAGGTTAAAGGGTCGGAGTACTCGGCAATTGCAATATCTGATCATGCTCCGCATTGGGTGGATATGGTACTGAAGAAGGGGATGGTACAGAGACCAAGGTGGAAGTTAGATGTAGGACTGTTGGGGGACCGAGGGTTCTGTGACAAAATTGAGAAAGTAATCAAGGAATATATCGATTTTAACTGCACGGGGGAGGTGTCGAAGGCAGTTGGTTGGGAGGCTTTAACGGTAGTGGTGAGGGGTGAGGTGATACCGTTCAAGGCTAGGCTAGACAAAGAGGAGAGGTTGGAACGTCAGAGGGTAATAGATGAGATGCTGGAGGTAGACAGGAGGTATGCAGAAGATAGGGACCCAGCAAAGTTGGAAAAGAGAAAGGACTTCCAGGCGAGATTTGACCGACTATCTATCAGGAAGGCATTAAGCCAATTGAGGCGAGCAAAGGGTTCAGTTAACGACCATGGAGAGAGTATGTTGGTGGGTCAGCTCCAGAGGGAGGCTGCAGCAAGGAAAATTGTCCAGGTGCGGGACAGGGCACGGAAGTTTGTGGTAGCTCCAGATCAGATTAACAAGGTCTTTAAGGAATTCTCTGAGAGGTTGTACAGTCAGAGCCACCTGGGGGAGGTCGGGAGATGCAGGAATTTCCAGATGGGCTGGAGAACCCGAGGTTAGGAGAGGTGGACAGGGGTACATTAGAGGGGGCAATGGTGAAGCAGGAGACAAAGGATGCGATTGGGAGGATGCAGTCGTGGAAGGTGGCAGGGCCGGATGGGTTTCCGGTGGAATATTATAAAAAATTCAAAAATAAGCTGATACCGCTTATAGTGGGGATGTTTGAGGAGGCGAAACTGCCTCCAAATTGTCAACCAAGGTATTACTACCGGACTCCCTGAGTATTTCCCTGTGGCTGTCGGGAGTGGCGCTTTGCTAGCGCTTTCAATCCTGACACCCTACCCAAACTCTCCTCCATTCTGACCCATTGGGAGACAACCCCTCCATACCTTCTCCAAATTTGCTGCCCAGTAATAATACATCAGGTTCGGAAGACCCAAATCCCCTGCCTGCCTTCCTCTCTGTAGTCGCACCTTTCTAATTCTGGCCACCTTCCTTCCCCATATGAACGAGGTAATCCTTCCCTCAATCTCTCTAAAAAATGCCTTTGGCAGGAAAATCGGCAGGCATTGAAACAGGAATCGCAGCAACACATTCATTTTAACCACCTGTACCTGACCCGCCAGTGACAGAGGGAGACCATCCCATTTTGCCAGATCAGCTTTCACCCTCCCCACCAAACTAGAATTGTTGGACCTACGGAGCCCCCCCCCAATCCAGAACAACCTGCACCCCCAGATACCTAAAGCGAGTCCCTGCCCTATGGAATGGCAGCCCCCCACCCTGCCCGCAGCCGAGAAACACAAAATATTCACTCTTGTCTAGATTTAATTTGTACCCCGAGAAAGACCCAAACACCCAAAGCAGCTCCAGTATTCCCCCTATTGACAGACTCGGTTTCGACACGTATAATAACAAGTCTTCGGCATATAAGGACACCCTAGGGCAGCATGGCGACGCAGTGGTTAGCACTGCTGCCTCACAGTGCCGAGGTCCCAGGTTCGATCCCGGCTCTGGGTCATTGTCCGTGTGGAGTTTGCACATTCTCCCCGTGTTTGCGTAGGTTTCACCCCCACAACCCAAAGATGTGTAGGATAGGTGGATTGGCTACGCTAAATTGCCCCTTAATTGGAACAAAATGAGTTGGGTACTCTAACTTTTAAAAAATAAAACAAAAATAAGGACACCCTATGCTCTATCCCCGCCGCACTACCCCTTTCCAAAATCTGGAACTTCTTAATGCGATGGCCAATGGCTCAATCGCGAGTGCAAACAGCAGGGTGGTCATCGGACATCCCTGCCTAGTCACACGGTGAAGAGGAAAGTATTCCGAACTGATGTTATTAGTGCAGACACTCGCCCTCGGCTCCTTATATTTACCCTGTCCACAAATCTTGGTCCAATCCCAAACTGCTCGAACTGCCATCAAGTACCCCCATTCTACCCGGTCAAATGCCTTCTCGGCGTCCAATGCCACAACCATCTGTTTCCTTCCCCTCCGCTGGTGCTTCCGTTGTTTCCGTTGAAGATATGTTGGGGGATTTTGGGTCTTTCTTTCGTAAACAATTTGACCTATGTGAAACCTCAATACCCTCTTTTTTGTTCTAAAAAAGCTGCCTCCCTCTCACAAACCCTATCTGATCTTCACCTATCACCTTCAGGAGGCACTCCTCTAGCCTGCCTGCCAGTACCTTCACCAATATCTTTGAATTCACGTTTAAAAGTAATATGGGCCTATACGCCCCATATTCCGTCAGATCCTTTTTTTAAATTACTTTATCTGAGTTACAAAGCCAGGGCTCAGAGTGTGGACAGGGGCAAACCCCTAATCCAGCTCCTTGCCTGCTCCAAAAACCAATTCAAATTGAATCCGACCCGGCTTGCCTGCCTCAGGAGGAAAGCACTTGCGTGGATTGGATTTTCAGTGTGTGTTTGGGGAGGGGGAGGGGAGGGGGGTGGACTTCAGACAGATCAGCTGACCTGGGAAGGGTTGAAGGCAGCCACAAGGACTTTTGGGTGTGGAGGTGAGCTGTTTAAAAGGCCCACTTCGGTGCTATGGGACTTTGCCCCAGTTTATAGTAAGAATAGGCCCTCTGGCCCTCCCATTCCCAACCCACACCCTCATCCCCACATACTTTCATGCCCATTCACCCACCACACACTGTATAGGGCAGCACGGTAGCATGGTGGTTAGCATAAATGCTTCACAGCTACAGGGTCCCAGGTTCAATTCCCGGCTGGGTCACTGTCTGTGCGGAGTCTGCACGTCCTCCCCGTGTGTGCGTGGGTTTCCTCCGGGTGCTCCGGTTTCCTCCCACAGTCCAAAGATGTGCGGGTTAGGTGGATTGGCCAGGCTAAATTGCCCTTAGTGTCCGAAAAAAAATAAGGTTAATGGGGGTTGTAGAGTTACTGGTATAGGGTGGATACGTGAGCTTGAGTAGGGTGATCATTGCTCGGCACAACATTGAGGGTCGAAGGGCCTGTTCTGTGCTGTACTGTTCTAAAATCCAATTCTCGCCAACACTAAACGAATTCAAATGGTCATTGGATAGGCATATGGACGATAAGGGAATAGTGTAGATGGGCTTTAGGGAGGTTTCACAGGTCGGCGCAACATCGAGGGCCGAAGGGCCTGTACTGCGCTGTAATGTTCTATGTTCTATGTTCGATGGTCCCCGCAAGAGAGACATACCAGATCTGAGCAGATACTACACTTGATCTTAGTCAAAAGGCCGAGAAGCGATGGATCCTTATACTTCTTAAGTAACAGGGAAATCGATCCCTGCTCCAAAGTTTGTGGTAACACCCCCTTCCCTATCGCCTCCTCAAACATCCCCACCATCAGTGGTTCCAGCTTATCTTTGAATTTTTTATAATATTCCACCGTAAACCCTTCCGGCCCAGCCACCTTCCCCGACTGCATCCTCCCAATCGCATCTTTTATCGCCTGCTACACTATCACCCCCTCTAATGTACCCCTGTCCCCCTCCCCTAACCTCAGGCATTCCAGCCATCTCGAAATTCCTGCATCTCCCAGCCTCTCTCAGGTGGCTCTGACCTGTACAACCTCTCAGAGAATTCCTTAAAGACCTTGTTAATCCGATCTGGAGCTACCACCAACTTCCCCGCCCTGTGCCGCACCTGGACAATTTTCCTTGCCGCAGCCTCCCTCCGGAGCTGTCCCACCATCTCTCCATGTTCGTAAACTGCAACCCTTGCTCGCCTCAATTGGCGTAACGCCTTTCTAGTAGATAGTCGGTCAAAGATCGCCTGGAGTTCCTTCCTCTTTTCCAACTTCCAACCTGCAGGTGGTGATGTTCCCATGTGCCTGTTTAAATTTTAGATGTTTTCACATTTAATTATTTGGGGGAAAATTGGAAATCAGTTTGCAAATGTTTATGCAAATTATTAGTCACACAGTGAAGTCACACCAAAATTGATATTCACAATCATGTTCCATTTTTAAATGCTCAACACAGAAACATTACCAGAAATGTAGCTGATAAAACAATTAATGAAGCATAATAACTTAATTTATTGAAAATTTTTCGAATTTTATATTGAGCTGCAAAAGTATCTGACAATATTTTGATTCATGCTGTCATAAAATGTCATAATTGCATCTGAAAAGCACCTTTATCATACTAATATGGCGCAAGGTGCTTCTGTACCAGTATTTTTAAATTCATTTTCGGGATATGGGCATTTCTGGCTAGACCAGCATTTATTGTCGATCCCTAGTTGCCCTTGGAAGATGGTGGTGATCTGCCATCTTTAACCTTTGCAGTCCACGTGGTGCAGGTGTGCCCAAAGTATTGTTAGGGAGGAAGTTCCAAGATTTTGACCCAGTCGTGAGTTCTGAAGGTGCTGCATTAGGGGCCTTGCTGAGTTCCTGCAGTCCATCTTGTAGATGGTACACACTGCTGCTACTGTTCATCGGTAGCGAAGGGTGTGAATGCTTGTGAAAGGGGTGTAAGTCAAGCTGGATGTTTTGTCGTGGATGGCGTTGAGCTTCTTGGGTGTTGTTGGATCTGCACTCAACCAGGCAAGTGGAAAATATTCCATCACACTCTTGACTTCGGCCTTGTGGTGGACAGGACTTGGGGAGTCAGGATGTGAGTTAATTGCCTCAGGTTTCCTAGCCTCTGACCCACTCTGATAGCCACAATATTTCTATTGCTAGTCTGGTTCTGTTTCTGGTCAATGGTAACCCTTAGGATGTTGATAGTGGGGGATTCAATAATTGTAATGCTATTGAATATCAAGGGGTGATGATTAGATCTTCTCTTGTTAGAGATAGTTATTGCCTGGCACTTGTGTGGTGCGAATATTAGTTGTCACTTGTCAGCCCAAGCCTGGATATTGTCTGGATATTGCTGCATTTGGACATGGACTGCTTCAGTATTGAGGAGTCTTGAATGATGCTGAACATTGTGTAATGATCAGCAAACAGCATCAATTCTAACCTTATGATGGAAGCTAAAGATGGTTGGGCTGAGGACAATACCCTGAGGAACTCCTATTGTCAGTCGGAAGGTGCTATTATGCTATGTAGGTATGTTTCTACATAGGTCATAGTCTCAGCTAATGATATGTGGCCCAATGCTTTTGTTCTTTAAATGCAATAAATACTCAATGTCCATCTTCAGCTGCTTTGTCAATGACCTTTTCTCTAGTATTAGGTCAGAAATGAGGATATTTATTGAAGATTGCAGTGTTCAGTTCTATTCATACTCCTTGTAATGCACCAGTTCACCCCTGCATGCAGACAGATTTGGACAACTTTCAGGCTTGGGATAATGAATGGGGAGTAACATTCCCACCACACAGGTGCCAGGTAATGACCATTTCCAACAAGAGTGAATCTCACCACCACTTGTTCATGTTCAATTGGATTGCCATCACTGAATCCCCCCATCATCAGCCTCCTGCATGTCACCATTGGCCAGAAACTGAATTACAACAGCCACATACATACTGTGATCATTGAGGTGGAAGATTTTGAGGATTCTACTATTTTTTAGAATCTGTAATATCTATGGATTTTATTCTGTAAGCACACTTTAAGTTTAGTTTTTTGTCAGTTTTGACTTGTGTGCAATGAACAGTCAAGATAGATGGGGAGACAAGAAAAATATATGTATGTGAAGAAACAAATTTGTTTTATTGTTTTATGATGGAGCTCATTTGAGTTGAGCTGAAGCTGTCTTAATGGCCAAATTACAATAAAGTGTTTGTTTTTTAATGTTTGAAGGAATGGCTAAAACATGTGAACTTAGGATGACACCCTACGTTGAACAAACAATGCATTACTTTAATGGATCTGTACCAGAGAGCAAACCAGTATTCTCTGATATTGCGAGAAGAAGTGGTCTTAACTGTTGATGTTAATAGCCTTGGGCTAAGGGTTGGGTTAAGATGTATTGAGAAGAGAATGTGACTATTTACGGCTTCTCTGACTCTGGAAGGAAATGTGCATTTATTTGTGATGGAATGTAAACTTCCGGAGTTTATGACCCATAAAGCAGGGGTTGTTGCAAAGGGGGGGGTGACACAAGATGAATTACATCCTATATCCAAAATAGGAGGAGTGAATTTGGACCATCTTCTAAAAAATAAGGAGGAATGGGAGACTAAGGGATAAAAATTGAGAAATCGTAATTTACGTTGGCACAGCGTTACCACGGCTTCTGGGGTGTGACTCTTCTGGACACAGTTCAACATCACTTTAAAGACAAAGAAGAGACATTGCTCCTGCTGACAACACCAGGAGTGCCTGGAACTTTGAGAGATGAGAAACTTCTATGTTGTCTTCACTGCTTCTTGTTAAGGATATGTAACTTTTTGCTTAATAAATGCCACTTTATTCATAAATACTAGTTATTTGTACCTTGTTGGTCAAGCACAACTGAAGACCCTGGTGTTAGTAATTATACATTCAGAACTTAGAGTTTGTTTTTATCAGAAGGGTTTTATACCTCAAACCCCTAAACCTTACAGAGGCTAGGTATTCTGCAGTGTGCAACTCGTCTGCCCAAAGCTTTTCCACCTTCTACAAGGCCCAAGTCAGGAGGGCGATAGAATAGTCCCCAACTGCAGCTCCAACAGCATTGAAGAAGCTTGACTCCATCCAGGAGAAACCAGCCCACTTGGTTGGCATCATATCCATCACCTCAAACTTTAACTCCCTACACCACTGATGCACAGTGACACCAGTGGGTATCATCTATGAGATGTACTGCAGCAACTCACAAAGGGTGGGAATCGAGGGGTCCTTCCTAGCGCTTGTAGCGCCGGGAACGACCCTGCTATCTAACGGCACTCTGCTTTATTCCGGCACCCCGAACTTTTCAATGCACCCAATGCCCCAACTCACCCCCGCACCCCATCACATACTGGAAGGAAATACCCAGGCCCAATCCCGGCACTTGCAAAATGCCAGCTTGGCACCCTGGCAGTGCCACCTCAGCACCCTGGCAGTGCTAGGGGTGCCACACAGGTGACATTTCCAGGGTGCCACCTGTAGCCACCTAAAATGGATGCTGAGCTACAAAAATAGGCCAAGCGCTAAGACTGCTGGGAAACAGACAGTTTAGCCAAAACAGCAGTCTGCAAAGAGAGCATTTTGCATTCTGCAGCAGCAGAAACCAGTTTGGGCTCAGGTGAGAAGACCTTAGCTAGGTGCAAATGGCAAAACGCTTTGCATGCTAATGAGGCAATCAGACCTGAACACCCACACAATAGATACATTTGATTCTGAATGGACACATTTTAATCAAGGCCCAGACATCGAGGCACCAGAAACCTCCAAACAAAAGGGCATAAGAAACGCCCCCCCCATCACGGAGACCCCCTCGCATTGGGGAATTAAAACAGTATCGATGAGGAATTGACCCAATAGGTAAAGCCCGCCCAAGAAGAGGGAAGGACAATGGAACCCCTATAAAAGACAGGGACCTCGTGTTGTCCGGTCTGCTTTTCCGTGCTCCGGCTCTGACCACGACCTTGAAGATCCTATCTTTGGGCAGCAGGGTAGCATGGTTGTTAGCATAAATGCTTCACAGCTCCAGGGTCCCAGGTTCGATTCCCGGCTGGGTCACTGTCTGTGTGGAGTCTGCACGTCCTCCCCCTGTGTGCGTGGGTTTCCTCCGGGTGCTCCGGTTTCCTCCCACAGTCCAAAGATGTGCGGGTTAGGTGGATTGGCCATGCTAAATTGCCCGTAGTGTCCTAATAAAAGTAAGGTTAAGGGGGGGTTGTTGGGTTACGGGTATAGGGTGGATACGTGGGTTTGAGTAGGGTGATCATGGCTCGGCACAACATTGAGGGCCGAAGGGCCTGTTCTGTGCTGTACTGTTCTATGTTCTATGTTCTATCTGACTCCAGCCGTCGAGCACCAGCCGCCGAACCGTAAGTGCCAGTACGACGCTCGCTACGCGAACTAAGCCCGCTAGAACCCCCAGTGACCAGAACGCTTGCTGAAGGTTGCAGCCCAAGACCAGGACGAAGGCTTCGCTCCCTGACCTTGCCTGTTCCTGTTAGATAAGTATTCTGATTACTTTAGTTTAGTCATAGCTTAGTCTCTTAGTGTGTGCATGAATATTTATTATTACTGTATAATAAATATTATCGTTTGGACCTTACTAATCGGTGTATCGTCTTTATTACTTTGAACTTGACCTTGGAATACTCGTGACGGTGTCTATACGGCACCTGGCGACTCCTAAAGCTGAATAAATACATAAGACAGAGCCTAGTGGTGTTAAGCACTTGGAAGTTAATACACCCCAATAAACGCGTTTTGCGCTCATAGTAAAACGTGCAACATTTAGTGGCGACTTCCTGACGGGACACGTGTAAGTGGAAACCCCACACCGTCCAGGACCCTTAAATTTGAATTGGAACTCCAAATTACAGAGAAAGTAAGAAAGTAAAGAAAATCACGAGTATTCAAGGTGTTCAAACTAATAAGCGTCATTCGGAAGTGTGTTTAGTGCATGCGTACTAACAGGGCTGTAAGGTAAAACAGAAAGCATTTTGTTGCGACAAACGTTCGGCAGTTTTGTGAACGGAACATAGTGTAAGCCGTACCCGTTTCTTGAAACACAACCCCAGCAACCCCCTGTTCCAAATTAACTAAAAGAGAGTCAGAGAAAATGGCCATGCAGGCAATGGAACGTCTGATGGATCCAGCAAAGTTTGTGGTCGCAGCGACCAGCAACAGTAGCAGGGTAGGCCAGTGTCCCACGTGGGAGCTGGAACTCCGCAAATATTTACAAGGAAAGGGATGGCCCCTTTGGAAAGAGTTTTGTTTGAATGAGGAGACAGGTCCCGGAAGTATAGGACATACTTGGTGGGAGAACCTCTCTCAAATTCACAAAAAGAACCTCAGTAAAGCACGTAAGCCGATGGCAATCGTGTCCTGTTTGGCACAATTGCGAGGCACAGAGGAGGTCGTCAGGACGCTCCGGGCAGAATTAGAAGAAAGGAACCGAATGAGTAAGGTCGATGTCAGGGACATTGAGAAGGAAAATCTGGATCTAAGAGGGAAGTTGGTAGAGAAAGGTAGAGAGGTGGATGATGCCAAGAGGGCACATCAGTCTTGTCTAGCCCATCTCAGCAGTTCCCAGACCCAGTACGAAAAGGCTTATCAGGACGTGCAACGTGCCGTTCTGATAAGAGAGGAATCAGAGAAGCAGGTGGAGGCATTGCAGAGGCAATGCTCTGATCTCAAAGCAGCTTTGAGAGCACTCCATGCTGAAACCACAGAGCAAAGGCAAAGTACTTTGGATCACGCGAAATGCAGGAAACAGATTGCAGAGCTGCAATCGCTGCTTTCGGTGCAAAATGGGTTCCAAAGCACCTTTGGAACCCAGTTAGATGGAGAAAATGCCCCAGATTGGCAAGAATTAAGTGAAACAGCGCAGCGATATGTTCAGGGAACATGTGCGCCAGCAGCGCAACAGAAAAGGCAGGCACCCCCACCCCCTACAGATCAGATCATAACCGCACCCATGAATCCCGTAACCACGCAGAGAAAAGCTATAACAGAAGGCGCACCAGATATAACCTACACCACCCCCTTAACTGTAACCCAGCTCAGGGACGCATGTGAGAAGATCACTCCGTTCCTCCCCACCGCAGACCCCCACCAGTTCTTCGCTAAAGTAAAGCAGCAGGCTACCATGTACGGCCTGGATGAGAGAGAGCAGGTTAAGCTCACAGTTCTGAGCTTAGACCAGTCAGTAGTAGCAGCCCTCCCCGACCCACAGAACGTTGCAGGAGGCACCCTAGAAGAGATGCACACCTCCATTTTAGATGCCATCGGGTATAATCGAGGTGACCCCGTGGAAGGTCTTAATAAGTGCCGGCAGAAAAGATCCGAACACCCCACAGCATTCGCAGGAAGGCTGTGGATTCATTTCAATGCAGTTTTCGGCGAGTTAAACAGAGCGCATTTGAACCGGGAAAATATGGTCAAATGGACGCGCACCATTATCTCACACGCGACAGAGGCAGGACAGAGCGCTTGCAACAGTTATGACCCCTCAGAAGAGGCCCATAATGAGAAATGGGTCCTGAAAAGGTTGTCCCGCGCTTGGGAGCAATCAATTCAGGGAAAGAGCAAGGTTCAATCCCCAGAGGAGGCTCAGGCTGCCGCAGATATTCAGGCAGTGAGAGAGCACCAGAAACCCGCATGGGTAAATGAAGGGAAGAACAGCCCACAACAGAAAGGCCAGGAATGCTATAACTGTGGACAGTTAGGGCATTGGGCAAAAGAATGCAATGCACCCCAGCGATCTCAGAGAGGCCAGCAGACAGGCACTCTGAACCGCAGTAAGGCAAAACCCATCCACAATGTAGCAGTACAGTCAGGACCCACCAATGTGGACGAGACGAACTGACGGTGTTCGGGCTCCCCCACTTGGGTCTGTGACACACTCTGGGATTCATCAGGGAGACCCGTAGTCACAGCCAGAGTAAAAGGGAAGCCCATAGAGTTACTTTGGGACACAGGAGGCTCCCGCACCACCATTAACACTACGACCACGGCACACGCAGACACGTGGCCGACCACATCCACCATTACACTTAGCGGGTTCACCGGACACTCGCAGCAGGGACATATCACAGCACCCGTAGCGATCCAGCTAGGGAACATCTCAACCAAACACCCCGTTGTATTAGTAAATCTTCCCCGGACAGCAGAACACATCCTGGGGATAGATTTTATGAACGCTCGTAGCTTGTCGTTCGACCCAGTGAACCAGTGTGTCTGGCGAATGGCTAGATCAGACAGAGCACCAGCCACCCTCACAGTAGGAGACTACGCTAATCGGATTAGCGCAGTGGGAGAGTACTCCTTTGACCTGACTACACTCCACACCGACAGACAAATAAAAGCCCTACTGAACAAACACAGGACAGCATTTGCAAGTCACCGTCATGACTGTGGCAGAATGACTGGACCAGTTCACGTTACCGGACAGGACCCCCGACCACAGAAACAGTATAGATTTCCCCTGGAAGCAGAGGTGGAAATAGAAAAGGTGATAGGAAGCTTATTGGAGCAAGGTGTGCTCAGAACGGTAGCCTCGACCAATAATGCCCCTATTTGGCCAGTGAGGAAGCCCGATGGATCATGGCGTCTGACCATCGATTATCGGGAACTCAACAAAGTCACCCCCGCAGTAGCCCCAACGGTAGCTACTAGTCCCGAGACCATGCTCAAGCAGGGACTCAACTCCAAATACTTCACGGTATTGGACATCAGTAACGGATTCTGGTCAATACCATTGGCAAAAGCGTGCCAGTACAAATTTGCCTTCACTTTCAAATCGCAGCAGTATACGTGGACATGCCTTCCACAAGGATTCCACAATTCCCCCTCCATTTTCCACCGACAGCTGGCAAGTGGTTTAGAGAAATTCTCCCGCCCCGAATGTCTGGTACAGTATGTAGACGACCTACTACTGCAGACAGACACAAAGGCAGAGCACATTACGCTTCTGGCCGAACTCCTGGAACTGTTGACTTCAATTGGATGTAAAGTTAACCCGAGAAAGGCCCAGAATTTGGAAAATAAAGTGATGTATTTGGGAACAGTCATCACACACGGCAAACGCGAGATCGAACTCAAAAGAATTGATTCGATTGTCAAATTGCCCCTTCCCCAAAATGTTTCGGCCCTCCGGTCGTTTTTAGGACTGGTTGGCTATTGTCGGAACCACATCGACGGATTCGCGACAAAAGCCGCCCCACTCTCAGACCTCCTTAAGAAAGGAGCCCCCTGGGAATGGCTTCCGCAGCATACAGGCGCTGTGGAGGAGTTAAAACGAGCCCTTAGCGCAGCACCCGCGCTGCTAGTCCCAGACCAACTTTCACCCTACGCAATAGAGGTAGCGAGCACCGATCTGACCCTCTCGGCCGTGTTGCTTCAGGAACGGCACGAGCAGCTAAGACCAGTGGCTTATGCCTCCCGACTGTTAGACCCGGTAGAACAAGGATTCTCTGCCTGTGAGAGGCACCTCCTTGCTGTCTTCTGGGCAGTGCAATATTTCTCATACATTACCGGACTCAACCCCATTACTATTCTGACCGAACACACACCCACACAGCTACTCCTAGACGGTCGACTGAAGGACGGTTCAGTTAGCCAGATTAGGGCAGCTAGATGGACACTACTCTTACAAGGACGGGACATTACAATAAAACGGACCCGTACACACACATATTTAGCAGACAACCTCCAATACCCCGGACAGCCCCATGACTGTGAAATTGTAGCTCCCCTGCATAACACAGGACCCTTTATAGCAAAGACACCCCCCAGGAAGATAGGGAACCCAAACCAAAGCCCCCAACCCACAGACACGTGTGGACCACTGAGGATTTATGTAGACGGTTCCTCCACAGTTTTAAATGGTGAGCGTATCACAGGATGCGGCATCTATGTAGAGGACGCGCAGGGGCGCGCTCTCGAAGAAATCGCTCTAAAGTTACCAGGTCACTTAGGCGCGCAGGCAGCAGAGCTCGCGGCCATAGCGTATATAGTGGACCACCCCGCTTCTTTCCCCAGCCCAGCAGACATATATTCAGACAGCTTATATGTCTGTAACAGTTTGACCGATTTTCTGCCCCTGTGGAGGACACGAGGTTTTGTCTCCGCAGACGGGAAACCCCTTCCATCAGCCCCTCTACTCCAGCATATTTTAGAAAAAGCGAAGGACAGGACCTTCGGAATTATAAAAGTACGAAGTCACCATAGGTCATCCCCCCCTGGGAATGTAAAAGCCGACGCACTGGCTAAGGCAGGTTCCAGGCGAGGACACTTATGGACCCCCCCAGCTAGCGCACCAGCTAGCGCCCCTGTGAGCGCAGTCCAAATCTCACAGACAGATATTAAAGATCTTGTGGCAGCACAGAAGCAGGATAAGGACCTCAGGGAGGTTTTTAAAGGCAACTTTGTGCCAGAGTACGAGAGATTTAAACACGCACTGACCACACATGAGGGTGTGATCATTAAGGAACAACTTTATGTGGTCCCGCAGCAGGACAGGAATGCAATGATTGCTTTATTCCATGATAACCACGGGCATCAGGGAATTGATGCAACAACGAGGCACCTCAGGCAACTCTGTTGGTGGCCTAATCTCAGGACTGATGTCACGCATTACATAGAGAATTGCCTTATTTGTGCACAGAATAACCCGGAGCGGTATTCTAAGAAGGCACAACTTCGGCATACTCGCCCAGTAAACGGCCCCTGGACAAACCTCCAGATCGATTTCATAGGACCATTGCCCCCTTGCAGGAATGGCTATAAATACGTTCTGGTGGTCATCGACACCTTTACCAAATGGGTAGAGGCATTCCCCTCTAGAACAAATACAGCTAAGACAGCTGCAAAGATCCTGACCCACCACATCTTCACGAGATGGGGTTTACCCCGAAGTATCGATTCGGACCAGGGATCTCACTTTACAGGACGGGTCATGAGGAACGTCCTGACAATATTTGGGATAAAACAAAATTTCCATATTGCGTATCATCCACAGTCCAGCGGGATTGTGGAGCGCATGAATCGGACTCTAAAAACTACCCTTAGAAAAATGGTTCAGGAGAATAACTCCACATGGGATTCAGTGCTCCCATTTGCACTCATGTTCATAAGGAACACTGTTTCCACTTCCACAGGCTACACACCACACACACTCATGACCGGACGCCCTATGAAAGGGACAGAATTCCTTTTAGGACTGGACATGACCAGCCCCGAGGTGACAGCCCTCACACACGAAAAGACGGTTAAAGACTTGGTTGAGACTGTGAGGTCTGCACAGATTGCAGCCGCAGTTCAGCTAGGCAAACGCCGTCAACAACGCACAGCTTGTTTTAATAAGACTGTACACCCCACAGAATTCCAGGTTGGGCAACAGGTAATGTTATCTGTTTACAACCCCAGCAGTTTTTTGGCTCCAAAATATTCCGGCCCTTACTCAATTTCGGATAAAATTAGCCCCTCAGTCTACAGGGTAAAATATCCTAATGGGAAGACCGCGTGGTTCCATAGTAACCAGCTTAAAGCATATGGGACACAGTCTAACCATGCTCATCATGTACTGCTAGATGCAGCAGAACACTTCACCCCGCCCACTAGAGACACTTTTCCACCATCCCCCTCACAGACCAGTTCTTCAACGGACTCGCCCACGACTCCGCCCACAGACCACAACAGACCACGCCCCGAAACGCCCACAAGCTGCCACAGCAGAGACAGCAGGACAGATACTGACTCTGAGGACAGCGACAGCACACAGCCATACAGCCCACACTGCACCAACTACGACCCCGACTCCAGTGACCCCATGGAAGTCACTTACCTTAAAAACCCAGAACCACCACCCGACCCCGACTACCCCGACAACACACTTGACACAACACTATGGCACAGGGACAATTCATACAGACTTGTCCGCAATGACGAGAGTGACCCCCGGTCACACAATTCGAAAATAGCATGCCTGATCCACACAAGGGTGTGGGATCCGGGAGAGCAGGACGACACGGTGTCTGAATCCCGATACGGCAACCCCTTTGTGACCCTGTTCACAGAGACAGAGGAAAAGTGAGGTGTCCAGATGATGTAAAATAGGAATCGTTTGAGGGAAACGATGTCCTTTCTGATGGAACCTGCACGTATGTTTGTCTTCGTTTTATGTTTGTTTTGTTTCAGGAATGTAAATGGTTCAGTTGGAGGATGGACATCTTCTTTTCAGCTGAAAAGATTGTGACCACCTCACATACACGTTAGCTTGTCCGCCGATACCTTTGAGAACTTCGGTTCCAAAAACCCAGTTTGATTGGAGATCTTTTCAAAGTTGTAAGACTTGTGACAGCCTTACACACCCAATAGTTTCTCTGCCGAAACCTCTGAGAACTTCTATGGTGAGCAGCTCACCGTATCAGCCAAATTGTCTGAAGCCCAGCTCATGCTTTCAGATGAAGGAGCATCTTGGCTCCCTTGTTTTTAGGTGCCCCTCTATTCGGCGAATAGAGGCTGCAAGTCACGGTTAACACATTCGTACCCGTTTTAATCCAGGTTACTCAGGCAGTGGACAAACGGCACTGAGGACCCGCCCTGTCTGAGAACCAACTTTGGTCAGCCAAGCTCGGGTATGGCACAGCACGCCCTACCCGGGGATCCCATCCAACTCGTACCCGTAGCGGCCCATACGCAACTCATTCGGACGTTTCTTTCAAAATTTTGTTTTCATTTTTCGTTAGGCAGCCCTTCGGCCGCCATCCCACATGCTATTTACATCCAGGAACATTTGGATGGTAAACTAGCAACGCCTGCGAGACGGCTCGCAGGAGAAGGATTGTTAGGTGTATTCTGGTCTGCAAATTCGCTTTTGAAAAAAAAAAATGAGGGGAGTCACAGGGTGTGACTTGGCCAGTCATTTTTAAAGGGTCAATCGGAATATAAAAGACAGATGCACTAACAGGTAAAGATCTTAAACTGTGTATTGACAGATACTGTGCTTGATCCCATAGCTTTCGAAGGAAGAGACAGGGATCGAAACAAGGATTGTCCATACAGGAGGAAGAAAGAAGGAAACCAAGTTAAAGATGATGGAAGCTCACCTATTGTTGTTAACTGTTATATCTATTTGTGTGGAAGCAAGACACGTTTCCCCCACAACCCCCACCGTAAATGTTTCCCTTACAACCACTCCCCAGTGCTCAGCTCTGATCAGTGAGGTTCAGACCTGGTGCACAAAATTTATGACATGGTACTCCATGTCATACGTAATCGAATCACTACTGGTGATTGCGATCCTCGTTATCCTTGTACAGACCCTCAGGTTGAGGAAGTGGAAGAGGAGAGCCTCCCGTTCTTGCCCTTCCGTCTATGGAGTTCGATCTCCGATTTTCCGATTTCATCAAACCCCTCTGCCCCATGATGAATAAAGCACTGTGTAATGAATAAAAAATTCGACCCTGTATTGTATTGTCCTATACTCGACTGCCGAGTTAGGAAATGTGATGTTGTGGTGTGAATGGTTAAGGTTTTAGAGTGTGAGGAAATGTTTAAGTAAAGTTAGGGATAATTGTGATAGGTAGAGGTTCCCAGTTTATGGTAATGCATGTCCCCTTTGACATAGCGCCAAGTAGAGATGTTAGGTAAAAAAATTTTCTTCCCATAGTTTAAGATAGAGTAGCCCAGGAACTGGCAAGAGGTCAGGGGACACAAAGAAGGCAACCCAGATGCACTCAAGGCGACGTACATTGTGATCCTTCACAATATTTTGATTGTGAGGATCACAAGGAGGGAATGTAGCCACCTAAAATGGATGCTGAGCTACAAAAATAGGCCAAGCGCTAAGACTGCTGGGAAACAGACAGTTTAGCCAGAACAGCAGTCTGCAAAGAGAGCATTTTGCATTCTGCAGCAGCAGAAACCAGTTTGGGCTCAGGTGAGAAGACCTTAGCTAGGTGCAAATGGCAAAACGCTTTGCATGCTAATGAGGCAATCAGACCTGAACACCCACACAATAGATACATTTGATTCTGAATGGACACATTTTAATCAAGGCCCAGACATCGAGGCACCAGAAACCTCCAAACAAAAGGGCATAAGAAACGCCCCCCCCATCACGGAGACCCCCTCGCATTGGGGAATTAAAACAGTATCGATGAGGAATTGACCCAATAGGTAAAGCCCGCCCAAGAAGAGGGAAGGACAATGGAACCCCTATAAAAGACAGGGACCTCGTGTTGTCCGGTCTGCTTTTCCGTGCTCCGGCTCTGACCTCGACCTTGAAGATCCTATCTGACTCCAGCCGTCGAGCACCAGCCGCCGAACCGTAAGTGCCAGTACGACGCTCGCTACGCGAACTAAGCCCGCTAGAACCCCCAGTGACCAGAACGCTTGCTGAAGGTTGCAGCCCAAGACCAGGACGAAGGCTTCGCTCCCTGACCTTGCCTGTTCCTGTTAGATAAGTATTCTGATTACTTTAGTTTAGTCATAGCTTAGTCTCTTAGTGTGTGCATGAATATTTATTATTACTGTATAATAAATATTATCGTTTGGACCTTACTAATCGGTGTATCGTCTTTATTACTTTGAACTTGACCTTGGAATACTCGTGACGGTGTCTATACGGCACCTGGCGACTCCTAAAGCTGAATAAATACATAAGACAGAGCCTAGTGGTGTTAAGCACTTGGAAGTTAATACACCCCAATAAACGCGTTTTGCGCTCATAGTAAAACGTGCAACACACCCAGGTGACATTACCAGGGTGCCAGGCTGGAAGTGTCAAGGTGCTTGGGTGGCACCAGCAGTGCCTGGCCAGAGGTCAACCATCCAGGGCCTCCAAGCACGTGGGAGACCCTGAAGTGCCGTTCCATCAGGTACCCGTTTGTGAGGACCAGTGCTGAACGGCGCCCTGCTGGGGTCTCCTTGATGCCGGGTGGCCATTCGATCCAGCAGCAGCATTAAAAAGTGAGCTTTTGATCTTGCGAAATGTATTGACCATTGGGAATCCCGGAAGAGGCCTTTTCCGCGATCGACTGACTGCGTCCCATTCCGATTCCGGCAGGATGCGGCCGGTAAATCGTGCTCATTATAATCGTTCATTCACTGTCACTGCATCAAATTCCTGAAACCTACTTCCTAACAGCACTACTTAACATACAATCATACGAACACGGAGCAGAAGCAGGCCATTCAGCCCCTCGAGCCTGCTCTGCCATTTAATAATATCATGGCTAATGTGATAGCAACCTCAAATCTGTATCCCGTCTACCCCCAATAACTTTTCACCCCATTACTCACCAAGAATCTATCCACCTCTGCCTTAAATTACCTTAACAAAGGAGGGGTAGCATGGCGGCAGAGTGGTTAGCACTGCTGCCTCACAGCACCAGGGACCTGGGTTCCATTCCAGCCTTGGGTGACTGTCTGTAAGGAGTTTGTACATTTTCCCTGTGTCAGCATTTGTTTCTTCCGGGTGCTCTGGTTTCCTCCCACAGTCCAAAGATGTGCAGGATAGGTGGGTTGGACATGCTGAATTGCCCCTTAGTGTCCAGGGATGGGCAGGTGGGGTTACAGGGATAGGGTGGGGTACGAGCAACGTAAATGGGTAGAGTGCTCATTCAAAGGGTCAGTGCAGCCTCGATGGACTGAATGACCTCCTTCTGCACTGCAAGGATACTATAATTCTATAGCTCTACTTCCATCAACTTTTCAGGGAGAGAGTTCCAGAGACTCATGACCGTCAGTGAAAATATTTTGGCTCATCTCCGTTTTAAATGGGCAACCCCTTTGGTGGAATTTGCCTTTCCTGAGGTGAAGTGTTGACGCCAGGACAGGATTTGTGGAGTTCCACAACAGCAAAACTGGCGCCGCACCTGGACCGATTCAACAACCGTTTCACCAGTGCCACGTGGAACACAATTGATTCCAATGAGAAATCGTGCAGGATTCGCCGGGTCCGTGGTTGACACTCAGGAGGCTGACAAGCTGCAATCGCATATACGCACTGTACTCCCCACACACACTCATCCCAGCCAACAAGATGGCACTGGTTGTGCTGGAGCACGCCCATCCCGTTGATGGGTCGGCTGGGGGCAAGGGCACTTAGGGGACAGTTGAGCAGCTGCATGGCTGTGGGCAGTCAGCAGTGTGTGCAGCTGCATGGCTGCCTTTCAAGCTGCAGCAATGGTGCCCGTCCACCCCAACCCAACAGCCAGGGCCGGCTCAAGGTACCGGCAGCTCGGGCAGTCGCCCGGGGCGCCATGTGCTAGGGGGCGCCATCAAGAAGTGCTTGCAGTGGAGGTGGAGATTAAAGAATTTAAAGGGAGTTTGTGAGGGAAAAGTCCATTCAAAATTCTGAAAGAGGGCGAGACATAGTCGGTTGTGTTGTCATGCTGGAGGCTGTTGGTGGCTGGCAAGGACAAGGGACGCCCTTCTGGGAGGAGAGATGGTGACAGCAGAAATACCAAAACGGGGGATATGCAATGGAGGACTCTGTCAACCATGGTAAAGGGCAATCCTCGGTTGAAGAAAAAAGAAGACGTATTAGGCGATCTGGTATAGAAGGTGACATCATCTGAACTGATGCAATGGAGACAGAAATACGAGAAGAACTTTTGAGAGTTAGTATTGATTATGTTTCTACCCCCTTGTATGCCAGGCTGACGGCATGAATTTCTTTCTCATCCCATTGGTTCTTTTGCTAACTATTTTAAATTGAGGGCTTTGGATACCAACTATTCTGCCGGTGGAAAGAGTTCTCCATTATTTCATGATTTTCTCAAAACTCTTCATAATTTTGAACACCATGACTGAATCTCCCCTTAACCTTCTCTATCCTAACAAGAACAACCCTTGTTTTTGTAATCTATCCACATCACTGAAATTACTTATGCCTGATTTTCTGCACATGAAATGTCCGACCCGAATTTAAGTTGGAATCAGGATCCATGAAATTTATAAAGGAAGGGGGAATAAAAAACTTTCTAAAAGAAAGAGAAAATGGACTGAGCAGCTAGTTCTTTAGATCATTGATGGGCAACCTAGGCGAGTGAGTGTGTGCATGAGTGGCCATCCTTCATCTCAAGTGGGCTGCAGCATTGAAACCGGGTTTGTTTCCGAATCGTGGCCCACGTAAGATTAGATATATTTAAGGCACGCCAAATATTTCATAACAAATTATGGAAATGCTGAACCATTTAAATATCAATAGAACTATCATCAACTTCAAATAGTTTTTTAAAAAATAAATATTTACCCTTTGGACACAGATGGAACACACGGCTCTCACAATTAGTCTGCAGGATTCTCCGTTGGCGGGATTCTCTGCTTCACCAGCAGCGCACCCGCGCCGTGGGTTTCCCATGGGCTCATTGGCCAGCTGCACCGTGCACCGTGCTGGAAAACAGGGCTGGCAGAACGGAGAATCCCACCCAGTGTGTATTCGATGGTGACAGTAGAAATACCTCACTTCACTTGCCCTTGTACGTGTGTATCATTTCAGTCATACCGGTCGAGAAAAAAAAGATGCCGACAGAAATCAGCGGAATGTGGCATCCTTGCGTGTGGGCCACGGTCAACAAAATATCTTGAGGGTCGTTCTCAGAACACAAGAGGGCCACATGTGGCTCCTGGACTTTATATTGTCAATATCTGTTGTGGTCTAATTGGCTTCTGGTACAATAAAATTATTTGATTCTGCAGCAAGCATCAGAGACTGAGAGGTATTGTGATGATATGCCTGTAAGGGCGCCGAAGTTCAGCTTGCCCGGGGCGCCAGCAACCCTAGGGCCAGAGCTGCCAACAGCCCACCTCCTGCCCACCCCGCTACTCCCCCCAGCCCTGGCAGAAGCCCACCAGCCAGCCGCATGACAGTGAGCAAACTATGGCGACGTTGGACACTTTCCGTACACCTCTCTCTCCCTCAGCAGCTATGGTGCCTCTTTCAGGATTTTAAAAACTTTGCTGCCAGGAATTCCCCCCAGTGGAGGCGGAGAATCATGGAGACCCCACAGAATACCGGGTCAGGCCTGCTAATGATATGCCAATGGCGTTAACTGTTCATGCAGCGTGGACGCCGCTGATGAGGCACCGGAGAATCGCGAATTGGCGTGAAACTGGCGGCCGCCGCGATTTCGGCATCCGAACCGATTCCCGACCCAATCACGTTTCCCAGTAGCTGGAGTACCTACACAATAAAAATTGCAGCAGTTCATGAAAGCAACTCACCACCACCATCTCAAGGGCAATTAGAGATGGACAACAATTGGCGGTGTTTCACAGCGCCAGGATCCCAGGTTCGATTCGCTGCTGGGTCACTGCCCGTGCGGAGTCTGCACGTTCTCCCCGCGGCTGCGTGGGTTTCCTCCTGGTGTTCAGTTTCCTCCCACAGTCCAAAGGCGTGCAAGTTAGGTGAGGTGGAGTGGCCATGATAAATTGCCCTGAGAGACCAAAAAAGGTTAGATGGGGTTATTGGGTTACGGGGATAGGGTGGAAGTGAGGGCTTTAGTGGGTCGGTGCAGACTCGATGGCTGAATGGCCTCCTTCTGCACTGTATGTTCTATGTTCTAACAAATAAACAAAATTAGTCAGTGCATCAGAATGTTTCCTACATGTTTATGGTTGCAGTTTTTAAAGTTGAGAATGTGATTCAATAAAAAATGCACAAAATGTCAAAAAATTATTGTTATTCCTGGGATATGTGGTTCATTTTTACATCTTTTCAATCCAACATTTGAACATGGAAATGCACCAGATGGCGACAAAGAGCAGAATATCTCTCGGAGGAATTATTTGTCTACATTCCTTTTTAGTTTGTTGGGAACTTATGCTGAAGAGTCATGTGTCCTTTGGAAAACAATAAATAAATCACAAGTATGGGGAATGCAACTTAAGGAACATAGGGTCGTCAGGAAAGGCGTGTTTCCCCGAGCTGAGGGGCCAATTACCAGGGGGCATAGATTTACGGTGATTGGTAGAAGGATTAAAGTGCACATGAGGAATTTATTTTAAACCACTAGATGGTGGGCGTGTGGAATTCACTGCCAAAGTTGGTGGTTGAGGTAGAAACGCCCAATTCATTAAAAAGGTACCTGGTTCTGCACCTGAAGAGCTGTAAACTGCAAGTCTACAAACGGACTGGGCGTAATGGGTGAATCGCACGTCAGACCCAAATCATGCTCCGCGCCAGTTCGATCACGGCTTGCTCGACTCCCTCCACCCACAGGTCCTGGATCTCATCCTTGCTGGGCGAGCTCCAGGTCTGAATGAGCAAAATACCCGGATGCCTGATTGACCCGGTGCTTACAAGACCTCGCCAGGATGCTGTTTAGTACAGCATGGCCGGTGTCACTCTGCGCAACTAGAGGCCACCGTGGGCAGTCAGTGGGGTGCACAGCAATGTGGGTACCTTACAGGTCACAGCAATGGCAGTCAATACCTCGACATTGCGTGGGGTCACCCCAAACCCGCGGTCCGTCACCTGGTTGCCCCCTGCTACTCTCCCCCCCACCACCCCCTCCCCCAGCTCTGGCAGACGCCCATCCCCCCAAGCCAGCCCTGCCAGCAGCTGGACCGGCAGCTCGTGGTCACGCCTCTGAGAACATGTCCTACCTCCTCTCTCTCCCTCAGCAGCCTCGGTGCCTGTTTCCACAAGTGAAACCCAGCGTCGGTAATTCCTCCTGGCAGAGGCTGAGCTTCACGGAGTCCCGCAAGAATACCAGGTTGGGTCCTGTGGTGAATGTATTCACCTAATGCATGTATGATTCTGTAAGCTATGACCTATGACCTGGAAGTGGTGATACGAGCTGCTTCCAGATACTGTACTGTAACCCCGGTATGGCTCCGCCTCTGGCTCCGCCCCCACCGGGGCCATATATAGACTGGCTGCCTGTGGGCGGCATTCACCTGTACAACCGACTCTGACAAGGCAAGTTCATGACTAATAAAGCCTAATGTTCACTCGCTCTCTCTGCCTCTCGGTGAATTGAAGATATATCAATTTATTAGTCATAGACAGCACTATGGAAGCCACTCTAAAACCAGACAAGCTCGAACTCGACGCCCACGCGTCCGAAGCCAAGGAAATATTTGAACATTGGTTCCGATGCTTCGAGGCCTATCTCAACTCCTCCACAACAGAGCCTCCCTGAGAGACTCTCAAACTGCGACTCCTCCACGCTCAGGTGAGCCATTGAATCTCAGTAATGATCGAGAAGGCAGCCACGTACGAGGCGGCGGTCGCAACTCTCAAGGCACACTTCGTGAAGCCCATAAATGAGGTGTTTGTGGGAAAAAGGGACACTTCTCTAGAGTCTGTCTGGGCTGACCTAAGGCTCAGAAATCAAAAACGCACCAGGCCCGACCCATGGACTCGCAGCCCCACAGACCCCACCATGCGGCTGCATGCCTGCCCGGAACGCCCCCGTCAGATTCATCATCGGCATCGTGCGACTCGTGGGGGCCACCATCTTGGTCGCCGGGGCACCATCTTGGGCACCATCTTCACCCGAGCCCGACACGTGCGACTCATGGGGGCCGCCATCTTGTGACTCCACCGACCACACAGACTACCCGCAGTCACCCTCGACCAGTCGCAGCCAAAACAGCTGAAGAACTCCATGAGGGTTGTGAAATGAAATGAAAATTGCTTATTGTCACGAGTAGGCTTCAAATGAAGTTACTGTGAAAAGCCCCTAGTCGCCACATTCCAGCGCCTGTCCGGGGAGGCTGGTACGGGAATTGAACCGTGCTGCTGGCCTGCTTGGTCTGCTTTAAAAGCCAGCGATTTAGCTGAGTGAGCTAAACCAGCCCCTATTGTCCGGGTCAACGAGCATGAGACCCCCTGTCTTTTCGACTCCGGGAGCATGGAGAGCTTTGTCCACCCTGTCACGGTAAGGCACTGCTCCCTCCACACCTACCCAGCCTCCCAAACAATCTCCCTTGCCTCCGGGTCCCATTCGGTTCAGATCCGGGGGTACTGTATCGCCAATCTGGCGATGCAGGGCGCAGAGTACGCTCGTTTTAAGTGCTACGTCCTCCTCCCCCCCCCACTGCTCGGATTGGACTTTCAATGTAACCACGAAGTCTGACCCTACAGTTCGGCGGACCCTTGCCCCCCCCTCACGGTGTGCAGCCTCACGGCCCTCAAGGTCTCCCCCCTTCACTCTTTGCGAACCTCACTCCTGACTGCAAGCCCATCGCCACCAGGAGCAGGCGGTACAGTTCACTAGACATGACTTTATCAAGTCGGAGGCCCAGCGACTGTTGAGTGAAGGGATCATCGAGGCCAGCAACAGCCCCTGGAGAGCGCAAGTGGTGGTCGTCTGGACTGGGGAAAAGAATCGGATGGTTGTGGACTATTGCCAGACAATTAACCGATTCACGCAACTGGATGCGTATCCCTCCCCCGCATAGCGGAGATGGTCAACCAGATTGCGCAGTACCGTGTGTTGTCAACGGTCGATCTGAAGTCGGCCTACCACCAGCTCCCAATCCGCCCGGAAGAGCGCCACTACACTGCTTTTGAGGCAGCCGGTCGGCTCTTCCACTCCCTCAGAGTCTCCTTCGGCGTCACTAACGGGGTCTCGGTCTTTCAGAGAACGATGGACCAAATGGTGGACCAGTACAGTTTGCGGGCTACATACCCGTACTTGGACAATGTGACCATCTGCGGCCATGACCAGCAGGACCATGACGCCAACCTCCAGAGGTTCCTTCCGGCCGCCCAATCGCTCAATCTCACATACAACAAAGAAAAGTGTGTCTTCCGTACGGCCCCACTAGCCATTCTCGGCTATGTCGTGGAGACCGGAGTCCTATGGCCCGACCCCGACCGTATGCGCACCCTCACGGAACTCCCCCCTCCCCACAGCCTCAAGGCCCTAAAACGATGCCTGGGGCTGTTCTCCTACTACGCCCAGTGGGTCCCCAACTATGCGGTCAAAGTCCTCCCACTTATTCAAACCACCACTTTTCCACTGACGGATGAGGCCCGCTCGGCCTTCAGCCGCATCAAGGCCGACATCACCAAGGCCGCAATGCACACGGTAGACGAAGCCGCGCCCCAATGGAGGCACTACCTAACCGGTAGGAGGTTCACCCTGGTCACCGACAAACGATCGGTCGCCTTCATGTTTGACAACGCACAACGGGGCACAATAAAAAATGACAAAATCTTGAGCTGGAGGATCGAACTCTCCACCTACAATTACGATATCAAGTATCGTCCTGGGAAACTGAACGAGTCCCCAGATACCCTGTCCCGCAGCACATGAGTCAGCGCACAAAGTTAACCGATTTCGGGCTATCCACAATGACCTCTGCCACCCGGGGGACACCCGGCTTATCCACTTCATTAAGGCCCGCAATCTGCCCTTCTCCACCGAGGAGGTCAAGGCCATGACCAGGGACTGCCAAGTCTGTGCGGAGTGCAAACCGCACTTCTACCGGCCAGACAAGGCTCACCTGGGAAAGGCCTCCCGGCCCTTTGAGCGCCTGAGCATTGACTTCAAAGGGCCCCTCCCCTCCATCAACCGGAATATATACTTCTTCACCGTCATCAATGAGTACTCTCACTTCCCCTTCGCTGTCCCCTGCCCCGACATGACCTCGGCCACCGTAATAAAGACGCTGCACAGCATCTTCACACTGTTCGGTTTCCCTACCTACGTCCACAGCGACCGGGGCACATCGTTCATGAGCGATGAGCTACATCAGTACCTGCTCAACAAAGGCATCGCCTCGAGCAGGACTACAAGCTATAATCCGCAAGGAAATGGGCAGGTGGAGAGGGAGAACGCGACGGTATGGAAGGCCGTCCTTCTGGCCCTCAGGTCTAGAAGTCTCCCAATCCGCCGCTGGCAGGAGGTCCTCCCCGATGCCCTCCACTCCATCAGATCATTACTCTGCATGGCCACTAACGAGACCCCTCACGATCGTTTGTTTATCTTCCCTAGGAATTCCATCTCCGGGGTCTCGCTTCCATGTACCATAAACCAGGTGCTGGTTTAGCACACTGGGCTAAATCTCTGGCTTTTAAAGCAGCCAGCAGCACGGTTCAATTCCCGTACCAGCCTCCCCAAACAGGTGCTGGGTTGTGGCGACTAGGGGCTATTCACAGTAACTTCATTGAAGCCAACTCGTAACTATAAGCGATTTTCATTTCATTTCTTCGCTGAAAACTCCGGGACCAGTCCTTCTCCGGAGGCACATGAGGAGCCATGAGACCGAACCCCTGGTCGAGAGGGTCCAGCCAACCCCCAGTACACCAACATCGCGCACCAGGACGGACGGCAAGATACGGTGTCCGTACGGGACCTGGCGCCAGCTGGTTCCCCCACCAGGCGTCCCCCGCCTATGTTCCCCCCTCTCACCGCTGCCCGCCTCCACCCACAGCACCCCGTACCCCCCACTGGGTCTCCAGCATTGTCCTGCGCCGACCCGACACTGCCGCCACGCATCATCCCCCTGCCTACCCCCACACCCCAACCGTCTCTGACACATTGGACTGAGACTCAAGCTCCAGACACAACACCCCTGGAGTCACCACCTGCGGCAACTGTGCCCGCCGCACCACCAGAGCTGCGGAGATCAAAGAGAATGATCCGGCCTCCAGATAGACTGAATATGTAATGACCCCATGTCACACCTGCGCCCGCCCACCCCCCCCCCCCCCCCCCCCACCCCAGGCTGGACTTGATTTTTTTTAACAGGGGGTGAATGTGGTGAATGTATTCACCTAATGCATGTATGATACTGTAACATAAGACCAATGATCTGGAAGTGGTGATACGAGCTGCTTCCAGGTGCTGTACTGTAACCCCGGTATGGCTCCGCCTCTGGCTCCACCCTCACCGGGCCCATATATAGACCGGTCACTAGTGGGTGGCATTCATTTGTACAAACGACTCTGGCTAGGCAAGTTCATGACTAATAAAGCCTAATGTTCACTCGCTCTCTCTGCCTCTCGGTGAATGAAGGTATGTCAGGTCCGTTGATGATATGCCAATAGTGTTTACTGTACATGCAGAGTAGAACGCATTGACACTGCTGTTGTGGCACAGAAGCATGGCATTCCATCGGGTGCCCTGTGCCAGCCAATTCCGGCGGCGGTGGATGGAGAATCCTGCCCCTGGTAAATGGCGTATAATGTGGAAAAATATGAAATTGTCCATTTTGGCAGGAAGAATAAAATGTAAATATATTGGGTGTGATTTTCCCAACACGTTGGGCGGGATTCTCCCCTACCCTGCGGGGCAGGGGGTCCCGGTGCCGAGGAGTGGTGTGAACCACTCCGGCATTGGGCCGCGCCCAAAGGTGCGGAATCCTCTGCACCTTCAGGGGCTAGGCACGCCCCGTAGTGGTTGGTGCCCCGCCGGTCGGTGGGGAAGGGGCTTGGCGCCATGCCAACTGGCGCCGAAGGGCCTCCGCCGGCCAGCGTGAGTTGGCGTATGCGCAGGAGCGCCAGCATATGCTGGCATCATCACGGCGCATGCACGGGAGGATTCGTCTCCACATCGGCCATGCGGAAGACCACAGCGGCCGATGCGGAGGTATAGAGTGACCCCACGGCACAGGCCCGCACGCGGATCGGTGGGCCCCAATCGTGGGCCAGGCCACCGTGGGGGCACCTCCTGGGGCTAGATTCCCCGCGCCCCCCCAAGAACCCCGGAGGCCGCCCGCGCAGCCAGGTCCCGCCGGTAAGGACCTACTCTGATATACGCTGGTGGGACTGGCAAACAAGAAATGGGCGGCCACTCGGCCCATTGTGGACCAGAGAATCACCGGGAGGGCCGCTGCCAGCCATTCCCGCCCCCGCCAAATCTCCGGCACTGGTGAATTCAGCAGCTGGCGGGGGCGGGATTCACGCCGTTCCCCGGCGATTCGCCGTCCCAGCGGGGGGTCGGAGAAGCCCGCCCGTTGTGCCTGGCATCAATCCTGTTACATCGGGTGCATAGTGCGAGAGGTCAAAAACAGGTTTCATGCCAGGCGCCAAACTGCATGCAATGCACCCGACCTGCTACATCCAAAACTAGTTTAAATATGTGCCGTTCATTCAATGTCACAGGCTGCTGGCTCCCAGTACTCACTGGCCCCACTGGTGAGGTCTGACACCAGCACAAAGTGATACTGGTCTCCAAAAACAGAAACCACACATCATGGCCACACCGGGTACTTGGAGGTCATTTTAGCATCCGGGTCGTCGGGATCAGGAAAGGCCACTGCATGGGATGCCAAGTTGGCACTGCCTGGGTGCCAGGGTAGGGCCTGAGTAGAGCCATGCTCATGAAAGCGGGGGTGAAGGGGGAATGGCGGGGGTTTAAGGGTGTGTATGAGGGGGGTTATGAAGGGTAAAGGGGTGAAGGGAGCCTAAAAGGGATCCGTCACCGACTCCATAGTGGGCCATGTTCACTTGGGGTGGGGGCGGTGCCGCAATGCCGATGAGGATGGATGAATGTGGGGCCGGGGCACCCTCATGCCTGGGTGGGGGGGAGGGTCACGTGACCCTTAGTGATGGAGGGGGTTTGCCCCTCCAGGGTAGAGGGCTGGGGTGTTGCCCATGTCTGCAGGTAGTCACAATGTCCATGGGTAGGGAATGTGGGGGACCTTGAAGCTAGCTTTGAGACCCAGGCACTCTGAAAAATGGCAATCCGACTTCGGGCTGCCAGGGAGGCAAAGACCAAAACATGTGCCTGTCTCACCCCCCCCTGGACTCCCAGGTCTTCCGACACCCCAAATATCACCACCTCTGGACTTGGAACCACCTCCACAGCCAGCACCTCGGACATCACATCCCAGAACCCATGCCAAAACCCCCTCAATCTTGGACACGTCCAGAGCATGTGGACGTGATTGTCTTGCCAGTGTCTTTAGTTCCCCACTGCAGAGAAAAATTCAAATGTGGGATTTTTCGGGCGGCACGGTGGCACAGTGGTTAGCATTGCTGCCTACGGCGCTGAGTACCCGGGTTCGAATCCCGGCCCTGGGTCGCTGTCCGTGTGGAGTTTGCACATTCTCCCCGTGTCTGTTGGGTTTCACCCCCCACAACCCAAAGATGTGCAGGATAGGTGGATTGGCTATGCTAAATTGCCCCTTAATTGGAAAAAATAATTGGTAACTCTAAATTTAAAAAAAACAAGTGTGGGATTTTTCAGTGAGAATCTCCCAAGCTCCAAAAAAATGATGAGCTGTGGTGAATACAGATCTGGAACACGCCCAAATACTCATCAGGAATCATCCCACTGGCTGACCTTCCACGCTGGCTGACCTTCGCGACCCACGCCGGCCAACCTTCGCGGCCCACCATTTATGTTTACCTTTATGTGACGGGGCAGCCTTCCTGATCCTCTCAATCTCACTTGCTTTGCATTCATTATATTTCTGCTAAGGACTGGTGATTTAATTTCTCACTGCATCCATCAAAAAAAATCAAGATGTTTGTCCTCGAAATCGCTATGCTTAGTTTTCAAATGTCTTTGAAGTTTTGAAGGTTTTAATCTTTCATTTGCCAGGACTTCCCTGCATTTAACACATATTGGGCTTGAGTACCTCCATGAGATACTTCCATTCAACTCTGTCGAAGGCCTTTTCAATGTCCAGGGAGACGATCACCTCAGGTGTTCTCTCCCCGGATAGGGTCATGATCATCTTCAGCAGGCGCCTGATGTTCAATGTTAGCTGTCCACCCTTGACAAAGCCCGCCTGGTCTGCTACCACCTCTGGTACGCAGTCCTCCAGCCATTTGGCAAGGATATTGGCCAGTATTTTTGCGTCTACGTTTAGGAGTGAGATGGGTCTGTAGGAACCGCATTCTGTTGAGTCTTTCTCTTATTTAGGTATCAGTGAGATTGAGGCTTGTTCTAGTGTAGCCAACCCCCTCGCCCTGGGGGGTTGTTGCACTTTCTCCCGTTGCCCAATCTTTGAGCTCCGTGTCCACCATTTCCCTCACCTTCCCCTGTATTTAGCTCTACTTGCTCATCCTTGCCTCTATTGCTGCTCTCGTCTCCAAAACGAGGCAGTGTTCTCCTGCGTAAGGAGGTCTCTGTGGCAGTGGTCTACAGTTGGCTGTACAGAATGTAAAAGGGAGAGAGGTTTTTTTGTTAGAGCATTGTGTTGTACGAGTGTCAATTTGTGGGCTCTTCATCGCTCCCTCTGCTGCCGCTTCTCTAGGACATTTTAGGCGACGAACATGTCAGCATCCGCAGGAACCGTAAAAAAACGCTCCCCGCCTTGATACATGACCCAAAGCTTGGCTCCGAATCTCACGCTGTTTCTGTACAGCCCGGCCTTCGCTTTGCTAAATTCAGCCTGGCGCTTGGCCAGGTCAGCCCCAATGTCCTGATAGATCTGGATATTGTGACTTTCCCAGCTGCAGTTTTTGGACTGCCTGGCCCAGCACAGGATTCTCTCCCGGTTCTGGTACCGGTGCATTTTTGTAATTATCGCCCTCGGCTGTTCCCAGTTTGGGGCTTTGGTCAGAGCGACCAGTGCGCTCTGTCGATTTCAGATGGGTTGGGGAAGCTATCCCTTCCCACCAGGTTACCCGGCATTTGGGCCACATAGTCTGTGTAGTTCCTACCTTCGATCCCCTCCGGTAGGCCCATGGTCCTTAGGTTCTGCCGCCTCGACCGGTTCTCCTGATCCTCAACATTTCCTCTCTGGTTGCCTTGTGTCGCGACCAGCCTTTCGTGACCAGGGTTTAAACTAGTTCAGCAGGGGATTGGGAACCTGAATTGTAGCTCCAGTACACAAGAGGTTGAGAGTAGTGAGGTCATGAGTAAGGTTTCAAAGTTGCAGGAGTGTACCGGCAGGCAGGAAGGTGGTTTAAAGTGGTCTACTTCAATGCCAAGAGCATCCGGAATAAGGTAGGTGAGCTTGCAGCATGGGTTGGTACCTGGGACTTCGATGTTGTGGCCATTTCGGAGACATGGCTAGAGCAGGGACAGGAATGGTTGTTGCAGGTGCCGGGGTTTAGATATTTCAGTAAGCTCAGGGAAGGTGGTAAGAGAGGGGGAGGGGTGGCATTGTTAGTCAAGTAAGAAGTCTTACAACACCAGGTTAAAGTCCAACAGGTTTGTTTCAAACACGAGCTTTCGGAGCACGGCTCCTTCTTCAGGTGAATGGAGCCGTGCTCCGAAAGCTCGTGTTTGAAACAAACCTGTTGGACTTTAACCTGGTGTTGTAAGACTTCTTACTGTGCTCACCCCAGTCCAACGCCGGCATCTCCACATCATTGTTAGTCAAGGACAGTATTACGGTGGCTGAAAGGACGTTTGAGGAGGACTCGACTACTGAGGTAGTATGGGCTGAGTTTAGAAACAGGAAAGGAGCGGTCACCCTGTTAGGGCTTTTCTATAGGCCTCCGAAAAGTTCAAGAGATGTAGAGGAAAGGATTGCAAAGATGATTCTGGATAGGAGCGAAAGTATCAGGGTAGTTGTTATGGGGGAACTTTAACTTTCCAAATATTGACTGGAAACGCTATAGTTTGAGTACTTTAGATGGGTCCGTTTTTGTCCAATGTGTGCAGGAGGGTTTCCTGACGCAGTATGTAGATAGGCCAACGAGAGGCGAGGCCGTATTGGATTTGGTACTGGGTAATGAACCAGGACAGGTGTTAGATTTGGAGGTAGGAGGTAGGTGATCACTTTGGTGATAGTGACCACAATTCGATTACGTTTACTTTAGTGATGGAAAGAGATAGGTATATACCGCAAGGCATATCTGGGGAAAGGCAATGATGATGCGATGAGGCAAGACTTAGGATGCATCGGCTGGAGAGGAAAACTGCAGGGGATGGGCACAATGGAAATGTGGAGCACGTTCAAGGAACAGCTACTGCGTGTCCTTGATAAGTATGTACCTGTCAGGCAGGGAGGAAGTGGTCGAGCAAGGGAACCATGGTTTACTAAAGCAGTTGAAACACTTGTCAAGAGGAAGAAGGAGGCTTATGTAATGATGAGACGTGATGGTTCAGTTAGGGCGCTTGAGAGTTACAAGTTAGCTAGGAAGGATCTAAAGAGAGAGCTAAGAAGAGCCAGGAGGGGACATGAGAAGTCTTTGGCGGGTAGGATCAAGGATAACCCTAAAGCTTTCTATAGATATGTCAGGAATAAAAGAATCACTCGGGTAAGAGTAGGGCCAGTAAAGGACAGTAGTGGGAAGTTGTGCATGAAGTCCGAGAAGATAGGAGAGGTGCTAAATGAATACTTTTCATCAGTATTCACACAGGAAAAAGACAATGTTGTCGAGGAGAATACTGAGATACAGACTACTAGACTAGAAGGGCTTGAGGTACATAAGGAGGAGGTGTTAGCGATTCAGGAAAGTGTTAAAATAGTTAAGTCCCCTGGGCCGGATGGGATTTATCCTAGGATTCTCTGGGAAGCTAGGGAGGAGATTGCTGAGCCTTTGGCTTTGATCTTTAAGTCATCTTTGTCTTCAGGAATAGTGCCAGAAGACTGGAGGATAGCAAATGTTGTCCCCTTGTTCAAGAAGGGGAGTAGAGACAACCCCGGTAACTATAGACCAATGAACCTTACTTCTGTTGTGGGCAAAGTCTTGGAAAGGTTTATAAGAGATAGGATGTATAATCATCTGGAAAGGAATAATTTGATTAGAGATAGTCAACATAGTTTTGTGAAGGGTAGGTCGTACCTCACAAACCTCACTGAGTTCTTCGAGAAGGTGACCAAACAGGTGGACAAGGGTAAAGCAGTTGATGTGGTGTATATGGATTTCAATAAAGCGTTTGATAAGGTTCCCCACGGTAGGCTATTGCAGGAAATACGGAGGCATGGGATTCAGGGTGATTTAGCAGTTTGGATCAGAAATTGGCTAGCTGGAAGGAGACAAAGGGTGGTGGTTGATGGGAAATGTTCAGACTGGTGTCCAGTTACTAGTGGTGTACCACAAGGATCTGTTTTGGGGACGCTGCTGTTTGTCATTTTTATAAATGACCTGGAGGAGGGCGTAGAAGGATGGGTGAGTAAATTTGCAGATGACACTAAAGTCGGTGGAGTTGTGGACAGTGCAGAAGGATGTTATGAGTTACAGAGGCACATAGATAAGCTGCAGAGCTGGGCTGACAGGTGGCAAATGGAGTTTAATGCAGAAAAGTGTGAGGTGATTCATTTTGGAAGGAATAACAGGAAGACAGAGTACTGGGCTAATGGTAAGATTCTTGGTAGTGTGGATGAGCAGAGAGATCTTGGTGTCCATGTCCATAGATCCCTGAAAGTTGCCACCTAGGTTGCGAGGGTTGTTAAGAAGGCGTACGGTGTGTTAGCTTTTATTGGTAGAGGAATTGAGTTTCGGAGCCATGAGGTCATGTTGCAGTTGTACAAAACTCTTGTGCGGCCGCATTTGGAGTATTGCGTGCAGTTCTGGTCGCCACATTATAGGAAGGATGTGGAAGCATTGGAAAGGGTGCAGAGGGGATTTATCAGGATGTTGCCTGGTATGGAGAGAAGATCTTATGAGGAAAGGCTGAGGGACTTGAGGCTGTTAGGAAGGTTAAGAGGTGACTTAATTGAGGCATACAAGATGATCAGTGGATTAGATAGGGTGGACAGTGAGAGCCTTTTTCCTCGGATGGTAATGTCTAGCACGAGGGGACCCGGAGGAAACCCACGCACACACGGGGAGGACGTGCAGACTCCACACAGACAGTGACCCAGCCGGGAATTGAACCGGGGACCCTGGAGCTGTGAAGCATTGATGCTAACCACCATGCTACCATGCTGCACCTGATCTACAAAATTATGAGAGGCGGACAGGATGGGTAGTCAGAGGCTTTTTCCAAGGGTGGCAATGTCAATTAGAAGGGGGCACAGGTTCAAGATGAGAGGAAGAATGTTTAAGGGAGATGTGCAGGGTACGTTTTTCACACAGAGAGTGGTGGGTGCCTGGAACGCGCTGCCAGAGGATGTGGTGGAAGCAGGCACATTAGCAACATTTAAGAGGCATCTGGATGGATACATGAATAGGGAGGAAATAGAGGGATACGGACCGAGTAAGGACAGAAGGTTTTTTTTTAAGTTAGGGCGTCATGTTCGGCACAGACTTGGAGGGCCGAAGGGCCTGTTCCTGTGCTGTACCTTTCTTGGTTCTTTGTTCTCTTTGTTCTTTGTTCCTTAATGGTGCCTTACCTCTCCCAAAGATTGCTTTACTTCTCCCAAAGGTTTCCCGGGACCATATGCAAAGTGGTAGCTTACCTCTCAAGAGGGATACCCTGGCTATCCAAACAAATCCACTAACTAGTTCATACCTGGTGTAACCTTCACATGTCAGGTGCCACATTCCTGACATACCAAAATCACACTTCACCGGAGGAAGTTAGTGATTTAAATGGTCAGCTGCCATGCATAGGCAAACCCTGCCCCACTACAGACCCTACCATGTGGGTGGTGGTGTTTCCATGCATCTGCTACCCTTGTCCTTCTACATGGTTGAGGTTGCTGGTTTGGAAGGTGTTATCAAAGGAGCCTCGGTGAGTTGCTGCAATATACCTTGTAGATGGCACACGCTGCTGCCACTATGCACTGGTGGTAGAGGCAGTGAACACTCAAGGCGATGGATAGGGTGCCAGTCAAGTGAGCTGCTTTGTTCTGGATGGTGTTCAACTCCCTGAGTTTTGTTGGAGCTGCACTCACCCGGGCAAATGGAGAGCATTCCATCACACTCCTGACTTTCATCCTGCAGGGCCCTGAGGGGGTCAGGAAGTCACACACTGCATAACTCTTAGCTTCTCATCTGCTCTTGTAACCATAGTATTTGTATGGTGGGCTCAGTTCATTTGCTGGTCAACTGTAACCCCCAGGATGTTAATGGTAGGAGATTCAGTGATGGTAACAACATTGAATGTCAGGGAGAGATGATTAGATTCATTCTTGTAGGGAATGGTCTTTGCCTGGCACTTGCACAGTGCAAATGTTACTTGCTACCAACAGCCCAAGCCAGACTTTTTCCTATTCTGTATGTGACTCCAGACCCACAGTAACATAGTGGACCTTTAATTGCCTTCTGAAAAGGTCCAGCAAGCCACTCAGTTGTATCAAAACATTATAGAAGAAAGAAGTGAACAATAAAAATACCCACGCTCTCAGAATGCAATTTTCTGCCTCGTGTTAATTGGGCAGTATAGTCTCTGACAGTCTGAATTCTGACCACTTTGTTTTTTTTAATTAGTTACATCGTTAGTAATCATACATAATTTTACGTGACTTGACAAGCGCTTTGATTTTCAGCAAGCGTGATTTTCCTTGTCACACTCATTACAGGAGGTCGAGAGGTTAGTTTCAGCTCTGAAATCATTGTGGGAGTAAGCCAAGTGGAAAATTATTCCCAAAGGGATATTAAAAGGGGGATGGCAATATATCCCCAAAGGTATAATGTGATGACCTGTAATTTCAGAAATAATTTTGTCACTCAAAGCTGCCTGTCTCCTGAGAGTTCCTCCAGCATGAATTCAGCTGGCTTTCATTGTCAGGAGATAACACCAGTGAAATTGTTTTTCCTGTGGGCTAACAGCGTTTGGAAATTAATTTTATTTGATTATCACTGGGGCTTCTCACTTTCTAATTATGCGTGTTCTGTCAGCTTCTCATTTCTTTCGGGGTGGGGAAATTAATTTTTTCAAATAGGATTTCTTCTTTGCTAAGGTAGGTTCTCAAATATCCGTACATGACAAACAGAACATGTTCTGTGCATAACAGAATATTACTTAAGTGTAGTAATGTTGTCTTGAGTTTTTTTGTGCATTTTACCTTGATCAATCACATCCGCATCTTCAGAAAACTGAACCCTTAATTTAAATAAGCACAAGTAACTCTGGTCCGTATTGTGGTTTATAACTCCTCAGACCGGTTTACAGCCTCTCGTTTATGTGTAATGATCCTTACTGCTTTCCAAGTTATTATTCATTCCGAGTTCATCTTCTTGTTCTGATACTCCTCCTTCCAGACTACCTGCCAAGGCTTCAACAACAACTTCAACAACTTGCATTGTACAGGGCCTTCAACATGGGGGAATGTCACAGGAATAGGATTTAGAAATAGGAGGAGGCTACTTGGCCCCTTGAATCTGCTCTGCCATTTGATCTGGTTGTGTCCCGCCGTCGGCCACCTCGCCACCCCCATAAACGTCACAGGAAATGTTCACAGGAACTTAATCGAACAATATTTGACACCAAGCCAAAGGGTCTCCAAAGGGAATACAAGAGATTGAAATCATTTGAACATCAGGATAAGAATTTCAAAGAGGTCTTTGTGGTATTAGAGGCAATGTAAGTCAGATGGTGCCAGAATGGGACCCTGTAATTTAAGATATAGGCTGCAGAGCTTTGAATGAACTCGTGTTAGTAGAGGGTGGAAGGTGGCTGACCAGCCAAGAGAAGAACAAAATTATTGAATCTTCAGGTAACTGAAGTTTGTTTCCTTGTAAGCAAAAGTTAAACCCATGAGTTTAAAAGTGTGGTGAGTGCACAGATATAAAACTGGCTGAGAAACAAAAAGCAAAGTTTGGAGGTGAACGACTGTCCATTAGATTGAGGGGAAGCTTGCAGAATTAGGAAGTATTGTTACACTATGTTTAGTGACCAGGGGCGTGATTTAACAGAAATTAAACAGAGTCTGCGTCGAGCGCATTTAGCGGGGTGTTTCCCAATGCTGGCAGCGCCGAGAACGACCCTGCTATTAAATGGGATTCTGCTTCATTTCGGGGTCTAGGTGAGGTACGCCTTGCCGAGGCCATACTTAGTCCCATTTCCTGCACTAATGGGTTCTGTCACCTCTGCAGGAAGAGATCAGGGTGCTATTTCTGAATGGTGCCCCGATCTCTAGACCCTCCAACGTGGCCTCTGGACCCTCCCAACACCCCAACTCACCAATAAGGGGGGTCCTTGATCCCCACACCCCACCTCATAAGGGCAGGGCACCGATTCTCAGCATGAGCATGATGCCGCTTGTGCAACTTGACAGTGCCAGCCTGGCATCATGGCAGGGTGCCTGGTTGGCAGTGCCAGAGTGGCACACGGGTTCCAGGGTGACACGCTGCCCAGAGCCCAACCACCCAGGGGCTCCCGATTGCCCAGAAAATCCCGCAAGTGCCGGTACACCTAGTCCAGGTTTGTGGAAACCAATGTCAAACAATGCTCGCTTGGGGTCTCTGAGGTATGGCTGTTAGGTCCAAGGCATCGGGTAGATCTGGCGTAGACATATTGAAGTGAGACTAACTGCTCACTTGAATATACAAATCTGGGTGATATAAGGAATGAGGGCTTCCATTTTAGAGACTAGAGGAGTCAGCATTTTTCTCCTTATATCAGAGAAGTTTAAGGGGAGAGATTTAATAAAGGTGTTAAACATCATCAAAGATTTAAATAGTGTGGTTAGTGATGTGTTGGGTGCTCTGGATCCGTGAAACACATACAGGCCACCAACACTTAAAATAGTACAACACTATTTTATTAAACTATAAACTGCTGAACATACTATTACTGTGGGTTACACGATGTTAGATTAACTAAAGACCTGTGCCTGTCCTAACCAGTCGAATCACTCAGCTTGTGGTGGGAATCTGTGCTGTAAACTATAAGCTCTTGTACTTCTGAGAGGCTGCATATCGAATGAGCGGGAAAACTGATGCCCTCTGTCTTTATAGTGAGTGTGCTCTAACTGGTGATTGACTGCGGTGTTTGTGCATGTTGATTGGTCCTAGTGTATGTCCATCAGTGCGTGTGTCTGCACCATGATATACTGGTGTATATTATGACAGTAAGTACTGTTGACTCACGGCGCCGAGGTCCCAGGTTCGATACTGGCTCTGGGTCACTGCCTGTGTGGAGTTTGCACATTCTCCCCGTGTTTGCGTGGGTTTCACCACCAAAACCCAAAGATAGAACATAGAACATAGAACAGTACAGCACAGAACAGGCCCTTCGGCCCTCGATGTTGTGCCGAGCAATGATCACCCTACTCAAACCCACGTATCCACCCTATACCCGTAACCCAACAACTCCCCCTCTTAACCTTACTATTAGGACACTACGGGCAATTTAGCATGGCCAATCCACCTAACCCGCACATCTTTGGACTGTGGGAGGAAACCGGAGCACCCGGAGGAAACCCGCGCACACACGGGGAGGACGTGCAGACTCCACACAGACAGTGACCCAGCCGGGAATCGAACCTGGGACCCTGGAGCTGTGAAGCATTTATGCTAACCACCATGATACCGTGCTGCCCCATATGCAGGGTATGTGGATTGGCCAAGCTAAATTGGCCCTTAATTGGAAAAAATGAATTGGGTACTCTAAATTTAAAAAAAAGATTGAAATAGAATAAACCGTGAACAGGAGGTGTTGTGGCCCAGTGATGGCACCTCTGCCTCTGGGCCAGAAGCTCTGGGACTAGAAGAGCACAGAATGTACATTCACAACATGGTCAAACAGGTTAACCACCAATCGTGAAATCCTTCCAATATGCCGGATTTCAGATGGTCGGAGCGGGAGAGATCCTGATCAGCCACACTGCAGTACTTTGCCAAGCATAATCATAGAATCCCTACAGTGCAGAAGGAGGCCATTCGGCCTATCGAGTCTGCACCGACCATTTGAAAGATCACCCTACACAGATCCAAACCCCACCCTATCCCTGTACCCCACCTAACCTTTGGACACTTAAGGGGCAATTTAGCATGGCCAATCCATCTAACCTGCACATCTTTGGACTGTGGGTGGAAACCGGAGCACCCGGACAAATCCCATGCAGACACAAAGAGAACGTGCAGACTGCGCACAGAGTACACCTGAGGTTCGAAATGAATCTGGGTCCCTGGTGCTGTGAGGCAGCAGTGCTAACAACTCTCCTGTGCTGCCCCCCATGGACCATTCCAATGGAACTCCATGGTTGCCAAAGCCTGAAGAAGGAGGACAGTAGGAAGTCTTACAACACCAGGTTAAAGTCCAACAGTTTTGTTTTGAATCACTAGCTTTTGGAGCAAAGCTCCTTCCTCAGGTGAATGAAAAGATGGGTTCCAGAAACAGATATATAGACAAAGTCAATGATGCAAGATGATACTTTGAATTCAAGCCTTTGTAGATAATTAAGTCTTTACAGGTCCAGACAGAGCAACTGGAGAGGGGGATAATCACAGGTTAAAGAGGCGTGAATTGTCTCAAGCCAGGACAGTTGGTAGGATTTCGCAAGCCCAGGCCAGATGGTGGGGGTGCATATAATGCAACATGAATCCAAGGTCCCGGTTGAGGCCGTACTCATGTGTGCGGAACTTGGCTATACGTTTCTGCTCGGCAATTCTGCGTTGTCGCGCGTCCTAATGGCCGCCTTGAAGAACGCTTACCAGGAGATCAGAGGCTGAATGCCCTTGACTGCTGAAGTGTTCCCCGACTGGAAGGGAACATTCCTGCCTGGCGATTGTCACGCGATGTCCGTTCATCCGTTGTCGCATCGTCTGCATGGTCTCGCCAATGTACCACGGCTCGAGACATCCTTTCCTGCAGCGTATGAGACAACATTGGCCGAGTTGCACGAGTATGTACCACGTACCTGGTGGGTGGTGTTCTCACGTGTAATGGTGGTACACATGTCGATGATCTCGCACGTCTTGCAGAGATGAAGATGAACAAGTTGCCAAGGTCATCCCCACACCCCCACTACTTGCCTTCAAACAACCGCGAAGCCTCTAACAGACCACTATTTGCAGCAAACTACCCAGCCTACAGAGCAGAGGCCACAACACCATACAACCCTGCCATGGCAATCTCTGCAAGATCATCGACATGGGTACCATCATTACACGTGAGAACACCACCCACCAGCACCGACTTGGGGACTTAGTCTCCCAAACGGAGAATCCAGCTCATGGTCTCAGTGCGGGCACCCATTTTAAGAGGCCATTAGGATCGCCACCTTGTGCCAAAAGTGTGGCACGCGACATGGCCCACGGCAATGTCCGGCCTTTGAAAAATTCTGTTCTAGTTTCGGCCGTATCGGGTATTTTCCAAAAACAGTGTTTTACGCGTCCTACAGTGAATCATATAAGATCAGTAAATGCTATATTTTAAATTTAGAGTACCCAATTAATTTTTTCCAATTAAGGGGCAATTTAGCACGGCCAATCCACCTACCCTGCACATCTTTGGGGGCGAAACCCACGCAAACACGAGGAGAATGTGCAAACTCCACACAGACAGTGACCCAGAGCCGGGATCAAACATGGGACCTCGGCGCCGTGAGAGAGCAATGCTAACCACTGTGCCACCGTGCTGCCCAAGATCAGTAAATGTGATTGAAGAGATATATGCCGACCGACAGTGCTTCATCGATGACCAAGGACCGGAAGAATCCGAACAAAAAAGGTGAAGACACAATTTCAAAAAAGAAGGAAGCGACCCGGGTTCGATCTCGGCCCCGGGTGATTTTCCGTGTGGAGTTTGCACGTTCTCCCCTTGGCTGCGTGGGTCTCACCCCCACAACCCAAAGATGTGCAGGGTAGGTGGATTGGCCACAATAAAAAGAATTGTCCCTTAATCGGAAAAAAATAATTGAGTACTCTAAATTTAAAATAAACAACAAAGCTAGTAATAACTTGCCGGAAAGCATCAAAACCAGATGGAAATTGATGGTGTTCCTAAATAACTCATTATTACGATGTGACTTTGACATTCGAACAAGGGCGCTCAGCTGAAAGTCGCTGATCGGTCAGGATTGCGAGTGTATTACAGAATAAAAAAGTTGGAGACTTTCGGTGAATATGAAGTTAAGCTGTCTGTGGATGACATGAGGTACATGTTACTGTTTTACATTGTAGATATAGACATTGAGTCCATCATAGGTGGGGATGCATGGGAATGCCTAAAATTAGTTGAACGACTGTGTGTCCCAGAAGACGGGTGGCCAGCGGAATACTACTGATCCTGACAAGATATCAGAGAGGGCACGTGTGATGCGGATTCAGATGAAATCCAGGCGGAGGACGATAAATCAGACAAAAAGACGGAATAGCTAGCGAGCATTTCACAATTCAGGTCAACAGTCTTCGAGAATGTGCATGTGCTCAGTGACATGATGCAGGAGCATGATGAGCCTGTATTAAAACATCTGCAAGATGTGAATGTTAAATGGACAGAGCATGAGAAGCAGTGACGCTTCACTCTGGAGTTTAAGTTTGAGCCCAATGAGTAGTTCACAAACGAGGTGATCACAAAAGTACATCAGGTGAATTTGCGGCTGCTTGAATCATTCTTTGATGACCAGAAATCATTGGATGTAAGATCGACTGGAGGGTGGGCAAAAATGTAACGTTGAAAACAATTAAAACTAAACCGAAGCACAAAGGTCGAAGCACTCGCAGAACAGTCGTGAAAACTGTACCAAATAAATCGTTCTTTAATTTCTTCAGTGCTCCTGGCGTTCCACAGCATGGAATGTCAAACCAAAGTTCAGCAGCCAAACTCAATGCTGATTTTGAGCTTGGCAGCCTCCTGTGTGAACACATAATTCCGTGTGCAATGTTGTATTTTACTGGAGCACCCGGAGGAAATCTACGCAGACTCGGGGAGAAGGTGCAGACTCCACACAGACAGTGACCCAAGCCGGGAATCGAACCTGGGACCCTGGAGCTGCGCCCATTAACTGTGCTTCCTTTTCAAATATCTCTCCAACCGGATTAAATCTCATCCAATTTGATTTTAAAAAGTGTCCTGAATGGAGATTAAAGATGAGGGCATACTTTACATTCAAAGTGTTCTCCCTGGTTTAGCACAGTGGGCCAAACAGCTGGCTTGTAAAGCAGAACAAGGCCAGTAGCGCGGGTTCAATTCCCATACCAGCCTCCCCGAACAGGCGTTGAAAAGTGGCGACTAGGGACTTTTCACAGTAACTTCATTTGAAGCCTACTTGTGACAATTAGTGATTTTCATTTTTCATTTTCAGTGCACACTGTGAACAGATGCATTTCTTAAAACCACTGAAAGGTTCCTCCACCAACTTCATTGCAGTCTTAATGTAAGCCTACTTGTGACAATAAAGATTATTATTATTATCAAATCATCACAGAGGATGTTAAATCCAATGATGAGTACTATGAATAGATGTTTGAAGACATTGAAGAGGATGCAGAAAGTAATGACTTGGTAGGCGAGACCGATGAAGGCCAGTATGAACTGCACATAGATCGGGCGGGATTCTCCACTCCCGGGACTAAGTGCCCGCGCCGTCGTGAACGCCGTCACATTTCATGATGGTGCGAACAGGACCCTGGCCCCCACAGGGGGCCAGCACGGCGCTGGAGTGGTTCACGCCGCGTCAGCCTCCTTACGAAGTGCCAACCCGCGCATGCGTAGTTGGGGCAGCTCATTCCTGCACATGCGCAGTTGGGTCGCGCCATCTTGCACATTGGTGGGGAACTTCTTACGCGTGCCGGCCCCTCACCAACGGGGTTCTGGGGCCGGCCACTGAAGGAGGTAGGCCGGAGGGGGGGGGGGGGGAGAGGATGGCCCACCCCCGGTGAAGGAGCCCCCCTCCACCCCCCCACAGGCCTCCTCCCCCCCCCCCCCCCAGCATTCCCACACAGTTCCCGCCGACAGCGACCAGGGGTGAACGACGCCGGCGGGACTGTCATTTTTTTTGCCGGTCGCCCGGCCCATCCGGGCCGGAGAATCGCTGCTTGCCATTTGCGGCTATTCTCCGAGCAGCCCGGCGCGATTCTCGCGCCGCTGGTTTCGGTGGGTGGGGTGGGAGAAACGCGTGCGGGTGTCGGGGCGGCGTGGCGTGACTCACACGGTGCTCCGGTGATTCTCCCACCCGGCGTGGGGGGGGGGTGGGGGGGGGGGGAGAATACCGCCCATCATTTTTGCAGAAGCAAGGATGGGCTTAATGAAAAGGCCCAAGGGGCGCTACTCCAGTGGTTTGGAAGGTATGATAAGGTAGTCGCATGGGATGCCCAGACCGTGCTGGACACTGAGAAGAGTGGGTGCTCTGGGATGGCGCACTCCAAAATAAAAACTGAGATCAAAGCTGCAGGTACCTCGGAGGACAAGCCATTGAACAAGCTAGACATAGACAACATTGTGCCAATCTGAGAGAAGCTTGCTCCAGAGGTACTTGGTGAATGGCTTCAGGCCTCTGAAATGATTCTGGTGGTCTACTCCATGATCCTTGAGGATACTGAGGAAGAATGGGAAGACATTGATGATGAACATGATGATAGCAACTCTGATGTTGAAGAGATTGTCAACTCCAAGAGTTAAACAGCAGAGGAGCTGATGTCTATATCGCTAGGCAGCACAATGGATCCTTCATATATTCTCGAACAAGACCATGATGACCCAACACCTGGATGTCACGTCCAGAGAGTGTCAGCATTGTTACTTCCAGTGATGAGGAGCCAGTGAGTGTTACTCCAGTGAGCCAGGAGGTGGAAGCACTTGTTACCTTAGATCTAACCTCCACCCAGGCACCAGAATGTGAGGCGCTCCAACATTCAGATGAGGCCGCAGAAGTGGGCGTGGTCCCACAACCTAGTGATGATGTGTCAGCGTCTCAGGATCCACCGGAGACCCCGCAGTCCTCCGAGAATGGGGTGCAGACCAGCACCGAACCAGAGGCTGCCAAGTCTCAACATGAACACAAAAGAAGCAGCAAACCTAATGTCAAAACAAGAAGGAGGGAGACGAGAAGACTGGGAGAGCTAGCTCATCTCACTGACAAAAGTAAAAGAGAAGAAGGGGAGCTCATGACTGATAAACCAGAGATAATAGGAACAGCAAACACAGCTTTGTTCTTTGTTCTAAAATGTTGTGGCAACAAACAAACAAGAAAGGAGCTGATGATGCACGTGTGGCAATCACGGATGTATGCCTTCCAAAGGCACAAAGTAAAGAGGAGACGAAGCAAGAGGTTGGCACGTAAACTAGTCTTCGAAAAGGCTGGCAATAACCCAAGTGATCACTAGGGGTGAGGCGTGAGGGAGGCACAATGACATGTGCGAAAGGGACAGACCTGACCAAGCATATCGTGCTTATGAACACCCTAGTCAAACGTGTTCATATTGTTTAAGTGTATCATAAATGTATAAAGATAAAATTATTATTATTATTGTCTGGAAATTGGGCTTAAATGATGATAATTGGTTTCTCGCCACGTGACGGTAAGACCCCAATTTCGCCTTCAGGAACAAACCGGTTGCATTGCAAACTGGAACCTGGTGAGATTCTCGTTTTCGGCCTCTTATGCTCTTCACCGGCCTTGTTTCGCTCAAGTGGGAATGCAACGATATTGGAGAATTGCGCCCAACATTTTAAAATTATTAGTACAGTGCACTGTCCCATCTGGTGTCACTGACCACAGTGACTTCTGGATTTTAAAGTTTTTTTTTTAAATTTAGATTACCCAATTATTTTTTCCAATTAAGGGGCAATTTAGCGTGGCCAATCCACCTACTCTGCACATTTTTGGGTTGTGGGGACGAAACCCACGCAGACACGGGGAGAATGTGCAAACTCCACACAGACAGTGACCCAGAGCCGGGATCGAACCTGGGACCTCAGCGCTGTGAGGCGGTTGTGCTAACCACTAGGCCACCGTGCTGCCCCTGGATTTTAAAGTTGGCAGTAACACTGGAGCAATGTCAAATGTCATGTTTTCCATTCCAATCACTACAGCAATATTTGGTTCACCACATCTTGGTGGCACCGAGCATTGCTAAGGGCCTTTTCAAGTTTCCATCGAAGTCAATGGGAAAAACATTGGACAGGATGTATAACAGGCAGCAACTTTGATACTTCCTGTTTTGCATCCCTTAGAACAGAATCTAACCAGGTTGTGATATTCCCTTTGGACAGATATCCTGCCAACATTCATGTCTGGAATTTCCGTTGGTGCTCACCCAAGCCCCCACCGCACCTTTGGCGGAAACCCCACAGAGATAGCATATAAGACCATCTGCAACATTTCTTTCATTCTATAAATTTACAGTACCCAATTATTTTTTTTCCAATTAAGGGGCAATTTAGAGTTGGACCTCTATCTTTATTAATAACCACAAGACGCAAGTATGTTCTGTGTTTTGGACAAATGACCACACAACCAGTATATTAGTTCAATTATTGCTTATCATTAGACATAGGATTGATTCTATACTGAATAATCAAAACGCTACTACACATTAAACTATACCTAACAGCTTAAATGACCTTTACTTAACATTCAAGTGAGCGGCTCTGTGCAGGTTAGATGAGGCCTTTGTCTGGTTCCCCACGTGTGGCGGCTGGAAGTTGTTAGGTGCGCCTGGGCTGAGGCTCGTCCTTCAGGTAGCGATCGCGGATCCTTGAACGTGGCTGGTCGATATGCTACAGTTGGTGGGGCAGAGCCCGATCCCAAAAGAGAGCGAGTGTTCGTCGCGCAGTTCCTCTTATCCTCCGATCTTTCCCGCTCTTTTGGGCGGTCCCAACTCGGGATCCAATGCATCAATAGGGTTTCTGTCACCCGAATCGATTCTGGCCAATCAGGGGTGGGTACCTTGATAGCTGGGCGGGTCCTGGTTGTTATTGTCCAAGGCACGTATGCACTTCCAAATAAGGTGAATAGGCGTCTCCGAGTCTGTTCCTATTTCAATCTGAGTTCCATTGTCCTGGGGAGATCGGTGATTGACTTTTAGCAGCTGCAAGTTTCTGTATAGGTCTGGTTTCCTTTGCACAATACACACGAGCTGTGTATCATCCGTGTCCCAATCTGACCACAATTCCCATTATCTTTTGCGGGCGACCATTTTAGATGCCCACATTAGCATGACCAATCCACCTAACCAGCACATCTTTGGGTTGTGGGGGGGTGAGACCCACGCAGACACGGGAAGAATGTGCAAACTCCACTCGGCAGTGACCCAGGGCCGGGATTCGAACCCGGGTCCTCAGCGCCACAGTCCCAGTGCTAACCATTGTGCCTCCGTGCTGCCCATCTGCAACATTTCTGCAGGGTTTGTGCTGATCTTCCACTGAGTGTATAGGTTCAGGAGAGCCCTGATGAAAAATCTACCCTGAATTATTTACGTTCCCCTGTGAATAATAGCCATATGTGTGAGCTACTGGCAGTTATCTGGTAATAATGGAACTTATTAACCGACTCGTCTTAACTGTCCTTAGTAATACAACCTGTGTTTCTTCAGTGGAACTGTTATGAACCTTTCCACACTTGTGGAAACTTGTGCACTTGTGCTGGGGTCGGTTGTAAGTGAGGATGGCAATGATTGCTGTTCTTTGGCTAAGTCGTGATTCACTGGGATCTCCTTACTCTGCAAAAAAGCGAATGATTTGTTACAATCCTACAAGCATATTTTTCCTGCTTGGATAGGGTATTGTTATTATGCATCCTACATGGACTGTGCACACCCTGGAAATATTCATATTCAAGATTAGATTGGTTAGGTGGATGAAGGAGAAGTTTTGGACCTAATGGTCTATTCCCATGTTGCAAGTCCATATATTCCAAGAAGCACATGTGAAAATTATAGAATATTGGATTAATATTGTTTATACCACTGGTCCAATCTCTGCAATCAAAAAGTCTTTAAAACTCTTCCTCACTAATACATAGCATATTGATTATGGTGGGTTGTGGGGCTAAAGAGCAATGTGAAAACAACGATGAGAATTTTAAAATAGCGGTGTTACTGACCTAGAGCCAGCACAGTGAGCACAGGAGTGATAGGTAAACAGAATTTGGTGTGAGCTCGAAGAAGGTCAGCAGAGTTTTGAATTAGGTTTGTGGAGGGTACAACATGGGAGATTGACCAGGACTGTATTGGACTGACCAAGTCTAGAGGTAAAAATACATGGATGAGGGATTCAGTAGCAGTTAGGTGGATTGGTCATGCTAAATTGCCCCTTAGTGTCCCAACGATTAGGTGGGGTTATAGGGTCGCGGGTGTGTGGGCCTAGGCAGGGTGCTCTTTCAGAGGTTCAGTGCAGACTCAATGGGACTAATAGCCTCTTTCTGTAGTGTAGGGATTCTATGATAAGCTGAGACAAAGTCAATGTTGCACAATGAGGTGGAAATTGGTAGTTTTAGAGATGACGCAGTTGTGTAGTAGGAAACACATCTCGATGTCAAATAAATCAACAAATGGTAGGATGTTCCTGCGTCCTTCTGAATCCCACCGGTAGGATCAAAGGGTGGTCAGAATCTTGCACTATGTGGGGAACAATCACTCATCTGTGATTTTCCTTGATTTGACCAACTAATGACCAGAGGGGTCAGCACAGTGGTGCAGTGGTTAGCACTGCTGCCTCACGGCGCTGAGGACCCAGATTCGATCCCGGCCCCAGGTCACTGTCCGTGTGTAGTTTGCACATTCTCCCTGTATCTGCGTGGGTCTCACCCCCACAACCCAAAAAGATGTGCAGGGTAGGTGGATTGGCCACGTTAAATTGCCCCTCAATTGCAAATTTAAAAAAAGAGATTTCAGTGAACCAGATGGAATATTTTTACAATTGTTTCATGGTTGTTGTTGGACCTTTAATTACAGACTTCTATCGAATTCAAATGTCACCATCTGCCATAGCGGATTTTTAACCTTTGTCCCCAGAGCATTTCTCTGGGTCTAGTGGCAATACCACTCCGCCATCTTTGAAAGCTGAATGGCCAATAAGAGGCACTCCAGGCTGAATGCAGTAGCAGAGTGCAATAGAAGACAAGAGACGGAAAGGCACCCCAAAATCGAGGTGCCACCCCCTCACACACCCCACACCTCCACCAATCTTTAAAAATGTAAAGTTTTTAAAAACCCTTTTCAGCCAGGTCGCAACTTGGGGCTGAACCCAGTCCTGCAGGCTGGGCCTCTAAGTCTTCCTGGAGTGCTGGCCTCCAGTCTGCTGCCAGGTGGCCACCTACAGGGAGTGAAGCTCTCTCTGTGGTCTATGCAGGAAAATCCCAGTCAGCCTCTGGTAACAAGCCTTATTTGCCTTTTAGTTAACTTAATAAGCTACCCACCACTTACAAGCATATAGCAAATATGCCCGCCACCACTGCTAAATCCCAACCCACCTCCACAAATGTGGCCCAGGGTGGAGAACTGGCACATGGGCTGGTTGTACAGAATTTCATGCCCACCTGCCTCAGCTGAACACAGTCTCAGCCTCAAGCAATTGTCAAAGAAAGGAATGGAGTCAGTGATGAGGGAACGAAGTTTGTGAGCTTAGTGGGCGGGGGCGGGGGGGAGGGGGGGGGGGGGTTGCGGTGACGATGGGAGTGTCAGAAGACCATGGCTTCAGCATTTCAAAGATTTAATTGGAGTAAATTTCTGCTCGTCCAAAATTGGCGAAGCAGTCAGACAATTTAGGGATGTGTAGGGGCCACGAGCAGAGTTAGATTTGGGTATCATCAGCAGATATATGCCAACGAAGACACTGGGCGGGATTCTCTGCCGGTGGGATTCTCCATTTTGCTAGCGTCTGGGGGTTTCCCGTGGGGCTGCACCACAATGGGAAATCCCATTGACCGGCCGGCGAAGCGGACAATCACGCCGGCGGGTCAGGACAGAAATGTGGCGCGGCGGGCTGGAAAATCTAGCCCCATACTTTAAATGATGTCTCCAAGGTGCAGCATGCTGATTCAAAAAGGAGAGGGTCAAGTTTAGAGTCATGAAGAACATCGGAGGTAACAGGGCTGAGATCTGGCTTCGACAGGATAAATCTGGAGCAAACCAGACAAGTGCAGTCCCATGTAGCCAGATGATGGTGGAGAGGTGTTGGATTGGAATTCCATGTTTAACTGTGTCTATGCTGCAGACACGTCAAGGAGGATGAGGGGAGATAAAGACAACTAGTATACTATTATCATAATTCAGTGTAACATACCCCCTCTGTCAACAATACTGCAATTTTATTAATTCAGGGAAACCAAAATATTAAAGATTCTTCAACAGCAATAAGTACAGCAGATGCAAGAAATTATCTCTACCTTAGTTAATTTTCTACCAGAAATAACATAATTAATCATAATCGGTGCTATAATATGGTCCTATTTAATTTTTTGGAATTTTTTATGAATTAGGCATGGTAATACAGTCAGAGTTATGGAAATGGCAGTAAAAATATTGAATTACTGCACCCCAGCTGAATGCTTAACGCCCAGAGAGCTGAGACCACTAGGAATGCCTCAATCAACTCAGATCAAACCAAGCATCCAACCAAGTATCTTGCAAATGGCAGGCAATGCCTTCAGGCTTTTTGAAGTCATTTTGCTTGAAATTACTTCAGTCAACCCTGTGGAGGAAGCTCAAGATAATGGGTATGATTCTCCCAAACAATTTTTAAGTGTGGTCTGTGGCGGAAAACATCGGGTTATTCCTGCTGGGGGGGAGGGGGGCGTTGGCGCGATCTCGTTCGCAATCCACCCACACTTATTTGGAGAGGATGCATGGTTTGCACCACCATTGACAGGGGCAGGGTCTAAACATGCCAGCCTGTCCAGCTTCACAGAAATAAGGTGGCCTGATCTCAAAGTAACAGTCAAGACCCCCCACTCCCATCACCATTGATGGTTTCAGGGCTTCAATGACCCTTCACCCATTCTTCCCGGCGTCAACGTCCTCTCACCCCCAACAACATTCACCAGTATCAAACACTGCCCCCCTCCGGATCACTGGCAACGGGGTCCTCCCAATCAGTCTCCCTCAGGCCCACCACTTCAGGCCCTGCCGTTTCAGGCCCCACCTCTTGTCAGTGCAAATCTTGCACCCTGACACTGCCAACCTGGCAGTGCCAACCAGGGGGCAGTGTCCTGTCCCCCACCACACGTGGACTACAATAGCCTCCCAGCTCAGCTCTGTTTGGGGAAACCAGAAATGATTCCTGTTGGCTTCACATTGTGCCAGCGACTGGGAGGATAGCAGGAGCAAGGAGAATTAAGCTTAACTATGCTACCATGGGTGGCAAGGTTGCACAGTCCATGGTAGCACAATGGTTAGCAATGTTGCTTCACAGCTCCAGGGTCCCAGGTTCGATTCCCGGCTTGGGTCACTGTTCTGTTTAATTCCCTTTTCTTCCCATGTACTGAATAATCTGTTGAGCTGCTTGCAGAAAAATACTTTTCACTGTACCTCGGTACAAGTGACAATAAACAAATCCAATCCAATCCAATCCACTGTCTGTGCGGAGTCTGCATGTTCTCCCCGTGTCTGCGTGGGTTTCCTCCGGGTGCTCCGGTTTCCTCCCACAAGTCCCAAAAGACATTCTGAATTCTCCCTCTGTTTATCCAAACAGGCGCTGGAGTGTGGCGACTAGGGGTTTTCACAGTAACTTCATTGCAGCATTAATGTAAGTCTACTTGTGATTATTATATTGTTATAAAGTTGCTTTCAAATATTTAAATGCTACTTTTAATATGCTAATCTGGCTCTCATCCTCGCTGGGTGTAAATCAGATCACATCAGCAGGAATGGACCAGGAACATCGGAAATTGATTGGCACCAGCGCAAATCCCATTTTGGGTGGATTTGCTCCAGGCGCAATGCAGTCGCAGAATCAGCCTCACTATTGGTGACTTTGAACTTTATTGGATTTATGGATGAGAAATCCAATCGAGAAACAAATATTCAGGATAGAATTAGCAGTCATAAGGAAAAATATGGGTTGAATAGGAAGAGCAAGTATGAATTTCAAAAGGGGAAATTGTGTTTAACTAACTTGCTGTAGTTTTTTGAAGAGGCAACAGAAAGGGTCAAGGAGGATAATGCTATATGCTGTACATGGATTTTCAAAAGGCATTCAATAAAATTCCACATGATAGACTTGTGAAAAAAGTTATAACTCATGGAAAAAAGGGACAGTGGCAAAGTGGATACAAAATTAGCTGAGTAACAGGGAACAGAACAATGTTCAATGGATATTTTTTGGGATGGAGGAAGATTTGTAGTAGAGTTCCCCAGGGGCCGGTATAGGGAGCCTTGCTTTTCCTGATATATTAATCATCTAGATCTTGATGTGTATGGGACAGTATCAAAGTTTTCAGATGATGCGAAACTTAGAAGCATCGTAAACTGTTGGAAGGGCAGTGCAGAACTTCAAAAGGGCATGAACAAGTTGGTGGAGTGGGCAGATAGGTGACAGGTGGGCAGCACAGCAGCACAGTGGTGAGCACTGTTGCTTCACAGCGCCAGGGTCTCATGTTCGATTCCCGGCTTGGGTCACTGTCTGTGTGGAATCTGCACATTCTCCCTATGTCTGCGAGGGTTTCCTCCGGGTGCACCGGTTTCCTCCCACAAGTCCCAAAAGACGTGCTGTTAGGTAATCTGGACATTCTGAATTCTCCCTCCGTGTACCCGAACAGGTCTCGGAATGTGGCGACGAGGGGCTTTTCACAGTAACTTCATTGCAGTATCAATGTAAGCCTACTTGTGACACTAATAAAGATTATTAGGTGATGTCTACCATCTGTCTACAGCCTACAGTCTACAAGCCTGTCTACCATCTACAAGGTACAGTCAGGAGTGCAATGGAATACTCTCCATTTGCCTGGGTGAGTGCAGCTCCAACAACACTCAAGAAGCCCGACACCATCCAGGACAAAGCGACCTGCTTGAATGTTTCCCCTTCCACAAACATTCAAACCCTCCACCACCGATGAACAGTGGCAGCCCTGTGTACCTTCTACAAGAAGCACTGCAGTAAATCACCAAGGTTCCTAAGACAGCACCTTCCAAACCCATGACCACTACCATCTAGAAGGACAAGAGCAGCAGAAACCTGGGAACCCCACCACCTGGAGGTTCCCCTACAAGTCGCGCACACCCCGACTTGGAAATATTTGTTAAAAATTTATTTTATTACAAACATGTATCAAAACAGAATAAACACCCCAAGAAACATACTTCCCAACAATCAACTATACAGTCGGTACAGATTTTTCCCTTTTTCTCCCCCCTCCCCCACGCCGAACAGCCCCTCAAACATGGTCACAAACATCCCTCACCTTTCCTCAAACCCCCTGAAGAGCCCCTTAATTCATACTTTATCTTCTCCAATCACAGGAAGTTGGACAGGTTACCCAACCAAGCCGCTACCCACGGTGGCAATGTCGACCGCCACTCCCGCAAAATTCACTGCCGTACAATCAGAGAGACGAAGGCCAAGACATCGGCCTTCCTCTTCTCCATGAGCTCCGGCTTCTCTGAAACTGCAAATATCGCCACCAAAGGGTCCGGATCCACCCCCTCCTCCACTATCCTGGCTAAGACACGAACCCGACTTGGAAATATATCGCCATTCCTTCGCTGTCGCTGGGGCAACACCCTTAAACTCCCTCCCTAACAGCACAGTGTGTGTACCTACACCTCAAGGACTGCAGCTGTTCAAGTAGGGTCTGGTTTAGTACAGTGGGCTAAACAGCTGGCTTGTAATGCAGAACAAGACCAGCAGCGTGGATTCAATTCCAGTGCCAGCCTCCCTGAACAGGTGCCGGAATGTGGCAACTAGGGGCTTTTCACAATAACTTCATTGAAACGTACTTGTGACTATAAGTGATTATTATTATTATTATTATTAAGTAGACAACTCACCTGCACCTTCTGAGGGGAAACTAGGAATGGGCAATAAATGCTTGCCTAACCAGCAACACCCACATCCCGTAAATAAATAATAAAAAACATCAAATACCCTGAGTGTAGTGGCGGACTGGGTCTAAAAATATTGGTTGCCAGGAGACAAAGGGGGCCCACCCACAACTACAATGCTATCATTTAATTTTCATAACGAATAAATAAAATTTTCAAAAACTACATATGGAAAAAAGGGTACAATTAAAATTTTCGTGGAAAAAATGTGTATTTCTTAGTAATTACAGTGTACATGTACTGTACATATTACTGGCAGTAGATACCAAATGTAAATACAGAATGTTATAATTGAATTTTTTATTTTAATTTTTTAATTTTAAGTAATTGGTTGATATTTTTAAATAGTTTACTGCACAATTTACACATTAACAGATAGTTCAAAAGCACAATAGAGCATTGCATGCAGTCCACTATATTAAGAGCAATCGTTTGTGTTCGCTAGATGATTGTGCAAATCTGCCAATAATTGCTTCTGCATCCAATTCATCTAACAATTCCTTTTCAATGGATAGCAACATGTATGATTCCAAATTCTCCTCAGGCAGCGAATTTCTTAACCTTGTCTTTATGATCTTTAGCTTTGAAACTGTCCTCTCACATTGGACTTGAGTAACTGTTAGTGTGCAGATGACTTTATAAAGTTCATAAAGGTTATCATATGCCTTGTCATGAAGTCTGTTGGATGCCAGAATTTTTAGTACACACAATGGGCAAGTGCTGCAAATTTTACAATTGTTGCAACTGGAATCCATATTCTCACCATCATTAAGCAATAGCTTTAATACATCAAAGTTTGAAACGAAAACAATTCCAATATTACTTGATCTTTGCTGACTTGTGGAAACAGCTTAATAATACCTTCCAATGTTCATCTTCAAGGCCCTTCTCTGCAATAGTTTTAAACTTTGCCCTTCTCTGCAATAGTTTTAAACTTTGCTGGGTCCAAGCAGGACAAATCTTTATACAACTGTTTGTGTTGTACAAAGCGTGATTCTAGTGACTGGACAATGCGATCCATTATTAGGTTAAACACATTTACTCGAAAATCAGCTAGATAATCTGAGGAATTTCTTTCATCATCAATAAGCTCATCTGCCATTCTTTTCTTCTTCCTCTGTCTCTTAACTGGCAATGCTGTTTCCAACACATCAATTTCCAATGTTTGATTTTCATCCATATTCATCTGTGAAATCCTGTCATTACATTTATTTACAAATTCCAAAGCCTTACTGTGAACGTTATCAAATGTTCTTGTCTATTCCTTCAACTTTGTTGTAGCTGAATCTACCAAACGCCATGCAGTAAACATATCTAAACCACTTGTCTGTAGATAACTTGATAACGGGGTTGTAGTTTCAAATATATACAAGTAAGTAAATGCTGTCAATATGGTTTCAAACTTTAGAAGACTTTGAAGTAAAACATTTGCTCATGTTTTGTTTTTGCATCAAACTTTTCTGAATCTTGTATCATTGATAAGCATGTCAATAGATTTACGAAAGGGGCCTCACGGTAGCATGGTGGTTAGCATCAATGCTTCACAGCTCCAGGGTCCCAGGTTCGATTCCCGGCTGGGTCACTGTCTGTGTGGAGTCTGCACGTCCTCCCCGTGTGTGCGTGGGTTTCCTCCGGGTGCTCCGGTTTCCTCCCACAGTCCAAAGATGTGCGGGTTAGGTGGATTGGCCGCGCTAAATTGCCCGTAGTGTAAGGTTAATGGGGGGATTGTTGGGTTACGGGTATACGGGTTACGTGGGTTAAGTATGGTGATCATTGCTCGGCACAACATCGAGGGCCGAAGGGCCTGTTCTGTGCTGTACTGTTCTATGTTCTATGTTCTACTGGCAGCGGCATCATCAAAACGTCCAAATATAGTTGTTGCTGCATTGGATTTTCCTGACCATCTGGTCTCACCAATTAGCTTTAATCGTTTCATTTTTTCTTGTCCTAGATGTTTTCCAACAACTTCTATCCATACAGCCATTCTCTTGTATGATGCTTTCACAAAAGTTGCTATATCCTGGAGCAAATTGAAAAAAGAAACTGCAGGCACACAACATTTTGTTGTTTCAGTTATCACCAAATTCAAGACATGGGCATAGCACCATATATGAACATGTTGATCAGCCACATCAGCAATTTTACTTTGTAAACCAGTATACTGGCCATGGTAGCTTGCAGCGCCATCTGTGCTATCAGATAAACATTTTTGGGGGTCAATTTTAAGATGCTGTAATGTTTCAATCAATAGATCAAAAAGACCCTGTCCTGTACCATCATTACTTGGCACAACTGAAAGTAGTCGCTCACAGATAATACCTTTAAGCACATACCGAATAATAATGCTAAACTGATCGATGGATGAATTATCTTGTGTTGAATCAACCTGAATAGAATAATATTTTGCTTGAGAAACTTCATGACTAATTCTTTCTTATATCATATTCTTCATAATTTTGATTAACATGTTTATAGTTGTTTTACTCAGGTATGTAACAAGTCCAACACGGCCTTTACCTTGTGCCTTTCCTTGTTGCTCTAATCGTTTGATTCTTTGTTTAGACTTGTTTTGCACTGCAGAAACGTGAGCTGCCATAATGGGGGTCATATTTTGCCATCAACTGCACTGTAGCTAAAAAACTGCCATGATTCAGAACCTCATTATCTAGAGTGTAGGCCGATTCATTTATGTGACCTCGAAAAGGAAGTGCTTGCTTGCCTAACATCTTTATGATGTCTATAATCCTCATGACAATACTTCTCTGCTTCAATACTTCTTCTTTCCTTTTAATTAGTGATGCTGCAAAAAAATTATCTAAGGTGCCATCATTAACCACACTGATAGATTGCTGAGCATTTCTGACATGTGTTGTTGTCGATTCATGTAAAGTCAAGCTCTGGCTAATACGCCTGTAGTCACTAAAACCACGTACAAAGGGTGATGGATTACAAGTGTTGGGAAACTCAAAGGCTAAGCAGTATGAACAATATAAGCATCTATTTTCTTTGTTATATGTTAGCCATTTTCTTGGGACTGAGTCATTCATAATTTTCCTCTCATACAAACCAGCATCAAATGGCAGATCATCAAGTGGCTGAAGTGGAGGTTCAGCAAAAAACTGTTTTAGCTTTGCTCGTGATGGATATTGGAATATTCCAGTAATTGATCTTTCATTTTTTTGCGTAGGTTCATTTACAGGATGTGCTTCAGAAACCAAGTCATTTATGATTGAAGGAATATCTGATTCCCTGTCACTAGTTGAAGCTATGTGTTCAGATGTTGCAACTACAGGCAGTACAGATACCGGAACAAGGAAGCCAGAAGAAATATTGGGCCTGGGTTGATTAGTAATGGATGCACTTGCATTTATCTCTACATTCAAAGTAGCTCTTCTCTGTTCTTGTAACTCGCATGTCATTGCATCATCACCATGAGCATTGTTTCTTGCTTCTTGATTATTTGTTGCAGAACTGGATATTGATGTGGATTGTGCTTGTGGTATTATAAACTCTGTAATAGGCCTGCATCGCTTGGCTGATTCCTTCCTTTCTGCTTCTTTTTGTTCTTTGCGTTTTAGTGACCTAGATTTATGCCTTTTCTTTTCCATGCTGGTAGGGGTAATATTTCTGAAATAAAAACTTAATTAAAAATAGCCCACATTGGGAAAAATGAATATTGATGATTGCAAGAATAACTTGAAGGAACGCCAGATAAACCCCTATTTGATAAAAAATATAAAATAACTTACTTACACTTCAATAGGCTATGTTCATTAGTCAATAATACTGTGGCCTATGCAGCTTCAGAAGAGGAGACAATCCACTGTCCAGTGTTCACACCAGCAAGCAACTGAGACAACTGTTGAAACTTAGAAGTTTGATCCGACTATAATAAGACATTAAGAATGGTCCCACGACCAAAGTTAACATGTCCAGTTTGATACCAGTGTAGCGTTACAAGTCGCAACCCTTTGAGTTTACCGATCGTGGCTTATCACTTCAATATCTTTGACCTCACGATTTACGGTCAAAGGTACCGCTTCTCCTTTTCGGTGACCTCACGACCCTATGTACTGCTTGATATCCTTTCAAGTTGCTGACCATCTCAAATCAACTTTATCTTTAAATTCACACACTCTTGCTGACAACGTGGATTTCCAACTATGTCCGACCCGGGTGAACCAGCCCCCCCCCCCCCCCCCCCCCCCCACTCCACTCCTTTTCACATCCGCTTAACACTGCTTCGTTCCTTCATACACTGAGTGATTATTTGTTTGTTTCTTTATTGCATTTTTATTTGGTATTGCTCTTTTTATAAACAATTATATTTTATTAAGTTAGAATACAAATCTCAGGAAAGAAGTTGGAGATTTATTTATCTAATTAATTATAATTTTTAAGGGCCCTTCAGAGATTCACGGGCCCCTTCTTGGCTCTCCGGGCCCCGGACCGATGTACCGGCTGAACCAAGACTACTGCTTGATATCCTTTGAAGTTGTCGACCATCTCAAATCCCGAATTGTAACTTTATCTTTAAATTCACTCACTCTTGCTGAAAAAATGGAATTTCCTTAATTATGCCCGACCCAGGCCCCCCTATTCCACATCCTTCCACTACCTCCCCTGCTTCGTTCCTTTTCATGCACTGCTTATTTGTGTCCTGTTCTCTTTTTTTTCTTATTCCTTTTTATTACTAAAACAGTTGTCTGTGTTTGTTTCTTTATTGCATTTTTATTTGATATATGGGGCCCACTTCATCAGGGGCTCACTTGCCATCGGGCAAGCTGACACCCTGGCCACTCCGCCACTGTCCATCGAGATGACTCCTCGTCCTGGTCTCCAGTGGCATATGCCTCCAGGGTCATGACGCCCACTGAGCAACGGTATGCCCAGGTCGAAAAGGAGTGTCTGGGTCTCCTGACAGGAATAGTCAAGTTTCATGACTACGTTTACGGCCTGCCGAAATTCACGGTGGAAACGGACCACAAGCCTCTAGTCCACATAATCCAGAAGGATTTAAATGACATGACACCTCGGTTACAGCGAATTCTTCTTCGACTCCGTTGCTATGACTTCGAACTTGTCTATGCGCTAGGCAAAGAGCTGATCATTGCAGATGCCCTATCCCGATCCATCACCACACCTTGTGAACAAGGTGACTTCATCTGCCACATAGAAGCCTTCAACCTCACAGCCTCTGACGAATGAGTGGTCCAAATTCGTGAGGAAACGGCCAAGGATCCCCTACTGCAGCGTGTGATGCAGCACCTCACCCATGGCTGGCAGAAGGGACAATGTCCCCAATTCTTTAACGTGAAAGACGAGCTGACGGTTGTGGAGGGAATCCTTCTGAAACTCGACAGAATTGTTATTCCTCAGAGCATGCAGGGTATGGTGCTGGGTCAACTCCATGAGGATCACCTTGGAGTCGAGAAATGCCGACGCAGAGCTCGGGAGGCGGTTTATTGTCCGGCCATTAACCAGGACATTGCCAACAAGGTCCTCAACTGCCCCACCTGTCAGAAGTTTCAACCGGCTCAACCCAAGGAAACACTGCAATAGCAAGAGATCGTGACCTCTCCGTGATCCAAAGTAGATGTAGACTTTTTCCACGCCAAAGGGCGTGACTACATACTCTTGGTCGACTACTTCTCCAGTTACCCAGAAGTGGTGAAACTGTCCGACCTCACCTCGAAGGCGGTCATCAAAGCCTGCAAATAAACGTTCGCCAGGCACGGGATACCGCTCACGGTAATGAGCGACAAAGGTCCATGCTTTTACAGCCAGGAATGGAATGATTTGGCACAGTCCGACAACTTCCGTCACATTACCTCCAGTCCCCACTACCCGCAATCAAACGGGAAGGCCAAGAAAGGGGTCCATATTGTCAAGTGGTTGCTGTGCAAAGCTGCAGACTCAGGCTCCGACATCAACCTGGCAATGCTGGCATACAGGGCAACCGCACTGTCCACTGGGTGGCTCCAGCGCAGATGCTGATGAATCGCACTCTGAGGACCACAGTTCCAGCCATCCATGTTCCAGACCTTGACCACCTCACGGATTTACAAAAAATGCAGCAGTCCCGGGCCCAACAGAAGGCCACATATGATGCTCATGCCACGGATCTACCCAAGCTGGCTCCAGCCGATCATGTTCGCGTCCAGTTGCCTGAGGGCGGCTGGTCAGCCACAGCTGTTGTTGTCAAACAAATTGCCCCAAGGTCTTTCCTTGTCCGCATGGCTGATGGCTCCCTGCTACGGCGCAACAGATGGGCATTGCGAAGAGTTCCACGCCCACCACCTGACTGCAGTGCTCTGCCAGCCATCATACTCCCTCCGGATGTACCCTGCCACGAGGCCACCGATCTGCCAGCGATCCTGCCGGCCCACGCGACCACTGCGACGGCAGCGATCCCACCTATCCCACGTGCAGGCGGCTCCTGATCCACCTCTGCGGCGATCGACAAGAATTCGTCGCCCACCACAAAGACTGAATCTGTAGACTGAACATTTGTAAATTTTGGGACTGAATTCATCAATTTAACCTTTGTAAATATTGCTTCGTTTGCCATGTATCTGCACTATCGACACCTTCCCATGTATATACGTTTGTTCAAGCACCGTTTGTATATAGTCAGGCATATATATATATACGTATACATACCTCAGTATTTATTTAACTACAAAAAAGGGGGAGATGTCATAATATCCAGTCACGTATATAATGAGATGCAGACAGGTAGTGATTGACACATAGGATGTCCAGTAAACATACAACACAGTACAGCCAATCACCAGACAGGACACTACCACTATAAAGCCAGAGGGCACTAGGTTTCCCGCTCTCTTGGGACCCAGCTACTGAGACAGTCAGAGTCCACGAGCTAGCAAGTGCAAACACCATGCAGTAGCTAGTAAGTCTGGTCAGGCTACTACAAGGTCACCAGTCAGATCAGTATAGTGTCGACCCACAGCTGAATATGTATAGCAGTTCTATAGTTGAATAAAACAGTGTTGGATCTTCTCCAGTGTTAGACGTCTGTTTCTAACTTCCCTGCATCGAGTGCAGTCCACATCAAACCAACCTGCCTAACACATCACCTGGGACCATGGCGCTGTGAAGCAACAGAGCTAACCATTGTGCTACCATGCCAGCCTTGGATAGGCCCATAATATGTGGACATGGTTCGCGGGCTCACCTGCGCACCGCCCACACCCATTCTCTATCCCTTCAAAACACCTACTCCTCCTGGCCACCGCCATATGTGCCCTGTGGCCTACCTTGAATTGAATAAGGCTAAGCATCTCACACAAAGAGGATGCGTTCACTCTCCTCATAGCCTCCCCCACAGCCCAGCCTGCAATTCCCTCTCCAGTTCTTCCTCCCATTTGCGCGTGACTTCTCCTTTTGGAGCGGCCTCCTAGTCCAAAAAAAAATAAAATGCCAAACTTCCCAGCAAGGGAGGCAGAGAGAACCAACGTCCCCAAACACCTCCTCCAAAGTTCAATGTCCTTCTTCCCCTGCCAGTCCATTGTCTTTAACAAACTCCATTGCCTCCTCCGGTAATACTCGTGACAGTTGTGGGTCACCCAGAAGCGGGTCAGGTACAACATCCTGAACTTCTCCCCCTTAAAGAAGCTGGTTACCTTTGACTATTGAGGGAGGGGGTTTGGTTGGGCTGGGGTTTATTTTGTCGGGTTGTTTTGTATTGTACAATTATTGAAAATTTGTTGAATAAAATTATTTTAAAAATATATATATATTATAATGTCTTGAGGGAAATAAATCTGCTGTCCTTACCTGGTCTGGCCTACATGTGACTTCAGGCCGACAGCAATGTGGTTGGCTCTTGATTGATCCCTGCAATAGCCTAGCAAGCCATTCAGCACAAGGACAATTAGGGATGGGCAACAAATGCTGACCTTACCGGCAACACCCATTGCCATTTGGGACAATCTTCTTTGACCAGCCTTCAGCCCATCACAGAGTCTGATAACCCATTAGTCCGTCAATGGAAGTTTAGTTGCATATAAATGGCAGAGCTCTGTTTGTTTGTATAAACGGGAGTGTGCAATCAGCCAAGATAACAAGAATAGATTCAAGTCTGGCCACCCTCGGGTCAACATTTGTTTGAGGAGCTGGGTGGAGCTTAGAGAGTGAGAGAGACAGGAAATGCTGATGTGAACAGTTACACAGAAGGCTGTGGAAATTGACCAGGGAGATCATGAAAGTTACGACCAAGGCAGACTTTGAAGAAAGATTTTGAACAAATGTCCGTCACAGAAGAAAAGTGCTTCAGAAATACAAGTATTGCCTTTGTCTGTCTGTGATAGTGGGCGAAATTCTCCGACCCCACGCAGGGTCGGAGAATCGGCCGGCAGCGGCGTTATTCCCGCTCCCGCAGGGTTTTTAAATCTCTGACCGGCCAAAAACCGGCGCTGTGCAAATCCCGCCGGCAGCCTCTGAAAACAGCTGGCGCCGGCGGGATTTCATTTTTTTTTCAGTTTCCACAAATCTCCGGCCCGGATGGAAGTCCCGCCGACGTGGCCATGGGCCACGTCGGCGAAAATCACAGTTGCTTTAAAACGGCGTCAACCATTGATGATGGTTGACGCCGTTCAGTGTCGGGGGGTGGGTTGCGGCATCGGGGGGGGGTGGGTTGCGGCATCGGGGGGGGTGGGTTGCGGCATCGGGGGGGTGGGTTGCGGCATCGGGGGGGTGGGTTGCGGCATCGGGGGGGTGGGTTGCGGCATCGGGGGGGTGGGTTGCGGCATCGGGGGGTGGTTTGTGGCATCGGGGGGTGGGTTGCGGCATCGGGGGGTGGGTTGCGGCATCGGGGGGTGGGTTGTGGCATCGGGGGGTGGGTTGCGGCATCGGGGGGTGGGTTGCGGCATCGGGGGGTGGGTTGCGGCATCGGGGGGTGGGTTGCGGCATCGGGGGGGGTTTGCGGCATCGGGGGGGGTTGCGGCATCGGGGGGGTTGCGGCATCGGGGGGGCATCGGGGGGGGTTGCGGCATCGGGGGGGGTTGCGGCATCGGGGGGGTTGCGGCATCGGGGGGGCATCGGGGGGGGTTGCGGCATCGGGGGGGGCGACGGATGCCCGGGGCCAACGCACCGTCGTCCCCCCCTCTGTACGCCGCTGCCCCCTACCCCAACCACCCCCCCCTCACCACCCCTACCTCCCTCCAACGCCCCACCCCCCTCCCCACCACCCCTACCCCCCTCCAACGCCGCCCCCCCATCTCTCGCAACGCCGCAACCCCCCACCCTCAACGCCGCAACCCCCCCTCATCGCCGCAACCCCCCCCTCTCAACGCCGGGTCCCCCCCCTCTCAACGCCGGGTCCCCCCCTCTCAACGCCGGGTCCCCCCCTCTCAACGCCGGGTCCCCCCCCCTCAACGCCGGGTCCCCACCCTCTCAACGCCGGGTCCCCCCCCTCAACGCCGGGTCCCCCCCCCTCAACGCCGGTACCCACACCCCGTCCCCCTCCCTCTGAAGGCCGGTACCCACACACCCCCCCCTCTCTCCTCCTCCTCCCTTCCTTCCTCCTCCCCCCTTCTTCCTCCTCCCCCCTTCCTTCCTCCGTCCCCCCTTCTTCCTCCTCCCCCCCTTCCTTCCTCCGTTAGTGGGGGGGGGTGCGGCGTTAGTGGGGGGTGGGGGGGTGCGGCGTTGGAGGGGGTAGGGGTGGTGAAGGGGGTAGGGGTGGTGAGGGGAGGGGGTTGGGGTAGGGGCAGCTGTGTGCAGAGGGGGGGCGACGGTGCGTTGGCCCCGGGCATCCGTCGCCCCCCCTCTCTGCACGCCGCTGCCCCCAAACCCCCCGTCCCCGATGCCGCAACCCCCCCCCCGATGCCGCAACCCCCCCCCGATGCCGGAACCCCCCCCCAAATGCCGGAACCCCCCCACCCCAAATGCCGGAACCCCCCCCCCAAATGCCGCAAACCCCCCCCCCAAATGCCGCAACCCCCCCCCAAATGCCGGAACCCCCCCCCCAAATGCCGGAACCCCCCCCATGCCAGAAACCCCCCCCCCCCCCAAATGCCGGGTCTGTCTCTCTCCTCCCCCCCCCCAAATGCCGGGTCTGTCTCTCTCCTCTTCCCCCCCCCCAAACGCCGGGTCAGTCTCTCTCCTCCTCCTCCTCCAAAAAACGCCGGGTCTCACCACTTCCGCAGCTGGTGAAACTGACGCGTATCGCGTCAGTCGGCTGCTGGCCCCTCCGGGAACGGAGAATCGCTGCCTAAAAGAAGGCCCCCACGCCGGAGTCATCTACTCCAATTTTGCTCGCCGGAAATCGGCGTTACGACGGTCTGCAGAGAATTTCGCCCAGTGTTACAAGAGTTGCTTGTTCATGTACAGTGTTGATTAATGGGAACTCGTGTGTTAAGGTTAAGTAATCTGTGTTAGAACTGAAGTAAAAGTTTAAATATTGTTTTATTTTCTTTCCTTTTAATAAAGTTTGTTTTTAAAATAACCAAGCCTTATTTCTTATATTATCATTCCTGGAATGAATCGATATTTCCACAATATATCAAAACTTTAAAACATTACATGTCTGGTTCAGCATCTTCGCCATTGTTGAGTGCTGACTAGGTGACCGTAACAGCACTGACTAGAGGAAACCCAATATGGAACCATTGGAGCTATATGTAATAGTAGTTGTAAAATAAAGTAAGTTTTTGTTTCAACAAATTGGGGTGGATTCTTTGTGGCCTTATAAAAGTAGGATAATGTACACTCCGTGAAAAGTGAGTTAGAAAAGGTTATGGATTGACTTTGTTGGCTTGAAAGAAGTGTTGGAGAGAAAAATAATCTTGAAAATTAAATAGGTGGGTGGGTGCAAGTCATGAAATATGGGATTTTTTTGTCACAAAAAAGTATGTACAAATAAATTATGAAACAATTTGGAAGAGGGATATCTTGAAATGTGAAGCTTTGTATAGGATAGGGAGGTTTTTGATTGAATTTGTTATGAACCGTTGGCTCTGTAGATAAACTCCAAGTTGTATTTAAAGAAAGAGACCGGAATCTGTTAATTTTGCATTAATTGTATTCAGGCGGTGAACATTAAGTGGAGATTCTTATAAATTGGAACAACGCTGGATGTCCCTGGGGAGGAGTATGCGATGTCCACTGGTACGCATAAAAGACCTTCTGCGATTAGTGAGCACAGTAGGGGCTGGAGTGTATCATCGGCCCCCAGAATGACATTTTAATTTAATGGTATAAGTTTTCTTTAAAGTTTTGTCTTTTATTACAGTGCCTCTTTTAGGGGCTGTCAATTAATAAATTAGCTTATTTACTTTAATGTTATTTTCAAAAGAATATAAATAGGAACAGACTTAAACTGTGGCAGTTGGATTAGGAGGTATATGATTCATGTGAGTTTCTATAAATGAAAGCTAACGATTGGCTCCAGTTTCAAGATTTCTGGAATATTCCCCCCGTGCCTTGCTTGGCTATAGTTGTTTCACCACCCATTTTGTAAGGTCAAATTTACTTTTACTGCAAAGGATCTTGAAACACCTGTTTTGCGAATCAGTCTCTCAGTACTATGAAAAATGAAAATAAACATGTCTGTGCAGGAACAATCAGCAACTAACCACAACCCAAATGCTGCATAATATCTGAGGCATGTCCCTGTTATGTGTGGATTTTACTGGAGTTTGTTCGTGTAAATTTCAGACTTTGCTCATTGCATAATGTTTCAACAATAAAAAGCATATTTTACAACTGTTTCAAATGAAAAAAATAATTGAAGCTCCAATAGAGCTTAGTTTGGCATGAAAGTTTACTAACTTATCACAATATACAAGTAGGAAATGTGGATGAAGTCACACCTAGTACATTTCCTCTGAGTGAATTATAAATATTATTTGTTCCCATTGGTCACTTCATCCAGTGAGTGGCTGAATCATATAGTCCAGAAGGACATGTTTGATTTCCCATCCTTGCTGAGTTATTTGATCTCAGCCAAAGATTAATGCTACCAGAAATGGCTCTGTGCCCTTGAGAGAAGGAGGAGAAAATCAACCAGTGTTTCTTCTCCAAATTGCTGCTCCAAATTGACCCTCTCCTGGAAGCATCTGCATGTGTGCATGCATGAACACTGGGTGAGCACAGGATTGAACTTGGCTGTGATTCCTCCTTCCCTTGCCAGCAACCTATACACACTCAAGTAGTCAGTTTTCAGTGTTGCTGTCTGTGTGGTAACCTGATGAAGCAGATTACAGAACATACTTGAATTTAGCTCCATTGATTTCAACGGGATGAAATTCAGGTAGGTTATCCAAAGGGAGGGTGATTAGCTCAATGAGGTTAACACCCAGGACATCAAATATAATCCACTGGCTGTCAAGACTTATTAAGCCATAGATCATTACAGCACAGAAGGAGGCCATTTGGCCCGTCGAGTCCATGTTGTCTCTCTGCAGAGCAATCTAGAATACTTTTTTAAAAAATAATTTTTATTCAAATTTTTCAACAACAAATTTGCTCCCAACAATAAAATAAACAAGGCATAGGAATAAACAGAAAGAAACCCCCCGCCCCCCTCCAATACAAAGCAATAAATTAATAACAAAAATGAAAATAGCAAACATATAGTCGCAAAAACAAACCCCCTTAACAGGACCCCCCCCCGCCCGGGGGTTGCTGCTGAGATTGACCACCCTCTAACACTCCGCCAGGAAATCGAGAAAGGGCTGCCACCGCCGGAAGAACCCTTGTACCGACCCCCTCAGGGCAAACTTGACCCTCTCCAGTTTGATGAACCCGGCCATGTCGTTAATCTAGGATTCCGGGCTCGGGGGCTTCGCGTCCCCCCACTGTAAAAGAATCCTACGCCGGGCTACTAGAGACGCAAAGGCCAGGATACCGGCCTCCCTCGCCTCCTGCACTCCCGGCTCCGATACTACCCCAAAGATAGCGAGCCCCCAGCCCGGTTCCACCCTGGAACCGACCACCCTGGACAAGGTCCCCGCCACCCCCTTCCAGAACCCCTCCAACGCCGGACACACCCAGAACATGTGGGTGTTGTTCGCCGGGCCTCCCGAACACCTCCCACACCTGTCCTCGCCCCCAAAGAACCGGCTCAGCCTGGCCCCAGTCATGTGCGCCCTATGCAGCACTTTCAGCTGGATTAAGCTGAGCCGCGCGCAAGAAGAGGACGAGTTCACCCTCCCCAGGGCGTCCGCCCACGTCCCCTCGTCGATCTCCTCCCCTAGCTCCTCCTCCCACTTCGCTTTCAGCTCTTCCACCGAGGCCTCCTCCTCCTCCTGCATCACCTGATAAATTGCCGAGATCCTACCCTCACCGACCCACGTCCCCAAGAGCATCCTATCCTGCACCCCCCTTGGCAGCAATAGCGGAAACTCCGCCACCTGCCGCTTAACAAACGCCCTAATCTGCACATACCTGAAAGTATTCCCAGGGGGGAGACCCCACTTCCCCTCCAACTCCTCTAAAGTCGTAATCTTCCCGTCGAGGAAAAGGTCCCCCATCCGCCTGATGCCTGCCCTATGCCAACTCAAAAACTCACCATCTATTCTCCCTGGAGCAAACCGGTGATTGTCCCGCATCGGGGCCCAAATTGAGGCCTTCATTTCCCCTCTATGCCGCCTCCACTGCCCCCAAATTTTGAGGGAAGCCACCACTACTGGACCCATAGAATACCTTGCCGGGGGGAGTGGGAGCGGGGCGTCACCAGTGCCTCCAAACTTGTGCCCACACAGGACGCCACCTCCAACCTCTTCCATGCGGCACCCTCCCCCTCCATCACCCACCTACGAATCATTGCCAAGTTCGCAGCCCAGTAATACCCACACAAGTTGGGCAACGCCAACCCGCCTCCCTCCCTGCCTCGCTCCAGGAATACCCTCCTCACTCTCGGGGTCTTCCGCGCCCACACGAACCCCAGAATACTCTTATTAACCCTCTTAAAAAAAGCCTTCGGAATCAAGATGGGGAGGCACTGGAAGAGAAACAAAAACCTCAGGAGCACCGTCATCTTAACTGACTGGACCCTGCCCGCCAAAGAGAGTGGCAGCGCATCCCACCTCCTAAACTCCTCCTCCATCTGTTCCACCAGCCTCGAAAAGTTTACCCTATGCAGGGCCCCCCAGCTCCTAGCTATCTGGACCCCAAGATATCTAAAGCTCCTCTCCGCCCTCTTCAATGGGAGCTCCCCTATCTCCCTTTCCTGGTCCCCCAGGGGCAGCACAAACAGCTCACTCTTCCCCATGTTGAGCTTATAGCCCAGAAAGTCCCCAAACTCCCCAAGTATCCTCAACACCTCTGGCATCCCCGCCGCCGGATCCACGATGTACAACAGTAAACAGTAAATCATCCGCGTACAGCGACAACCGGTGCCCCCCCCCCCCCCCAGCACAATCCCCCTCCAGTTCTTCGAATCCCTCAGTGCCATGGCCAGGGGTTCGATCGCCAACGCGAAGAGCAGGGGAGACAAGGGGCACCCCTGCCTCGTCCCCCGGGACAGCCGAAAGTCCTCCGACCTCCTCCCATTCATCACCACTCTTGCTACTGGGGCACTATACAGCAGCCTCACCCAGCTAATGAATCCCTCACCAAACCCAAATCTCCTCAACACTTCCCACAGGTAGCTCCACTCCACCCTATCAAAAGCTTTCTCCGCATCCATCGATGCTACTATTTCCGCCTCCCCATCCGCCGACGCCATCATCATGACATTAAGGAGCCGCCGCACATTAACATTCAGCTGCCTCCCCTTCACAAACCCCGTTTGGTCCTCATGGATAACCATCGGGACCACATCTTCCATCCTCCTGGACAGTATCTAAGCCAACAACTTTGCGTCCACGTTGAGGAGCGAGATCGGCCTGTAAGACCCACACTGGAGGGGGTCCTTATCCCGCTTCAGGATCAGTGAGATTGTTGCTCTAGACATCATCGGTGGCAAAGCCCCCCTCTCCCTCGCCTCATTCAGGGTCCTTACTAGCAACGGGTCCAGCAGGTCTGAGAACTTCTTATAAATCTCCACCGGGAACCCGTCAGGTCCCGGTGCTTTCCCTGTCTGCATGCTTCCCAGCGCCTCCATCAGCTTCTCCAACTCGATTGGGGCCCCTAGACCCTCCACCCGCTCCTCCTCTACTCTTGGGAACTCCAGCTTGTCCAGAAAGCGGTCCATCCCGCCCACCTCCCTAGGGGGCACCGACCGGTACAGCCTCTCGTAAAAGGATCTGAACACCCCATTAATGTCCCTACCACTCCGCACCAGGTTCCTTCCTGCATCTGTGACTCCCCTATCTCTCTTGCTGCCTCCCGCTTCCGGAGCTGGTGGGCCAGCATCCGGCTTGCCTTCTCCCTGTACTCATATACTGCCCCCTGTGCCCTCCTCCACCGCTCCTCTGCTTGGAGACTGCGACATTTCCTCAAAAGCCCCTCTTCCGGGACATCCGCATACCTCCTGTCCACCCTTACCATTTCTTCCACCAACCTCTCCCTCTCAACCCTATCCCCCCTCTCCCTGTGCGCCCGAATAAATATCAGCTCCCCTCTAACCACCGCCTTCAGCGCTTCCCAGAACACACCAACTTGCACCTCCCCATTGTCATTAGCTTCCAAATACCCCTCAATGCACCTACGGACCCACCCACATACTTCCTCCTTTGACAGAAGCCCCACATCTAACCTCCACAGCGGGTGCTGATCCTTCCCCTCCACCAGCTCCAGGTCCACTGAATGCGGAGCATGGTCAGATATGACTATCGCCGAATACTCCGCTCCCACCACTCTCGGGATCAGCGCCCTGCTGAGGACAAAAAAATCAATCCGGGAATAAGCCTTGTGGACATGGGAGAAAAAGGAAAACTCCCTTCCTCCCGGCCTCAAAAACCTCCAAGGGTCTACCCTTCCCATCTGATCCATGGACCCCCTCAGCACTGAGGTCGCCGCCGGCCTCTTACCCGTCTTCGACGTCAAACGATCCAGAGCCGGATCCAACACAGTATTAAAGTCCCCTCCCAAGATCAAACCCCCCGTCTCCAGGTCCGGGATCCGGCTCAACATTTGCCGCATGAAACCCGCATCGTCCCAGTTGGGGGCGTACACATTAACCAGAACCACGCTCTCCCCTTGAAGCCTACCACTCACCATCACATATCTACCACAGCTGTCCGCCACCACACTCGACGCCACGAAGGACACGCTCTTGCCAACTAAAATCGCCACCCCTCGATTCTTCGCATCTAGCCCCGAGTGAAACACCTGTCCAACCCAGCCTCTTCTCAGCCTCACCTCATCCGCCACCTTAAGGTGCGTCTCCTGGAGCATAGCCACGTTCGTTCCCAGCCCCTTCAAATGCGCCAAGACCCGGGACCGCTTCACCGGTCCATTCAGCCCCCTCACGTTCCATGTGACCAGCCGAATCTGGTGGGTCTTCCCCCTCCCTCTGCGCCGGTCAGCCATAGCTCTCCCTCGGCTCACCACGTGCCCGCAGAACCCCCCAGGCCCGTTCCCCACGGTGGCAGACCCCCCTCCAAACCCCCCCCCATCACCAGCAGTTCCCCTTCGGCCCCTGCAGCAGCAACCCGGTACCCCCCACCCCCAAGCCCCCCCCCCCCCCCCAAGCCCCCCCCCCCCCCCCCCCCCCCAAGCTAGGGCCCCCCTAGCTGCGTAATCCTTTCCATCGTACTTCCGTAAGTCAGCCGACTCCTGCTGACCCCGGCTGCTCCCACCACCCCAACCCCCCGGTGTAGCACAACCACCATTCTCCCCACCCAGAGCCGGTCCCGCCCACTGCTCCTCCAGCGCGGGAAGAAAGCCCGCGCTTCCATCTCAGACCCCGCCCCACCGACCCAACACGCGGGAAAAAGAAGGGCGCGTGACCCAGCGGGACCGCGAGCAGCTCCCCAGCCCTCCACCAGTGAAAAAACAAGAAAGCACCCAAATAAACAAATAACAGCCCCAAAAAGCGAAAAAGCAGAAAAGCAAAAAGACATAATCAAACACAACCAGAAAAACGAAAGGATACCAAGGAGGACAAAGCCTCCAGACTATGTACATCAGTCCCCAGCCCCCCAGTCCTCAGTACGAGTCCAACTTGTTATCACCACACTTCTCTGCCTGGACAAAGGCCCAGGCCTCCTCCGGGGAATCAAAGTAGAGCTGGCGATCTTTGTAAGTGACCCAGAGGTGAGCCGGCTGCAGCAGGCCAAACTTCACCCCCTTCTTGTGAAGCACTGCCTTTGTCCGATTAAAACCAGCCCTTTTCTTCACCACCTCCGCGCTCCAATCCTGATAAATCCTGATCTTTGCATTCACCCACTTGCTGCTCCTCTCCTTCTTCGCCCATCTCAGCATACACTCACGGTCAACGAAGCGGTGAAAACGGACCAGCACCGCCCTAGGCGGCTCGTTCGGCCTGGGCTTCCTCAACAGCACTCGATGGGCACCGTCCAGCTCCAAGGGCCCCTGGAATGACCCCGCACCCATTAACGAGTTCAGCATCACGGCCACGTAGGCCCCCAAGTCCGAACCTTCCAGCCCCTCCGGGAGGCCCAGGATCCGTAGGTTCGTCCGAAGGGAGCGGTTCTCCATCTCCTCCATCCTCGCTTGCCATTTCTTGTGGAGCGCCTCGTGCGACTCCACCTTCACTGCCAGGCCTAGGAGTTCGTCCTCGCTCTCCGAGGCCTTATGCCGTAGCTCTCGGATCTCTGCACCCTGAGCCGTCTGAGTCGCCATGAGCTTGTCCAGCAAGTCCTTAAACGGTTCCAGGATCTCAGCCTTCAGCTCTCTGAAGTAGCGCTGAAGCAGCTCCTGCTGCTCCTGCGTCCACTGCTGCCGGTTCCCCGCCCGCCACCATCTTGTTTTTCCTGCCTCGCACCTTTCTCTGCTCCAAAGCCGATTTTTTGACCGCTCCGCTCCTGGTCCAGTCCATCCACTGGCAGATAAGCACAGTGGATGTGTTCCCACATGGGGAAAAGTCCAGCCAGCACCGCTACGGCCCTTAAAAGAGCCCAAAAGACCAAAAATAGCGGGAGCTACCGAACGTGCGGCTTAGCTCCGCATCGCCGCAACCGGAAGTACAATCTAGAATACTTGATTAATGATTATTGACATGTCCTTCTGGACTATGTAGTTCAGCCACTCACTGGATAGAGTGACCTATGGGATCAAATAATCATTATTCACCTGAGGAAGGAACAGTGCTCCGAAAGCTAGTGTTTGAAACAAACCTGTTGGACTTTAACCTGGTGTTGTAAGACTTCTTAGTGTGCTCACCCCAGTCCAACGCCAGCATCTCCATAACTTGAATAATGAAACATTGGAAGATGATTGGCTCCCATAACATTGTGCCCACATCAAAGAATCAACACCTTCAGGAAAGGGGAGAGGAAGAAAGAGAAATGCAGGGGAACAAATAAACCATGAAAAAAACTCAACTTTATCCTCAACATTTTAAAGTCATGTTTGAAGACAAACATTGCTCTCAATGTGACAGCAAAGGAAAAAGTATGTAATGCTTTGTGAGATGCACTGACTTCATACCATGTTGTGGAAACCTTTCTGGTTAACATGTTGCTTCTGCTTTTCTTCTCTTTCTCATTTTGTTCCATTGACACTTGCTGGCATATGATTGCCAGAATCCCTACGGCAAGTCCCCTTTTCATGATTGAGTCCTGGCAATGAGATCTGGCAAGCATTTTCATCAGAGAGGGCGAGGAAGTGCATGTTTAAGAAGTAGAGCATGCTAACAATGCAGTGTAAAAGAGATACTGAGAACGGTTCATGATGAGAAATCCTATAAATTATTACCGTTGCAAAACCAGAGAAACAAAATGTGCTGAAATATAAACATGTTTGCCTCTAGCAACTAAATTCAATGCTTAATCCTCAATAAGTGTTTCTTGCTCCAATATATAATTTTGTTGGAAGCTGTTGTCATGTTCTAGTATATTATGAACTTTCAGTCAATACTTTTACATTTTGAACACAAATAGGCTACTATAATGGCCACTGCAAACAATGTGATCTTTGGCATTTTAAACTCAAGGCAGGCATGTGTCTCCAGAAAATACGAATTAAATATAGCCATTCACAGACATCTCATGAATTCACACATCCCTTTGTTTAAGGATGGACCAATAAAAGAACTAGGGCGCGATTCTCCGCCCCCCACGCCGGTTGGGAGAATAGCGGGAGGGCCTCCTGACATTTTTCACGCCCTCCCGCTATTCCCCCCCCCCTGCCCCGACCCACGTCACGAATTGCCGCTCGCCGTTTTTTGCGGCGATTTTCCGCGGCCGAGCGGCCGGGCCTTTACGCCCGTTTTTTCACGGCAGCAAACACACCTGCTCGCTGCCGTCGTAAAAACGGGTTCTGGATGCCCGTTTGGGGCATCCAGAGGCCCGTTTGGGGCGGGAGCACCACCGTTGTGCTCGGGAGGGGACAGGCCCACGATCGGTGCCCACCGATCGTCGGGCCTGTGTTCAAAAGGGACGCACTATTTCCCCTCCGCCGCCCGACAAGATCAAGCCACCACATCTTGTCGGGCGGCGGTGGAGAAATGCGGAACCGCGCATGCTCGGGTTCCGTCAATGGCATGCGCGGTTTGGAGCCGGCTTGGCGCGCGGCCTTAACGACGGTCGTTAAGGCCGCGACGCCGTGATTCCCGGGGTCCCGCTCCTAGCCCCGATGTGGGGGGAGAATCGGGTCCCAGGAACGGGCGTGAAGGCTGCCGTGAAACACGGCCGGATTCACGGCAGCCTTTACGACTCTCCGCATTTGCGGAGAATCTCGCCCCTCGTCTTTCTGTCTGGAGAAAATGAACATTGAAACACAATGGGTGGGATTCTCCGTTTCTGAGACAAAGTGTTGACGTCAACACAGAATTTGTGGACTTTCACGACAGCAAAATTGGCAACGCACCTGGACCGATTCTGCTACTGTTAAGGGCTAGCACCGGTGTCAGGTGGAACACAATCATTTCTAATGAGAAATGGTGCCGGATTTATGGTTTCACGATTGACACTCAGGAGGAGACCCTCTTTGACGCCGTGGAGGGAGAGGAGGATGACCCTGTAGGATGCTGCCAGCAGCCACCATTCACCATGCCTGGGCGCAGCTGGCAGAGGCGGTCAATGCCATTGGCAATGTGTTGCGGACCAGCTAGCAGTGCCGTAAAAAACTGCATGACCTCCTCAGGGCAGCCAGGGTGAGTAGGCAGCACTGTGTCCCTGGCACTAGCCCCTGTCCCTCACACCAGTAACCCTACTACTCACCCCTTGGGTTTCAGGCGTTGGACTGTCTAACACTGTTTTTTTCTGTCCCCCCCCCCCCCCCCCCCCCGCCACACCACCACCTCCACACCCCCCCCCCCCCCCCCACCACCACCACCACCACCACCACCACCACCACCACCACCAGGAGAAGGCTGCGCACACAACCACCAGGAGTGAGAGAGAAAAGAGGGGGTCCGCCGGACCAGCTGCACCTCTGTGGCTGAGCAGAGGGCCCTGGACGTTGTCGGCGGCCTGGAGGTAAGGGAGGTTGCCAAGGTGGAGTTGAAATTAATGAAATGAAAATCACTTATTGTCACGAGTAGGCTTCAATGAAGTTACTGTGAAAAGCCCCTAGTCGCCACATTCCGGCGCCTGTCCGAGGAGGCTGGTACAGGAATCGAACCCGTGGGCAAGGAAGTGAGACCCTGCTTAGTTGCGGTTCCCCTTGACACGTGTGACAACCCACCCCTCAACAGAACCATCACACTACCCTCACCCCCACACCACCCCCACACAAACCTCACCCCAACACAAACCTCACCCTCAAACCACCCTCACCCCCACACCACCCCCACCCAAACGCAGCCCCCCACTCCCCTCCGGCCCGCAATCTAATCATGCATCTTGTCTTGCATCTTACAGGACCTGCTGGAGATGTGGCGGTTCCATATGGCATCCCCCACTTCCAGTCAGTGCTCCAGCCAGAGACCCCCTTCCCCGTGAGCCGAGCAGCAATGGGAGCAGCTCGGACACCAGCCTTCCATCCGAGACTCAGTACACCCTGGCGCTCAAGTCTGAGGATGACACTTGTGGTGATATGCATCACTGTAAATACACAAGGGGTTAATGTAGATACACTGGAACTAAATAAACACTAGAGGGAGCACCAGAGACATCATGACAGACAGACATTCAACCAATAGGCCAGTAAGATAGGACACGACCAATGGGCAGTCAAGACACACCCAGAGGTGACACTACCACAAGGGGGCTACCCATATAAAAGGACAGGGGACACATGCTCTTTCTCTTTCCACGGGCGATACTCAGAGAGTCAGGGCCAGATCAGGGCAGCATCACACCCACCGCATGGATTACCCACCAGACTGGTTAGTTAGATTGAGTTACTATATGTAGATTAGCAGGAGAGTCAAATCCAAGTTGGAGAATTGTTAAGTGTTAAATCTACCTCCAAGTCTGAACATTCCTTTGTCAGAGTATACATCAAGGAAGCAGTTTATGCTACGTGAAGAAGCATAACACAACAACATTGACTTCCTGTCTCCAACACCCTCCACCTTCCCAGAAACACTCACCTCGGATGGGCATGGTAGTGCAGAGGCTCCTGGGACACCATCTGGTGCGCACCACACACATGCTCTGGTACAGCAGGTGGAGATAGGAACTCCCGAGGGGGAAGATGTCGGAGGACGGGTGGATCTAGGGACTAGCTGCTGTTCAGACGGGTCTAGGCTTGACAGTCCCATCAATCGTGGAGATGCAGTCACAGAGCCAGGGACTACATGAGGCATTATCGGCGAGCATCCAGCAACTGCAGGTACAGTTGGAGAAGTCCAATCATGGTGGTGCTGACCATGCGTGCCACATCGGCCAACACCGCATGGGTGGCGTTCGCGATGGAGGCATTGGGGACAGCGGGTCTGGCTATGGATCAGCATGTCCAAGGCCTGTGGCATTCTATGCAGCCACTGGGCGTGGCCCAGGACAGGGTTGTCGACTCACAGGCAGCCATGTGCGAGGGCCGCCTGGACATAGCAGCGGCGCTCCTGAACGTGGACCAGTCACAGCAGGCCATGACTGGGAACGTTGGCGGCATTGGCCAGGCGCTGGCCGACATGGCGCAGACTCAGAGGGAGGTGGCCCAGTCCCAGGGGGAGATGGCGCAGTCACTGGCTGATGTGACACAGGCCAATAAGGTGGTGGCACAGTCAATGACTGATGTGGCGCAGTTCCAGACGGAGATGGTCCACTCCCTGTTCTCCATGGCCACGAGCGTGCAGACCCTGGCTGAGACGAGTCCGGGCCTCCAGGTCTGGCAGCGCCAGGTGGCAGGGGAGCGTCAGGGAATAGCTCCGCTCGCACCCCCATCCCATGGAGTAGCCCGGGGGCCATCAGTGACGCCCCTGTATGAGCATCGTTGTAGCGGGTCTCCACGTCGGTCTGTGGCCTCCAGATAGGTGGCATCAGCCATGTCCGCAGTGGATAACCCCTGTCGCCCAAGTGCCAACCCCCCAGCCGGGGCACCCCCTGGACCCGGGGCATCCCAGCGATGGCGGCGAACCTCGCGGGCTCGGTCCAAATTGAAGTGGATGTATTGAGCTGCCTGGGCACATGGGGCCTCCGTGTGGACGCGGATGCATCAGTTTTGTCAATAGACAGGTGCCTATTCGGTGCCTGGAAGGGCCCCGTGGCATAAAAGTTCAAGGCGACCGTCACCTTGACAGCCAGTGGGTGTCCTCCCCCATACCCCCGCAATGCCAGGTGTGCCATCATTTGGCAGATATGTTGCACTGTCTATCTACTCAGCCAGAGTCTTCAGCGGCATGCGCAGTCTGGCAGGTGCACGAATGACAGGCGGTGCCGGTACATATGAGGTCTCATGCGGTGCCTCCTTGGCATCTCCTCCTCCTCGGCCTGTTGGGTGTCCGGCCCTCCATCCTGGGTGGCTGCCACCTGTCCCTCTGTAGCATGCGTGCTCTGCTGCTGCAGCTTCCTCCTCCTCCTCGAGCAGCTCCAGATCGTACAGCTGCAGGGGATCCCCCAGGGCTGCAACGTCTAGCAGGAAGGCCACCATTGCTGGTTGGATTCCATTTTCTGCAGGGGGTGAAAGGCTGATATGTTAGCATGGTGCATACCCTGTGTCCAAATAGGTCCAATGCGCTACATGGTGGCCCCGGTTGGCATTGAACGTTCTGCCCCGTGTGTCCCCCAACTAAAAACTGCATCTGCCTTTTAGCTTTGGATTGGGGGAGACTGACTGGAGGTTTGTGGTCGACCAGCCAGATGATCCCCAAAACAGGAGGGAGTGTAACAGGGAAAAATTTGGAGTCCTAATGACAGATTGCATGAAGATGTTATGCAGGGCTCAACCATCTCCGCTCCCCTGGCCCCATCGGTCGTGGCACAGTGGGGGCCTCTGCCCCGGCACCAGTCACTGGTGCCAGGCGTATCGTCACCTGGCGCTGTCCTCATCAGGGGTATGCACTGCGGCCCTCTTAGGGGTTTCTGTGGGCGTTGCCCTAGATGGGCCGCCAGCAGGTGGCAGCAGTTTGGGGGAACTGTGGTGGAGGGTGGGGTGCAGGGGTGGGAGCACCCAAAAAAATGAAATGAAATGAAAATCGTTTATTGTCACAAGTAGGCTTCAAATGAAGTTACTGTGAAAAGCCACTAGTCACCACAGGAATTGAACACACGCTTGCGGCCTTGGTCTGCTTTACAAGCCAGCTATTTAGCCCACTGTGCTAAACAAGCCCCCATATGGCCGGCATCACTCTGCAGAACCAGGGGCTAAGGTACATGGTCAGTGGGGTGCGCAGCAAGATGGCTGCCTTGCAGGCTGTGGTAATGGTGGTCTGTGACTGGGCATCAACCCAGTCCCATAGAGGGTCACCCTGGCCATCCAGCCTGTTCCCCCATCACCCCCTCTCCCTGGGCATTGGCAGCCCCCCACTCCAGCCAGCCTGGCCAGTGTCCTGTCCAGCAGCCCGCAGTTGCTCCTCTGTGTGTTCTAACTCCTCTTTCCCTCATCAGCCACGTTGCTGGTTTCACGATTTGTAAAAGCAGATGTGAACCACGCCATCAGGAACTCGGCCCATTAGAGGCGGAGAATACCGGAGAATACTGGGTCAGGCCCGCTAATGATATGCAAACGGTATCTACTCTCACACGCGTTCAGGTAAGCATTGGCGCCGTTGTCGAGGTGACAGAGAATTGCGATTTGGCGTCAAATCAGCGCACGCCGCAATTTTGCCATCGGAACCTATTCTCTGCCCAATTGCGCTTCCCAATTTCGGCGTCAGCCAACGGAGAACCCCGCCCAATGTGTTTTGGCCAAATGTAAATGGACCCCATCAACCTTCCATTGTATAATGATGGTCCCCCAGCCAAACTAGACTGGGTGAATTCTCAGTTGTCAAACAATAATGAAGAATGCGTAATGAACACACCATCCCTTTTGGAAAAAGGGGCTGGATTCTCCGCAGCTCCATGCCGAAATCCGGTGCCGGTCCGGCAATTCTTCGGGCCCCAAAAATCGTCATGACCACGGTGTACGCCGTGCAGCCGCGGACCCATTGCCAGAGGCCCGCCCAGCAATCCTACACTTCCGACCGCCCGAGTTCTCGACGGCATGGAACAAACCACCTATTGCCGGTCGGGATGCTGGCTGGCGGCTGCGGACTCAGTCCGCGGCCACCCTGGTCGGGAATGCAGGGATCGGAGGCCAGGGGAGGCCTTATAGGTGGCCGGGGGTCAATCTGCGCGGTCTCAGGCTCAGGTGCGTGGCCGATCGGGGTGGTCTTCTTTCACTGTGTGGCTCTGCGGTCTGAGTCCGCCATGGAGCTCAGCGTGGCCGCTGGAGGCCACTGCCGTGCACATGCGTGGACTCCGAACCGGCATTGCGGGGGCCCGTATCCGCAGCTAAAGCTCCAAGATTTACTCCGCGTCCCTGAACTTTTTAATAGGAATTTTGGAAGTAAATTCTCGGATCGTGTTTTCCGGGTCCTTAAGGGGGAGGGGGAGCAGCCCCAAGTCGTAGTCCACATTGGCACTAACGACATAGGTAGGAAAGGGGACAAGGATGTCAGGCAGGCCTTTAGGGAGCTAGGATGGAAGCTCAGAGCGAGAACAAACAGAGTTGTTATCTCTGGGTTGTTGCCCGTGCCACGTGATAGTGAGATGAGGAATAGGGAGAGAGAGCAATTAAACACGTGGCTACAGGGATGGTGCAGGCGGGAGGGATTCAGATTTCTGGATAACTGGGGCTCTTTCTGGGGAAGGTGGGACCTCTATAGACAGGGTGGTCTACATCTGAACCTGAGGGGCACCAATATCCTGGGGGGGAGATTTGTTAGTGCTCTTTGGGGGGGGTTTAAACTAATTCAGCAGGGGCATGGGAACCTGGATTGTAGTTTTGGGGTACGGGAGATTGAGAGTATAGAGGTCAGGAGCACAGATTTGACTTCGCAGGAGGGTGCCAGTGTTCAGGTAGGTGGTTTGAAGTGTGTCTACTTCAATGCCAGGAGTATACGAAATAAGGTAGGGGAACTGGCAGCATGGGTTGGTACCTGGGACTTCGATGTTGTGGCCATTTCAGAGACATGGATAGAGCAGGGACAGGAATGGTTGTTGCAGGTTCCGGGGTTTAGGTGTTTTAGTAAGCTCAGAGAAGGGGGCAAAAGTGGGGGAGGTGTGGCGCTGCTAGTCAAGGACAGTATTACGGTGGCGGAAAGGATGCTAGATGGGGACTCTTCTTCTGAGGTAGTATGGGCTGAGGTTAGAAACAGGAAAGGAGAGGTCACCCTGTTGGGAGTTTTCTATAGGCCACCTAATAGTTCTAGGGATGTAGAGGAAAGGATGGCGAAGATGATTCTGGAAAAGAGCGAAAGTAACAGGGTAGTTGTTATGGGAGACTTTAACTTTCCAAATATTGACTGGAAAAGATATAGTTCGAGTACATTAGATGGGTCGTTCTTTATACAATGTGTGCAGGAGGGTTTCCTGACACAATATGTTGACAGGCCAACAAGAGGCGAGGCCACATTGGATTTGGTTTTGGGTAATGAACCAGGCCAGGTGTTAGATCTGGAGGTAGGTGAGCACTTTGGAAACAGTGACCACAATTCGGTGACCTTTACGTTAGTGATGGAAAGGGATAGGTATACCCCGCAGGGCAAGAGTTATAGCTGGGGGAAGGGCAATTATGATGCCATTAGACATGACTTAGGATGTGTTGGTTGGAGAAGTAGGCTGCAAGGGTTGGGCACACTGGATATGTGGTGCTTGTTCAAGGAACAGCTATTGCATGTTCTTGATCAGTACGTACCAGTCAGGCAGGGAGGAAGGAGTCGAGCGAGGGAACCGTGGTTTACCAAAGAAGTGGAATCTCTTGTTAAGAGGAAGAAGGAGGCCTATGTGAAGATGAGGCGTGAAGTTTCAGTTGGGGCGCTTGATAGTTACAAGGAAGCGAGGAAGGATCTAAAGAGAGAGCTGAGACGAGCAAGGAGGGGACATGAGAAGTCTTTGGCAGATAGGATCAAGGAAAACCCAAAAGCTTTCTATAGGTATGTCAGGAATAAAAGAATGACTAGGGTAAGAGTAGGGCCAGTCAAGGACAGTGGTGGGAAGTTGTGTGTGGAGGCTGAGGAGATAAGCGAGATACTAAATGAATACTTTTCGTCAGTATTCACTCAAGAAAAAGATAATATTGTGGAGGAGAATGCTGAGACCCAGGCTATTAGAATAGATGGCATTGAGGTGCGTAGGGAAGAAGTGTTGGCAATTCTGGACAAGGTGAAAATAGATAAGTCCCCGGGGCCGGATGGGATTTATCCTAGGATTCTCTGGGAAGCCAGCGAAGAGATTGCTGAGCCTTTGGCTTTGATTTTTAGGTCATTATTGGCTACAGGAATAGTGCCAGAGGACTGGAGGATAGCAAATGTGGTCCCTTTGTTCATGAAGGGGAGTAGAGATAACCCCGGTAACTATAGGCCGGTGAGCCTAACGTCTGTGGTGGGTAAAGTCTTGGAGAGGATTATAAAAGATACGATTTATAATCATCTAGATAGGAATAATATGATTAGGGACAGTCAGCATGGTTTTGTGAAGGGTAGGTCATGCCTCACAAACCTTATCGAGTTCTTTGAGAAGGTGACTGAACAGGTAGACGAGGGTAGAGCAGTTGATGTGGTGTATATGGATTTCAGTAAAGCGTTTGATAAGGTTCCCCACGGTCGGCTATTGCAGAAAATACGGAGGCTGGGGATTGAGGGTGATTTAGAGATGTGGATCAGAAATTGGCTAGTTGAAAGAAGACAGAGAGTGGTAGTTGATGGGAAATGTTCAGAATGGAGTTCAGTTACGAGTGGCGTACCACAAGGATCTGTTCTGGGGCTGTTGCTGTTTGTCATTTTTATAAATGACCTAGAGGAGGGCGCAGAAGGATGGGTGAGTAAATTTGCAGACGACACTAAAGTCGGTGGAGTTGTAGACAGTGCGGAAGGATGTTGCAGGTTACAGAGGGACATAGATAAGCTGCAGAGCTGGGCTGAGAGGTGGCAAATGGAGTTTAATGTGGAGAAGTGTGAGGTGATTCACTTTGGAAAGAATAACAGGAATGCGGAATATTTGGCTAATGGTAAAATTCTTGGTAGTGTGGATGAGCAGAGGGATCTCGGTGTCCATGTACATAGATCCTGAAAGTTGCCACCCAGGTTGATAGGGTTGTGAAGAAGGCCTATGGTGTGTTGGCCTTTATTGGTAGAGGGATTGAGTTCCGGAGCCATGAGGTCATGTTGCAGTTGTACAAAACTCTAGTACGGCCGCATTTGGAGTATTGCGTACAGTTCTGGTCGCCTCATTATAGGAAGGACGTGGAAGCTTTGGAACGGGTGCAGAGGAGATTTACCAGGATGTTGCCTGGTATGGAGGGAAATTCTTATGAGGAAAGGCTGATGGACTTGAGGTTGTTTTCGTTAGAGAGAAGAAGGTTAAGAGGTGACTTAATAGAGGCATACAAAATGATCAGAGGGTTAGATAGGGTGGACAGCGAGAGCCTTCTCCCGCGGATGGAGGTGGCTAGCACGAGGGGACATAGCCTTAAATTGAGGGGTAATAGATATAGGACAGAGGTCAGAGGTGGGTTTTTTACGCAAAGAGTGGTGAGGCCGTGGAATGCCCTACCTGCAACAGTAGTGAACACGCCAACATTGAGGGCATTAAAAAATTTATTGGATAAGCATATGGATGATAAGGGCATAGTGTAGGTTAGATGGCCTTTAGATTTTTTCCATGTCGGTGCAACATCGAGGGCCGAATGGCCTGTACTGCGCTGTATCGTTCTATGTTCTATGTTCTAAAACTCCACCATTTTTACGCCGGCATGGGGACATAGTCTCATTTTGGGAGAATTCAGCCCAAGGACTTTGAACTTGTACAAGTCACATGGTGAAAAAGCAATTTTCTGTTTGCTTTCAAAATTAACAGCAATAAGCTGTTCTGCAAACAGAGTTCCATCAGAAAGCCATTGAACCAATTGCAAGTCATCTAAACAGCTAAGGTAATAAACAGTAATACGTGAAAGTGCAGTAGGGTTCCCCCCCCCCCCCCCCCCCCCCCCCCGCCCCCCCACCACCACCACCACCAAAATGTTCCAACTTGGAGTTCACTTGAGATTCAATGTCCTGGAAATTGATGACAGGAAGTCTCGCAGTTTACTGCAGCAGGTTTACCAGACCTTCACTTCAAATAAAGAATCAAATCCTCTAAGAGACTACAAGCCTGCTGCGAAAGAGACAGAGACAATCATAAATTGTAAATGGATTGTTTTACCTTAATCTGTATCTAGTCTTTGTGTGTGTCGTGGAAATTATAATAAAGACAAATTCTTCGAGGTTCGATTTAAGGAAATTTATTTACACAAATATTTGCAGAGCGAGTGTTCTGGCTGCATAGCCATTCCACAGCACTCTGTGTTTCGACCGAAGAAAGCATATCTTTATACTCTGAAATAACAGCTTGAAGTAAACAGCCATGTTTATGTTAAGTAGTCCTTGGAAAGTACGTAAGATGAAATATGTAGTACATATGTTCTTGCCCTTGGCTGGGTAAGGAGCTAGAGGCAGGTCTGTGGGAGCATGCTCTGAGCAGGGTCAACACGTCCTCATCATGTGCCAGGCTCAGCCTGATACAATTCAAGGTGGTTCACCGGGTACACATGATGGTGCCCGGATGAGCACGCTTTTTGGGGTGGAGGACAGGTGTGTGAGGTGTGCGGGTGGGCCAGCAAATCACGTCCACATGTTTTGGGCATGTCCAAAGCTTTGGGGATTCTGGCAGGGATTTGCGGATGTCATGTCCACCCAAATGAGAATGGCACCGAGTCCAGAGGTGGCAATTTTTGGAATGTCGGAAGACCCGGGAGTCAGGGGCGAGAGAGGCCGACATTTTGATCTTTGCCTCCTTGGTAGCCCAGAGACAGATCTTATTAGCGTGGAGGGACTCGGAGCCCCCGAAATCAAGGGTATGGGTTAGCGACATGGCTGGGTTTCTCAGGCTTCAGAAAATTAAGTTCGCCCTGAGAGGATCACTGTTAGGGGTCGTTCGGAGATGGCAGCTGTTTATCGAATTCTTCGGGGGAAACTAAACTGTTAGCAGATTCAATAAGGGGGAGCAAGTTAGAGATTAAGGGGAATGGGGGAATTAGTTTAGTTTAGTTTAGGCGGGAACTGTGAGAAGAGATGGAGTTACGCACTGAATTATGTTTACATTTGTATTTGTATCTTTTGTTGTTATAAAACATAAATGCCTTAATAAAATGTTTGTTAAAAAAAAATTTCCTTCAAGCAGGAGACATTTTTATCTTTTACTCAATCTGAAGTTCTGTTTTGAGTTGAACATTTAATTACAATGACTCTCATTTGAGTTATTGAATAAATTCATAAATTGCTTATTCTCCAATACTTTGATGTTGAATTCTTTAGAGCCATTGAGCACAAAAAGAGGCCCTTTGGCCCATCGTGGGATCTATCTATCTATTCTTATCCTATTTTCCAGCACTTGGTCTTCACATAAAGAAAATTAAATATATGTTGCTCTGAGAAATAATATAGCTTTGGGTAGCGATGGAGTGAAAAAGGTTGCCTGTTGTTATCATAATTGTAACTTCTGAAAAAAGAGATTCCCGGTTACAAAGCATCTTGCCCACCTCTCAGCAACATTTCAAAATGCATCACATACCTGTACTATATTTCAGGACTGTGTGACTTGACTGTATTGTTGGTACAGTTAATTTCAATGAAAGGTTAAAGATTATTATTATTTTCTTTTTAAAATGTGTCATGTTTGATTTAAGAATAAGATAATTTTACAGTGCTGTGTACGGATAAGTAAGCAGATGTTAATTTGTTCTTAGTTGTTTGTTCCAATGAATCCAATTCTCCAACTTAAAGATATTGCAAAGCACGTTGCAAATTGCAACTTTCCATTGTTACATATTTTGCAAACACCCTTCTGTTATCTTTATAAATAGAGTAACACTGAAGCCGTTGAGGTTATCCTGTATTCACATTTTAGGAAATCCTGCTCTCGGCCTGCTGCTAATTCCTCAGAATAAAAGCATTTAGTGAAGCACTTTTTACTGAAAGAAAATCCAGACTGACACACCAACAAGGAATAAATACATCACAGGGGACAAAGGACAATGTTACTGAACATGTTAATGCAGCTGAAACAAGGAACACTTTGTACGGATCTATCCACAACATTAACATGGTTAAATAATAATGCTACTATTCGATGCTCAATGGAAGTCTAGCTAGCAACTGCTCTGAAGAGAAAAAAAACAGCAAATGATTTATTTGAGAAACTGGTCACCATTGAAAACAAATGCTTTATAACCAGATGTGAGAAATTAATTTAAATTCTACCTCTTGTCGGTCTTGGGGAATGAGCAGGAAGTGCAATGCAGACAGCCCACCATATTGTTAATTAATATTAAAAATGTGATTTACTGTTCATATTATTTTGATCAACCTTTTTCAGATGTTGAGGTACATTTGATACTTATATATCATATATTACAATAATGTTGCACATGTGTGGGGGGGGGGGGGGGGGGGGGGAAGCTGCATTTGCCCCATTTTGATTTGCAGGCGTATTATGCGTGATCAGTCCCATTGCAGTAAAAGAGCACAGAAAGTTGGCACTGATAGCAGTGTGCATTTCAGAGTGTTAGACATTGATGACTGGATTCAATCACGCTTAGAAGGAGGCCCAGCAGCATGCGTGGCTTGCTCGTGTTCCAACTGGCCTGCACACCTTCAAGGTAGCCTGCCTTTAATTGATGTGACAATCGCACTCGTGCAGAAGCTGTTGCTGACTCCCTGTGCAGGACTGGCTAAAAGGAGAAGCACTCTAAATGAAACAGCAGGCAAGAGAGAGGTGTTGCTGTTTTCTGATGTTGCTCTTGATATTTGTGGAGGAGGTGGCAAGGAGGAGAATTGGAGGCTCTTAAGGCAAAGATCAAGAACGTAATGTGAGTAGGTGGTCAGGGATATGAATTCCTAGAGTATGGAACAATTGATATGGCAGCAATATCAGAAGATTTTCATTTCTCTCACAAAACTGATTAAGGTCAATGAATGCGTCCTCAAAGGACACCTCCCAGCGACTGCACCATTGACCTCAGCCCTACTCAATGTGCCATAGCCCTGCCACTCGACCATCAGACATCAGGACTAACGGCAAGTAAAAGAGACTTCACCTCACCCTCACCATTTACCAATGCTGCCAGCTTCACGTTCACCTCTTGCTGCTTCCACATACATCCAGCTAGGGCCGGTGCTAGGAATTGCGGGCCCAATTAGATAAGTGATGGCGGGGCCCCTACTCTACAAAAGTAAAAATTTATGTATGTTTATATTTCGTGTAGTATGCTCGTCTTTAACCAAAAAAAAACATTAAATGCTTGATATACTAAAATTTTGAAACTTACTTACCCGGGCGGAAGGATTTGGCGGCGCAGGGCTGAAGGATTTGTCGACGGTAATGCGGTGCGTTGCCCAAAAGTAAAAACTACCCTATAGTTCCTCTTAGAATACAGAAAAGGCTTCAAACGGTAACTCTGTCGCCGCTGGCGCGGGGCCCCCTTAAGGTGCGGGGCCCAATTTGATGAAATTGGTCAAATAGGCTTAAAACCGGCCCTGCTTCCAGCCTTTCAGTCACAGCAGATTAATCACCAAAACACATGTCAGTAGTCTTTCCTCGCTCTTGCAAGCCAAGGAGACCCCAGGCAGAAGGAAGCAGAGCAGAACCGGAGCAGTCATCCAAATCATGGGGATGGCTGTGACAGAGCCCGTTACATCTGCAATGACTGTAAACATTCAGGGAAATAATATGTTACTGCCCCTTCTCAGATTCCACCTTGCTCACATTCTCCTATTGGATATGAATCACCAGCTGAAGATGGTGTGACAATGAATCTGTTGCTTTCCACCCAAGTCCACTACCTACACTCGAACTCTTCCCAACAGTATTTTTGCTTTTGGATACCTGAGAACTGCTGAATCACCAGCCACTGCAGCCTCGTGAGGAAGGGTGAGATCTACACCTGACCTCTAATGAAGAAGCATTGTCACTTGATCTGACACTTGCAGTCACCAACTCAGGTACTGGCACTCCACATGCTTTAGACGGTAGTTTACAGTCAGCACATGGTTAGTCACAGCACATAAGGAAATCTCCAGAACTTAATTATTTCCACCAAAGTGCATTCAGGAATTAGGTGCATGAATAGTTCATGCTCTGGTTATGATTGTCTAAAACTGTCCTGATTCAGGAATTGTTCCCATGAATTGGAACTTCATCATGCTATTGTTTAATATATTCAGGAAAGACAAGCTTGGAAATCTTCGGCCTATAATCTAACATCTGCTCTCGGGAAGGAAATAGAATCTGACGTTAGAATATGGCATGTGGGTAAACATGAACTGATGAGAAAGAACTGGCTTGAATTTTCTAACACACCTTGTTGAATTTGTTTGGAAGCACAGTGGGTTAGCCCTGCTGCCTCATGGTGCCGAGGTCCCAGGTTCGATCCCGCCTCTGGGTCATTGTCCGTGTGGAGTTTGCACATTATCCCCGTGTTTGCGTAGGTTTTACCCCCACAACCCAAAGATGTGCAGGGTAGGTTAATTGTCCACGTTAAATTGCCCCTTCATTGGAAAAAAAGAATTGGGTACTCTAAATTTATTAAAAAGAAAAAAATTAATTTGTTTGGAAGCATCACCTAATCTGATAGATGATGGAATATCTATTTGAATGGGGCGTTATCGTGTGGAGGTGACATTGGTCTCAATTGCTGACAGGAAAGCTACCAAGATCTGGTTCAAGAAGGTACCCTGCATCCTGTATCACTCAGGCACTTGTAATGAATGTAGGAATTTCAGATGTATATTGTATTATATGTATTTGCTGCAGTAATGGGTAAAAGCCAGTAGTAGTATTGTATGTCTCTATTATAGTAAGGTTTTGAAAATTCTGGTTTAAAAGACAGGCAGACACTAGGGACGCGATTCTCCCCCCCCCCCCCCCCCCCCCCACGCCCGACCCACGCCACGAACGCCGTAAAAAACGGCGAGCGGCGATTCTCCGAGGCCGATGGGCCGAGCGGCCGGGCCTTCGCGCCCGTTTCAACACGGCAGCAAACACACCTGCTTGCTGCCGTCGTGAAACGGGCGCTAGATGCCTGTTTGGGGCATCTAGAGGCCCGATTGGCGCGGGAGCACCACGACTGTGCTTGGGAGGGGACAGGCCCGCGATTGGTGCCCACCGATCGTCGGGCTAGCGTCCAAAACAGACGCACTCTTTCCCCTCCGCTGCCCGGCAAGATCAAGCCGCCACGTCTTGCCGGGCGGCTGAGGAGAAAGACGCCAACTGCGCATGCGCGGGTTGGCGTTGTCCAACCTGCGCATGCGCGGCTGACATCATCGGCCGCATCAGCCGGCGTGACGCTTGACGTGCGGCCTTGACGACCGTCGTCAAGGCCGCGCCGCCGTGACGCACGGGGCCGCGCTCCTAGCCCCGCCCGGCGGGGGGGAGAATCAGCCCTGGAAGTAGCCATGAAGGCTGCCGTGGGTCACGGCCTGTCCCACGGCAGCCTTTACGATTCTCCGCATTTGCGGAGAATCTCGCCCTAGGGCTACAGTACCCGTAATTAAAGCATCGTAAAAGTACAATCATTGTTCATTCCAATCATGTATAGTATTTACATAATAGGGCTAATGGAATTTTGTTTATAGAACGAAGGTCCCCTGGGGTTTGGATAATTGAGGGGTCATAGTTAGCCTCAGTAAGATGGTCATAACCAAGTTAGTGGGATAGATACGATTTAGTTAATGGGAGGAAGCAGGGGCTGAAGGAGTCAGCTGTTGAGTATCACTTTAGATTTTACTGTGAACAAAACAGGAGCTTTTGCCAAATGCTGGAAAGTTAAATAGTGGTTTGGCACAGGAAAGAATCTGCAGGCTGTTCCTGAAAAACCTCACTTTCTCAAAGCAGTTTCTCAAAGACATTTCTATACAGCAAACTGTTTGCTAACTGTATTTAAAAGTAGATTTTAACCTGAGATGGGCTTTGCTTGATTGGAGATAAAAACAGGGCAGTTAGGAGTTAAAGGGCGGGATTATCCGACCCCCCCCTCCCCCCCCCCCCCCCCCCCCCCAACATCCCCGCCGGGACGGAGAATCGGCGGGGGGCGGCGTGAATCCTGCCCCCGCCGGCCGCCGACTTCTCCGGCACTGGAGATTCGGCGGGGGCAGGAATCGCATTGCACCGGTCAGCAGCCGCTCGCAGCGGCCCTCCCGGCGATTCTCCGGCCCGCAATGGGCCGAAGTCCCGCTGGTTCTTTGCCAGTCCCGCCGGCGTAAATTAGACTAGGTCCCGTACTGGCGGGACCTGGCGGCGTGGGCGGCCTCCGGGGTCCTGGGGGGGGGCACGGGGTGATCTGGCTCACTGATCCGCGGGTGGGCCTGCTGTTGGGGTAATACCAGTGGTGCCTGTTGAAGCCCTTAAGTGCCCACTTGATTGCCCACTTAACGACCTCAATTGTCATCAGCGCAGGAAGGCTGTCCATGTATCTTCCTGCTATGAACTTAATTGGGGTGAAGGTGGGATGCTCACCCAACACCCTCCCTCCTGATTAACTGCCATCCCCATCATCAAATTTATCTCACAGCAGGGCACAAGATTCCAGAATGCATTTGATAAAGTTCCACAAAAAATGAATGTTATCAAGAATGGAAATGGAAGAAACTGGAAGCCAAAGTGGGGCAGAGATCAGCAAGGCAGCCTTGTGGTCGCTGTTTTGGGACAACAGCCAGAAAACCCCATTGCTAGTTGCCATGACCACTATTGCAGCAAGAGTGGGGCCTCCGATGGTGCTTTAGGAATTCCTGATTCTTGCTTGTTACTTTGAACTCACAGCCTTCCAGCTATTGTTTTTCAGCAATTTTGTGGGTGGGACCACTTCTCCTTGAATTCTCCACTTCCTTTCCTTCCTCACCAGCAGTATTTCTCATTTCCACATCAATCAGATCCCAATCCATGTGATGTGTTGGGTAAGCTGGGTCTGCGAGGACTGCGTTTACTGCAGTAGTGAGAGAGACAGGCTTCCAACACTTGAAGAAATGCAGCTCGATTTTATTGAACTCTTGACTATCATACATACTTTAACTGTGGGTTGACAATATGCTGACTTGACTGGAGACCTGAGGCTAACCTGACCAGACTATCTTACTACCACATGGTGTATGTTCTAGTTGCTGCTCACGAGCTCTGGCTGTCTCAGAGGCTGGATCCCAAGAGAGCGAGAAAACTAGTGCCCTCTGGCTTTATAGTGGTCGTGTCCTGTCTGGTGATTGGCTGCTGTGTTCTGTGTGTTCACTGGTCATCCTGTGTGTCAATCACTGCCTGTCTGTGCATCGTCATATACCTGTATGTATATTATGACACCATGGACAATCCCCTCCCTCCTTGTCCTTAGTTTTGGAATACCCTCCCTATCCTCTCCACTTCACTTTTGTTCTTTAAAAATCTCCTAAAAACCAAACCTTTTTGACCGAGCTTTTGGTAATCTTATCTAACATCTCCGTATGTGGTTTGGTGACATACTTTGTTTGATTTATTGCAGAAAATACGGAGGCTGGGGATTGAGGGTGATTTAGAGATGTGGATCAGAAATTGGCTAGTTGAAAGAAGACAGAGAGTGGTAGTTGATGGCAAATGTTCAGAATGGAGTTCAGTTACGAGTGGCGTACCACAAGGATCTGTTCTGGGGCCGTTGCTGTTTGTCATTTTTATAAATGACCTAGAGGAAGGCGCAGAAGGATGGGTGAGTAAATTTGCAGACGACACTAAAGTCGGTGGAGTTGTAGACAGTGCGGAAGGATGTTGCAGATTACAGAGGGACATAGATAAGCTGCAGAGCTGGGCTGAGAGGTGGCAAATGGAGTTTAATGTGGAGAAGTGTGAGGTGATTCACTTTGGAAAGAATAACAGGAATGCGGAATATTTGGCTAATGGTAAAATTCTTGGTAGTGTGGATGAGCAGAGGGATCTCGGTGTCCATGTACATAGATCCCTGAAAGTTGCCACCCAGGTTGATAGGGTTGTGAAGAAGGCCTATGGTGTGTTGGCCTTTATTGGTAGAGGGATTGAGTTCCGGAGCCATGAGGTCATGATGCAGCTGTACCAAACTCTGGTACGGCCGCATTTGGAGTATTGCGTACAGTTCTGGTCGCCTCATTATAGGAAGGACGTGGAAGCTTTGGAACGGGTGCAGAGGAGATTTACCAGGATGTTGCCTGGTATGGAGGGAAAATCTTATGAGGAAAGGCTGATGGACTTGAGGTTGTTTTCGTTAGAGAGAAGAAGGTTAAGAGGTGACTTAATAGAGGCATACAAAATGATCAGAGGGTTAGATAGGGTGGACAGCGAGAGCCTTCTCCCGCGGATGGAGGTGGCTAGCACGAGGGGACATAGCCTTAAATTGAGGGGTAATAGATATAGGACAGAGGTCAGAGGTGGGTTTTTTACGCAAAGAGTGGTGAGGCCGTGGAATGCCCTACCTGCAACAGTAGTGAACTCGCCAACATTGAGGGCATTTAAAAATTTATTGGATAAGCATATGGATGATAATGGCATAGTGTAGGTTAGATGGCCTTTAGTTTTTTTTTCCATGTCGGTGCAACATCGAGGGCTGAAGGGCCTGTACTGCGCTGTATCGTTCTATGTTCTATAATGTTCCTATGAAGCACCTTAGGATAATTAATTATCTTAAAGGCACTATATAAATCTTTATTGTTGTTATTCTCTTCCTCAGATAAGCCAATCATTTTGAAGACAGATATGAGAACTGATTGTCCATCAGAGGGAATTCCCTTCCTTAGAAAACAGTTGAGACTGGGTTATTGCATCGAGTCAAGGCCAAGATAGAAGGATTTTTGCGAGACAGGGGAGTCAATGGTTACGGTGGGGGAGACAGGGAACTGAACCATAACCAGCTAAGCCATGATCTTATCAAATGGTGGAACAGGCTGAAAGGGCTGAATATCCTACTCCCAAGCCTACTCCTACTAACAAGGCATGGGAACACTTAGTGAATGGCCCGAGGCTAAGAAGTACAGAGCTACCTTGGGTGCATGTCCATTGGCTCTTGCAGGCAACAGGACAGGTAGGTTGTTAAGAGAGCATATGGGATACTTATTTTTATTAGCTGAGGCACATAATACAAAACAGGAAGGTTATGATGGAGCTGTATAAAACACTCGTTCGGCCACAGTTGGAGTACTGTGTGCAGTTTTGGTTGCCACACTATAGGAAGTGTTTGCACTAGAAACAGTGTAAGGGAGATTCACCAGGATGGTGCCTGGGCTAGAACATTTCAACTATGAAGAGAGGCTGGTTAGGTTGGGATTGTTCTCCTGAGAGGTGACAAGGCTGAGGGGGTCCTGATTGAATGCACAAAATTATGAAGCACATGGATAGGGTAGATATGCAAGAGACTTTCCCCCTTTGTTGAGGGGCCAATAACCAAGGGACTTGAACTTAAAGTAACAGGTAGAAGATTTAGAGGTGATCTCAGAAAAAACCTTTTCGCCCAGAGGGTGGTGTGATTCTGAAACTCATTCCCTGAAAAGGTGGTAGAGGCGGCAACCCTCACAATATTTAAATAGCCTTTAGATGAGCACTTGAAACACCACCGCATACATGGCTGGGGCCACCGAGTGCTGGAAAATGGGATGAGAATAGATGGATGCTTGATGGCTGGGACAGACACGATGTGCTGAAGGGTCTCTTTCTTTGTTGTAAAAATTCTATGACTGCTAAATCCTATTAGATGATCAAATTTCTGGAGTGGGACTTGAACCAACAACCCTTGGAATCATTTATCTTACTGCTACACAGAGCCAGATTATCCCCAAAACCCATTCATCATTGTTGGGAACCCACAGTGTTACAAATTGGGACGAAGCACGTGCTCTCTGAGCGCCGACCGGGAAGGAGATAAGCCGGGTTCGCAGCAAACTGTCTGACGTCAGAGCGTCAGCGCGTGTTCGCTGGGCCCGGAATCAAACCTTGCGGAGGGGGCGGGGGCAGCCAGAGGGTTTTTGCGTGATGGGGGATCACGCAAGGCGTCTGACGTCAGGGCGGTGAGCGAGTTCACAGGGCCGGTGGCAAAACACAGGGAGAAGGAGGAGGAGCAGAGGGACCGTCGGCCCAGCCTCTCGGCGGGGCGTGTGACGTCAGGACGGCGGCTCGAATAGCCGGGATGGGGAGGAGCCATGGATTCTTGACCCCCCCCCTTCATGCCGGGCGTGTGACGTCAGGGCGGCGGCGTGTGCTGGTTTGCTGGGGTAGTTGAATCACTGGACGAGGGGGAGGGGCCTGGCGATACGTGGTTGCGCCCACATGCCGGGCGTCTGACGTTCGCTCGGCAGCGCGAGAGGGGGAGGAGCAGGAGCGGCTTGGTGGGCGTGGCGGATGACGTTGAGCGTATGGCGGCGAGTTCCGTGTTTACACCCGGAGGACAGAGCAGGAGCCGAGCGCTGTATCGGTGAAGTGCGAGGCCGGGGGAGCAGATCAACATCACGATTTAGAGAAAAAGAATAGGATAAGCGGGGATGCATCTGGCAGCTTGAGGAGGGGAGGAAGGAGCGGGGCACGAGTGCAAAGAAGACGGAGGTTTCAGGGCGCTCGCGGAACGGCATGTTTTCCAGGAAGGCTCATGGAGACGTCAAGAAATCTACACAGAAAGTTCTGGACCCAAAGAAGGATGTGCTGACCCGCCTCAAGCACCTGAGGGCTCTGCTAGGTGAGTGAACGCACGTCCCTTGAGGCAGAGTGGGCTTTCTGGCCTGGGTGTTGTTTGGGTCCCATCCCCCCCCGGCTTCTCTCCTCCAGCCGCCAAAGGGCATCTCGATAACCGGTCCAGGCTGGCGCAGGCGCCCTCCACATCGCCTCTTGGCTGTATTGCCAGAGGCATCAGAAATGTGGCAATGGATGTGATCCCGCTGAACCCCCCCCCCCCCCCCCCCTCTAATAAAACACACACCATAGAATTTTAATTCATTCATTAAAACACTCACCTTCTGCAGCATGGCACATTCAGTCAAGGGCATCATTGTGGCAAACCTGCCCTGATTTTATATGTATTTATATATAGTATACATACACAATTATCTGCAGCTGTCACGTTTTTAGCTGGCCAGGATAAGCGGTGGCTTTACTCTTGTTATTTGTTCATGGTTTCTCGCCGCATGCCAGATTTTTATTCAATTTTTTTGCACCTTGGCACTAAAAATGAAGGTTGATCTGTCGTTCGCAGACCGATTGGGAAGTTCAGAATCGTTAACGCCCTCATTACACGAGCTCTTTTCTGTGTCCAGTTTATGATATTCGTACATTATGCAGTAGATTATCATGCAACAAAGGCCTGCCTTGTATTGTAACTTGGGGGAAAGTATCCCGAGTTTTTAGTCTCAAGTATCTAGTTAAGGATGGCGAGGCATTCATGTTTTTAATTTTAATGTATAAAGATAGAAAACGAGTGTTGCATGTGCATATTTTTTCCTCATCTAAAGCACAGAAGATCCGAACTGAGTTCTGCAAAATTATTTATGATTTGATTTCTTGCGTGCAGCGAGTATGATTAAAGCTAGGAATTTTAAAATATTTTGACTTGCTAACGTAGCATATCCTTTGCTGGAATGATTTCTGCATTAATGGCTCCATTTTCCACCGGGTAGTTGACGTTATATTAAAAGGTAGAACTGGATCCCTGGGAATGTGGCAATACTTAGTGTTGAAGCAACGTTTGAAAACAATTGAAAGTCAACAACGCGAACAAAGTTATGTTGTGCATTAATAGATTCTTGGTAAACAAAGGGATGAAAGGTGGTTGACAGGAATGTGAAGCTGAAGTTAAAACCAGATGAGCAGAGCAGACACAAGGGGTTGAGTAGTTTGCTCCTCGTTCGTAAGTTAATTGTGTGTACAGACACTTGGATGTTTTGGATTTTTGTGTACATTGAATTGTTCTCATACTGTTTGGAATAGGTCATGTGAAATACAATATTATGGTAGTTTTGTAGCAGTAAATTTGGACTTTTGTAAGTTTCAGACAGTTTTCTCTGTTAATGAGGCTGAAATGGCTTTTTGTTAATATTCGGATTTATTTGCTGCTTCTACAAAGTTCCGTCGCACCTGTTGCACAACTGAAGTTAAAGTAAGGTTAAATAAGGCAGGCTATGTGTAAGTATGCTATACCGAGCAGAGACCTTTGACAGGACTAAATAATTTGTGGTAGTATGTAAATTTCTGATTAATTGAAAATCAATATGAATTGTTTTGCCTTCAGTTCTGTGGTGACAAGTCTAAACCTTTGAATCTGTGTTAGTTGAAGAATGAGGTGTCCAGAATTCCCAGATGAGTTGTAAATTGTATGATTGTAAATGTTTTGCAAACAGTTCTGCTTCAGTGAGGTTTGTTCAAGAATTAACCATCTGTCTGTATTCTAACGTTATATGAAATTTACTGTGTAGCAGCATGAAATATGCCATATGATGCAATTATGGCGTAAATTTTGTGCTTATCAAAGTAAGCAATGCTAATATGGGGAATGGATTTTCAGCATCTGGTGTCCTGGGTCAGGTTGTCATGGTTGGATGCAAAGTAAAATTCTTTGTACTCTGACCAAACAATTCCAACCTTGAACACCCTAGTTTGCAGCATGGAGTATTTTCAGATATCTGATAGTCTTTTGATTGAGATTGCTATTGTATGATTTCATCGATTTCATAGAATTTACAGTGCAGAAGGAGGCCATTCGGCCCATCGAGTCTGCACCGGCCCTTGGAAAGAGCACCCGACTTAAGCCCACACCCTATCGCCATAACCCAATAGCCCCACCCAATTTTTCTGGACACTAAGGGCAATTTAGCATGGCCAATCCACTTAACCTGCACATCTTTGGATTGTGGGAGTAAACCGGAGCACCCAGAGGAAACCCACGCAGACACGGGGAGGACGTGCTGATTTCACACAGACAGTGACCCAGCCAAGAATCAAACCTGGGCCCCTGGAAATGTGAAGCAACAGTGCTATCCACTGTGCTACCGTGCCACCCATGATTAATTGGAAACGGTTTTATACTAGATGCCAAATATATTGGCAACTGGATTGAGGCTTCTGAAAGGTAATTTTGCATAGGATTTGTACAGCCAGCTAGAGGAATTTTTCATTGCATCAGTTAAGATTATATTTTACCGTGGGTCCTCAACATGCAAGTCTAGTGTCATAACTCACTGATTCATCTAATTTCCCTCCCTCCATCTATCAAAAAATCTGTAATTTTGATTTGAAAGCCTGGCATGCTTAACTTCAGGTTTTTGCGTGCAGTTATTTGCAGATCAAAAATAAGTGTGCTCTGATTTTTCAATTGAATTTGACTTATTTTGATCGCAAGTGGATCATCTATGGCATTGCCCACAGAAAATTGGTATAAAACGAATTTGAGCGCATGGGGATCGACGGCTTTTGGAATCGGAAGTTCAAGTCGAAGAGCTTAGCTGTGCACATGTTGTGACAATTACATTATAATGAGGAAAATCCTGTGTGGGGCTGCCGAGCTTAATTTCAGAATCACTGTCATCATTATTGAGTCTCTGCAACTGTCCTCCACTTTTCTCACTGATGTTTTGCTTTGGACTGGGTGTAACCTTGTCGTTGACATTTATCCATTGCAGCTGTATCACTGCTTCCAGGTTGGAACTGTCGTTTGCTAATTCGAGGACACTTCATCTGTATTTTAGTCACACTTCCTCCATCACAAGTTTTGCTTATTTGTGTGTTGACACCCAGGTGCACCTCTTTCAAAATTGTACAATTTAGTTTATACTGCCTCTCCTGCCTGTTTATCATCACGCACGACAAATCAAAATTTGTCCTTCAGGTGCTTAAATCTCTGAGATGCCTGGCATTTTCAGGAATTGACCAGGTTACTTAGTTGCCAGCTGGGTATATGTAAATGGTCATGTGCAATACCATCCATTGCCATTACAGTACCTGACCTGACAGATATACAGAGTAAGAAGTATTTTCTTCTTTGGCGATCACTAATGAGTATAATTGGACACCTAAGACACTGTGTTACTGGTTGTGGGTTCTGTGGATCTTTGCATGGATAATGAGCCCGATCCTAGAGCCGCATCTTTGACCACACACTTGGCAGGTGTTTCTGGAAGATGGGATTGGTCCTTGGACTCGAGATCCCTGGTATTCCTTTCTCGGGTTCCTTTTCCAGGTCTCCTCTTGCTGCCGAGTGTCCTAGAAGAATTGTGTCCCATTAATCAGGAGGTTCTTTCAAGTAGGTCTCTTTTGAGCAAGGGTCACCGAGGTGTTGACATGTATGTTGCATTCTTTGTTCTAGGAGCGTTTCTTGAGCTGGGTGAAGAAGATTTGCTTTGGCGGTCAGGACTCATCCTAAGCACATGGCAGAGTTGGGTTTGGATGATCATGGCCTCGATGTTGGTGGTCTTAGCTCCCTCAAGGATGCTGATGTTAGTATGCCTATCCTCCCAGCCGATGTGGAGAATCTGTCTCGAAAACAGCTTTGATAGTACCTCTCCAGGGCCCTGAGTTGAGGTCTGTATGTAGTCCAAGTTTCTGTACTACATAGAAGAGCTGGGAGGATGACTGCCTTCTACACAAGGATCTCTGTATCAGCACGGATGTCACAGCCATCAAAGACTCTTGCCCTTACGCGTCTGAAGGAGGCGCTCGCGGTTTAGATATGATGTTGGATCTCTGCATCAATGTCAGCCTTAAATGGGAAGAGGCTCCCCAGGTAGGGGAAATGATTCATGTTTGATGGGGTTTCTCTGTTGGTGGAGTGAGGGACTGGATCTTGCCCTATTGGATTGGATTTTGTTTATCGTCACGTGTACCGAGGTACAGTGAAAAGTATTTTTCTGCAAGCAGATCATTAAGTACATTAAAAGAAAAGGAAATAAAAGAAAATACATAATAGGGCAACACAAGGTACACAATGTAACTACATAATACCATCGGGTGAAGCATACAGTGGTGTAGTGTTAATGAGGTCAGTCCATAAGAGGGTCATTTAGGAGTCGTAACAGTAGGGTAGAAGCTGTTTTTGAGTCTGTTCATGCATGTTCTCAGACTTTTGTATTTCCTGCCCGATAGAAAAAGTTGGAAAAGTGAGCAAGCTGAGTGGGAGGGGTCTTTGATTATGCGGCCCGATGGGTTGGTAAAGGGCTTGAGTCTTGAGGCTGAGATTGATTCTTCGGTCTGCTTTCGCGAAGGCATCGACCATGGTTTGGAGATTCTCTCCTGAGAGACATGGATTGTCATCTGCATACTGAAGTTCCACGAGCAATGTCAGTGTGATTTTCTTCTTGGATTTCAACCAGTTGAAGTTGAAAAGTTTTCTGTCCATCCTGTAGATGATGTCCACTCCACTGGGAAGCTTGTTCTTGACCAGGTGAAGGATGGTGACGATGGAGAAAAGGGTGGGGGGAATGACACATCCTGCTTGATTCCAGTCTTGACCTGGAAGGTACATAGATACATAGAAGATAGGAGCAGGAGGAGGCCTTTTAGCCCTTCAAGCCTGCTCTGCCATTCATCACGATCATGGCTGATCATCCAACTCAATAGCTTAATCCTGCTTTCTCCCCATAGCCTTTGATCCCATTCTCCCCAAGTGCTATATTCAGCCGCCTCTTGAATATATTCAAAGTTTTAGCATCAGCCACTTCCTGTGGTAATGAATTCCACAGGCTCACCACTCTTTGTGTGAAGAAATATCTCCTTATCTCTGTCCGAAATGGTTTACTCTGAATCATCAGGCTGTGACCCCTGGTCTGGACACACCCATCATTGGTAACATCTTCCCTGCATCTACCCTGTCTAGTCCTGTTGGAATTTTATAAGTCTCTATGAGATTCCCCCTCATTCTTCTGAACTCCAGCGAGAACAATCCCAACCTAGTCAATCTCTCCGCATTTGACAGTCCCGCCATCCCTGGAATCAGTCTGGTAAACCTTTGCTGCACTCCCTCGAGAGCACGAACATCCTTCCTCAGAGAAGGAGACCAAAACTGCACACAATACTTCAGGTGTGGCCTCATCAAGGCACCGTACAATTGCAGCAACACATCCCTACTTCTATACTCAACCTCTTGCAATGAAGGCCAACATACCATTAGTCTTCTTTACTGCCTGCTGCACCTGCATGCTTACCTTCAGCGAATGGTGCACATTACATCCAGGTCCCGCTGCACACTCCCTCTCCCAATTTACAACCATTCAGGTAGTAATCTGCCTTCCTGTTTTTGCTTCCAAAATGAATAACCTCATACTTTTCTAAATTATACTGCTTTTGCCATTGGTTTGCCCACTCGCCCAACCTGTCCAGATCTTGCTGTAGGATCCCTGCATCCTCATCACAATTCACCCTCCCACCTAATTTGGTATCATCTGCAAACTTTGAGATGTTACTTTGTTCCCTCATCCAAATCAGTAATATACATTGTGAATAGCTGGGGTCCCAGCATCGACCCCTGTGGTACCCCACTAGTTACTGCCTGCCAATTTGAAAAGGACCCATTAATCCATACTCTTTATTTCCTCTCTGCCAACCAGTTTTCTATCCACCTCAGTACATTTCCCCCAATCCCATGTGCTTTAATTTTGCACAATAATCTCTTATGCGGGACTTTGTCAAACGCCTTCTGAAAGTCCAAATATACCACATCGACTGACTCCCCTATTTCGACTGTACTGGTTACCTCTTCAAAGAATTCCAACAAATTTGTGAAGCATGATTTTTCCCTTCATAAATCCATGCTGACTCTGACTGATCCTGCCACTGCTTTCTAAATGTTCCGCTATAAAGTCCTTGATAATGGATTCAAGCATTTTCCCCACTACCGATGTTGGGCTTACTGGTCTATAATTCCCTGCTTTCTCTCTACCTCCCTTTTTGAATATCCAAGTGACTGAATGACCCTCCAATCTGCAGGGACAGTTCCGGAGTCTACAGAATCCCAGAAGATAACCACCAATGCATCCACTATTTCCAGAGCCATCTCCTTAAGCACTCTGGGATGCAGATTCTCAGGCCCCGGGGATTTATCAGCCTTCAATCCAATCAGTTTTTCCGGCACCATTTCTCTGCTAATGTTGATCTCCCTCAGTTCTTCCCTCTCACAAAACCTTTCATTCTGCAACATTTCTGGTATCTGATTTGTGTCCTCATTTGTGAAGACAGAACCAAAATATGTATTCAATTGCTCAGCCATTTCTTTGTCCCTTATTATGCATTTCTCTGTTTCTGTCTGTAGGGGGCCTGCATTTCTCTTTACCAATCTCTTTATTGTCACATATCTGTAGAAACTCTTAGTGTCAGTCTTTATGTTCCCTGCAAGCTTCCTTTCATACTGTACTTTCCCCTTCTTAATCAATCCCTTCGTCCTTCTTTGCTGAAGGTTTCTGTCTTATTTCCATTGGTGAAATATTTAGATATATAGATTAATGGCGCCCAAGTATAGAGTATACCATATATATGAAAAATTGAAAACATGATAGCTTTACTGTATCTGCTGCATTGAATCTTTTTATCATTTTAAACATCTCTGGTCAACTTCTAAACTCAAGAGGCTACAGTCCAAATTTATGCAACACATCCTTAACCTGTTAAACCTTGGAATAATTTCAGTGAATCAGCCCAGTAGCCCCTCAATGGCAAATATATTCTTTTAGATGAGATACTCAAAATTGAACACACTACTTCAGATGGGGCCCCATCAAGGCTCGGTATACCCCCCACATAATAGCCAACTCCCCAGTAGCCTTTTTTCTTTCTTTTTGCACCTGTCCATTAGATTTTACTGATTCGTGTATCTGGGCATCCAAGTCCCATTGCTCCTCCACAGTTTTCTGTTTCTCGCCCTTAATTAAAAGTTCTGCTTTTTCTTGGATCCAGATTGGATTATCTTACACAGAATTGGGAGCAGAACTATTAGGCAAGCCCCATAAGCACTGTGGGTTCAAGATACAGGTCACAGGCAGGGAACTGCGGCGAGTAATTCACCTCTCGACCATCTGCAAAATACAAGTCTGGATTGTGATGGAATACTCCCAGTTGCTTTCATGAATGCAATCCCAGCAACACTCAAGTAGCTTGACACCATCCACGAACAACCTGCTTGACTAACACCCCACCCACTATTTGAAATTTTCACTCCCTTTTCCACTGACACACATTGTACCATCTTTAATATGTGCTGCAGCAAGTTGTCCTGGCTGTTTTGACAGAATCTTCCAAACCTGCAACCTCTACTTTCTAGCAAAACATGACAACAGATGCAAGCTCCCCTCCAAGTAACACACCATTCTAACTTGGAAATATATTGCCATTCCTTCACTGTCGTTGGCCAAGTTGCTGCCATTTCCTCCCTAATAGCATTCTGAATATACCTACACTACATGGACTGCAGCGATTCAAGAAAGCAGCTGATCTCCACCTTCTCAAGGGCAATTGGGCATGGGTAGTAATGCAGACGTTGCTAGTGGCACCCTATCCCATGAATTAATATTTAAAAAAAAAAGAAGTATATAGGATCCTTAGCTGTCTCTAGAAAGACAGAGTACAAGACTAAGGACACCAACATCACTAAATTTTGGTTAGATTTTCATTGTAGAATTGTGTCCGGTTTTGGGCACCACACTTTAGAAAGGACATCAAGGGCTTGGAGAAGCTGTGAAGGAAGTTTATCAGAATTGCACTAAAGTGAGGGAATTCCAGTTCTGTGTAGAAATTAGGGAAACTGGGATTGTTCTCCTGGAGCAAAAAACATTAAGGGGAGATTTATTCAAGGTGTTCAGACATCTGTGGAGTAGATGGGGGAGGCACTTTCCACTGGAAGGATGGAAAATGAGAAAATAATTGACAAACTAGTCCAGATGAAAGAGGATAATACCCCAGGTCCAGATGACATGCACCGCAGAAACCATAGGAAGATATTGTGGCACCAGTTTCTTTTATTTTGTTTGTTTTTTCTTTCCTTTTCTTTATGTATTGTTCTAATCTTGAGAGAGAGACCCATTAACTTAAAAAGAAAATCAAACTCCTAGTTATTGACTGAATGAATTATACCACAAAGTTTCACATTTTAAACAACATCCTTTACAAGAGTTAAACAAAGCAATTTATACTAACAACACTATTCCATAAACACTTATTCTGTATGCCCAATAGTCTCAACAGCACACACCTTGATTATTTCCAACCTAGAGTTCCTTTTATACTTTCCAGGATCTTGAAGGTTCTTAACACAATTCTACAATGAAAATCATGGGACCAAACCATGATATGTCACAGCTTCATTTTGTTCAGTATTCCCACTATTCTCAAAGGTGTGAGATTTCTCGGGCTTCCACTATTATCCTGCTAGGTTACCCCCCTACTTTGAAGAACCTCATGATTGTGGACACCCCAGCTTAAGTATGGTCCTCACTACTTTCCTGTTTAATGATTCCAAATCAAAAAATATCCTTGGTTCCTCGTAGCCCATTTGTAACCAACTTACACCTCCTGGTAAATTATTTCTCTGCCTTTCAAAACTGCTCTCAGGTTCCAACTAACTTCTTCTGTAGAACATTTCACAGGTTAAACCAAAGAAAAGGGTATGTCCCTGCAGTCTATCTCCATGGCAATGTGGCACACCTTCGATGTCCCAGACACAGATTTCAACTAATTAAGTTTACTTTCCAAACATCCCTTTGATTCTGGGATGCACATGAATTAATAATTGATCTCTATAATGGAGGCAACTGCAATCTTAACTCTCTGGCTCAATTACAAAGATAAGAGACCACTTATTGTTTACTATGTTCCTAATTCCAACTCTGACCTTATTAAATAAACACAGACCACCCTTTGAATTACATGTTTTCCAGCCTCTCAAGCCAAGTGCCTCCATTATCTTGCATTAAAAAATTTAATTTCCCATTATAAGTTAGTTAAAGCATATGTATCATGAAATTAGACATTTTGCAACAGTATATTATAGGTTAATACACATAATATGCACAAACATCTCATGTAATGTAAAGTCTTTGGTAAAGGTTAGCGCATGTGGGGTCAGGGACAATTAGCTGAATGGACAGTAAAAGTAGAAAACAGAAGGTAGAAGTAAAAGGAACTTATTAAGGTTGAGGAAGGTAGAAAGCAGTATTTCACATGGATCAGTGCTGGGACCACTTAATTGTAATCTATATTAATGATTTCAACTTTGCAACAGTTAATTATCAACATTTACAGATGGTGTCAGGTTGGGGCTTGTATTAACAGTGAAGAGGAATGTAAAATAATTCAAAGAAACATTCCAGAACAGATAAATGGGAGGTGGTGCACTTTGTTGGAAAATACGGAAACAAGGACAGCATGGGGGCGCAGTGGTTAGCACTGCTGTCTCATCCCGTGTGTGCATGGATTTCCCCCCACAGTCCAAAGATGTGCAAGTTAGGTGGATTGGCCATGATAAATTGACCTTAGTGTCCAAAATTGCTTTTAGTGTTGGGTGCGGTTACTGGGTTATGGGGATAGGGTGGAGGTGTTGACCTTGGGTAGGGTGCTCTTTCCAAGAGCCGGTGCAGACTCGATGGGCCAAATGGCCTCCTTCTGCACTGTAAATTCTATGAATTCTATGGTGCCGAGGTCCCAGGTTCGATCCAGGCTCTGGGTCACTGTCCGTGTGGAGTTTGCACATTCTGCCCATGTTTGTGTGGGTTTAGCCCCCACAACAGAAAGATGTGCAGGGTAGGTGAATTGGCCACACTAAATTGCCCCTTATTGGAAAAAATGAATTGGGTACTCTAAATTTATTTAAAAAAAAAGAAGATACAGAAATATCACCTATCATGTCCAAAATAAGAGAACAAAATTCCAGGGTTATGTAGAAAGAGCAGGGAAGTTGAATTAATTGGATAACTCTTTCGAAGAGTCGGCATTGACACGGTGGGCTGAATGGTCTCCTTTTGTGCTCGATTCGACTGTGTCATCTGCATGTTGGATATGTTCTCTATTTCTTGATCGAAGTCATTGATATTTATGGTGTAAAGCTGGGACCCCCAAAGAAAATTCTGGTGGACATCACTAATCACATCCACCATTAAAAGTACATTGCCTCACCCCTATACTTTCTCCTACTTTGCAATGTTACTGTACATTACAAAAGTCACTGTAATCCACTACAATCGTGGATATTGTTTTGTCTAGTATTGAATTAATGCCCTAACCCAGGGTTGACTTTGCTGTATATATATTGTAGTTTAGTGGCTGCAAGGATACAAAAGATTCGGGATTTGAAGATTTTGAATCGTGACAGGTAAAGTTAATTAATGGGTGTGGGTTATAGAGCGGTGCAGGGGATGGGGTGAACAACGTTGGGCTCTTGAAATGCGTGTCGTTCTTCAGCTCATAATCCCATTAGCCCTGGGGACACATTGAGAACTTAATTTTCCAAATTGATAGGAATAAATCGGGTATTAGATTTTATATGTGCATAGAAAGTTGCTCTGATCCATCAGAAGCTAATTTGTTTTTCTTTCTGGTATAGGCGGTATAGTTGTTTGCAGTTTGTCATAAAGGATGTGTTATACCATAGGAATGGTGGGGACTGTAAACATGTTGACAGCTAAAAAGGAAATGTGGTAATATGATTGTCAAAGCATATAATGACTTGATTTAATGATGTGTATGCATTTAGCTAATGATTGTCGCAGCTTTTCCGTCTGTTTGCTGAGTGTGGAAACCATTTAATCACTTTGTCTTGTAAAGTAATTTTTTTCATTAAGAATTACAGTCATGCAATTTAAGACTTTACTTGCATTTAAAAAAAAAAATTGTTTTACTGCACAGTCCTGAATGCAGGAAAAATAGTGATTGTGCCACATACATTAATAAATTGGACCTCCGTGCACAGAAAAGAGAGCATAAGCCTCCCAATCTCTTTCCCCCGATCTTTGTCCTCCTTTACTCACTCATCATCCCCACTCCTGAAGTCAGCTTCTTTTATTCTGTTCTCATTCTTTCTCTCACTCTTTATCCTCTATTGTTCTTTGAGCCTTGGGAGAGATGGGGAGAAACCAATGACCCCTTTCCATTGCTATAGCATTTTCCAATGTTCCGTGCCCAAACTGAAGTTGATTTTGCAACATCAAAAGCTGACCGCTTCAAAGGATGGATCCAAGACGTTTGTGTGCAGTGTTGACCCCATTTGTCGCACCTTGAACATTGCAGCGTTAGAAGTATTCACCAGTTTATTCATCTCTTACAGTTAAACAATGGAAAACACTATGACTGGTAACAGTTTTGTACAATCCTTTTATAAAGTAGTCACCAGAGGTATAAAATTAAACTATTGAAGCAAATCTGCCACTCATAATTGCAAACTATCACTTGTGCATTTGTCCAATTACACGAGTAAGAGATAGTAGTACAGTAGTAGTAAGATTTCTAACGTTCCTAATCTTTTATCTACCTTTCCATTTAACCATCAAGTTCTCCCTTGGGGGCGGGGGGGGGAAGGAAGAGGACACGCCAAACTAGATGGCAACAATTTTTAAATAAAGAAACGTAAGATAAAACCTTTTTACACTGTATAATAAATGAAAATGAACGGCAATGCACATAATTTTGAAAATGCCAATAAAAAGATTTTTAAAAAGTTATCTCTTGGGCATCTCAGTTAGTTTCGACCTCACTTGTCATCATGCTGGCTGAATAATGTTAAGTCACTATTTTTGAACTAGAAAATGTTCCATTGTTACAATATATATATTTTTAGTTTGCGATTTTTAGTAAGGCTATGAATAGCGTCAGGTGGTGGTGGGATGGGGGTGGGGAAAGATGGGGCGGTGGTTTGAATCTGTTATGGTGATGGCTTGTAAGCTGTACTTACCAGATTTGGCAAGGAAGATTGCCCCATCCTTCCGTAAATTTCCATACAAGGTATTTAATTCCATTTATTATGTAATTGCTTCATCTTACCACTTGTAGGAACATCGAAATGGGAGTAGGTCCCTGTGCTTGTTCCACCATGAAGTTAGAGTATGCATGATTTCCACCTTCACTCTATCTGGCTTTGCTTCTTAATCCTTTGATGCTTTACCTAACAAAAATATATCAGCATGTTTATTTGGAATCGCTAGCTTTTGAAGCGTGGTTCCTTCATCAGGTGATTGAAGAGGTAGGCTACACAAACACACATATAGACAAAGCCAAGGATGCAAGATGATACCCTGCTGAAGCGACTGCTGCTTCCAGATGTGGAAAGGGAGGGAGGAATTGGGAATATATACAAGTGTTTGGTGGTGGTGGTAGGGGGGACGGGGAGGCAGGGAGGGGAGTGGGGTGAAGGTCAAGAAGAAATGGGAAAGGGAGTTGGGAGGGGAGATCAATTGGGGAGTATGGAGTGAGGTACTCCGTAGGGTAAACGGGACCTCCTCCTGTGCAAGGGTGAGCCTGATACAATTTAAGGTGATGCACAATATGCATATGACTCGGGCAAGAATAAGTGGGTTCTTTCAGGGGGTAGCAGATAGGACTGAGCGGGGCCAGTGAATCACGAGCACATGTTTTGGGGTTGTGAAAAATAGGGAAGATTCTGGGTGGGAGTGTTCACCGTCTTAGCCAGGATAGTAAGAAGTCTTACAACATCAGGTTAAAGTCCAACAGGTTTGTTTCGAATCACTAGCTTTCGGAGCACTGCTCCGTCCTCAGGTGAATGAAGAGGTAGGTTCCAGAAACATAGACAAAGTCAAAAATACTTCCAATGCGAGTTTTTGCAGGTAATTAAATCTTTACAGGTCTTTAGCCAGGATAGTGGAGGAGGACTCGGACCCTTTGGTGGCGATATTTGGGGTTTCAGAGAAGCTGGAGCTTATGGAGGGGAGGAAGGCTGATGTCGTGGCCTTAGCCCCTCTGATTGCATGGCGGCGAATTCTACTAGAGTGGCGGTTGGCATAGCCACCGGGAGTAGCGGCTTGGTTGGGTGACCTGCACTACTTCCTGCGGTTGGAGAAGATAAAGTATGAGTTAAGGGGCTCCGGAAAAAATTTGTGAAGACTGTGTAGTTGATTGCTGGGAAGTATGTTTCCCTGGGTGTTTATTGGTTGTAACCTGTTTTGATCCATGTCTGTAATAAAACACAGTAAAAAAAAATGATGTAAGATGATACTTTGAATGCGCGTCTTTACAGGTAATTAAGCCTTTACAGGTCCAGATGGTGTGACTGCAGAGAGGGATAATCACAGGTTTAAAGAGGTGTGAATTGTCTCAAGCCAGGACAGTTGGTAAGATTTCACAAGCCCAGGCCAGATGGCGGGGGGTGAATGTAATGCGACATGAATCCAAGGTCCCGGTTGAGGCCGTACTCACACGTGCGGAACTTGGCTATCAGTTTCTGCTCGACGATTCTGCGTTGTCGTGCCTCCTGAGGGCCGTCTTGGAGAACGTTTACCCAAAGATCAGAATGCTGTTGGACTGCTGAAGTGTTCCCCGACTGGAAGGGAACATTCCTGCCTGGTAATTGTTGCGCGATGTCCATTCATCCGTTGTCGCAGTGTCTACATTTTGTTTCTTTATTACATCCATTTCCCCTCCATTTGCATTATCGTCTCGCCAATGTATCATGCCTTGGGGCATCCTCTCCTGCAGTGTGTGAAGTAGCCAATGTTGGCCGAGTCGCACCACGAGTATGTACCGTGTACCTGGTGGGTGGTGTTCTCGCGTGTAATGGTGGTATCCATGCCAAATATCTGGCATGTCTTGGAGAGGTTGCCATGGCAGGGTTGTGCGGTGTCGTGGTTGCTGTTCTCCTGAAGGCTGGGTAGTTTGCTGCAAACAGTGGTCTGAGGTTGCACGTTTGTTTGAAGGCAAGTAGCAGAGTGTGGGGATGGCCATGGCAAGACGTTCATCTTCATCGATGACGTGTTGATGGCTCCGAAGAAGGTATCGTAGTTTCTTTGCTCCGGGGAAGTACTGACGATGAAGGGTACTCTGTCGGTTGTGTCCCGTGTTTGTCTTCTGAGGTGGTCGGTGTGTTTTTTTGCTTTGGTGCGTTGGAAAAAACTACGCTTCGAAAGCTAGTTATTCCAAATAAGCCTGTTGGACTTTAAACTGGTGTTGTAATACCTTCTTACTGTGCCCACGCCAGTCCAACGCCGGCATCTCCACATCAAAAATATATCAGAGTGCATTGGTGAATTGTATACATAGAAACAATTCTCTCTCTCTAATTACTTCTTGAAATAACACAATATTTTGGTCTCTAGTTTCTGTGGTTGCACATTCCACAGATTCACCACTCTCTGGGTGAAGAAATTTTTCCTCTCCTCAGTCCTAAAAGGTTTACCCCTTTTCCTCAAATCACGTGGTCCCTCATCATTTATCTAAAAAATTGCCAGTTGTGGTATATGTTCAAGGGGAAATATTTAATTTAATATTTAATTCTCCGCCTTTCTCTTATTTTGACATCTCTGTCCTTGCTGCACTGTTGCAATGAAGCTCAACACGGGCTCGAGGAACAGCATCTGATCTTTTGACTCTGTCCTATAAAGCCTTTCAGACTCAACACTGAATTCAACAATTGATTATCTGGCACTATGATCTCTGACACCCCCATCTTATTTTGTTCATGTTTTCCTTTCAGACACGGTTGTTCGTTACTTTGCCATTTGCACCTGCTCTGGACAAATCTTTTTTGTTTCTTTATTACATCCATTACCACTCGATTCGCATTTTGTACCATGAAATCTTTTGTCAGATAATCGCACGCCCATTTTACCCTAACACAGACCTTCCCTTTGTTCTCCTTTTGAACCTCCCCTTTCACTTAATATCCATTCAAATCCAATCTTCCAGCAGTTCTGAAGAAAGGCTGAAACGCTAACTCTGGTTCCCTTTCTTCACGGATGCTGCTAGGCCTCCTGAGTATTTCCAGCATTTTTAAGCAAAATTCCTCGTGTGGTTCAGCTGATTTTACATAACAGCACCTTTTTCTCCTCATCCCAATAGTGGTTGTAAAACACATCATGAGAGATGACAGTGTAAGTTTGCAAGGAAATACATTTTGCTGTATTTTCGCTGTTGTGCCTTAACTGCCATGTTCTTTTAATAAAGTCTCTGGCTTCAAAGTGAAAATGTGCAATGCAAGGTTATACTTTAAAATTTTAGGTTTAGCATTTTTTCGCCTATCAATTTTAATGTATTAAGGTATATTACAGAAAAACAGATGCCTGAGCCTATTGGGAGACTGAGCTTGTTTGGATAATGAATTAGTTTGGATAATTGATGTTCAGATAACTTAATTGTCACCATGGGTGAAATTCTCCCATTGGAAGACTAAGTGCCGACGCCGGAGTGAAAACTGGAGTATTTCACTCCGGCGTCGGAGGCCGCTCCTCGCCCCCTATTCCCCTACCCCCCGGGGGCTAGGAGCAGCGCCGTGTCAATTACGCGCGCCGGGCCATGGCGCCGCATCAAAGCGGCGGCGTGTAAATTACGCGGCCGGCGGCACGTAAATCACGTCACCTGCGCATGTGCAGGTTGGCCGGCGCCAACCCGCGCATGCGCGGTTGCCGTCCTCCCCGCGGGCACCCCGCAAGACATGAAGGATTGATATTGTCGGGCGGCGGAGGAAAAGAGTGCGTCCTTTAGAGACGCCGGCCCGCCGATCGGTAGGCACCGATCGTGGGCCAGACCCCTACTGAGGTGAGGTAGGTGACCCCTACCCCTAAATGTTGTAAATGAGTTTTACAACCACTATTGGGATTTGGAGAAAAATGTGCTGTTATGTAAAATCAGCTGAACCACACAAGGAATTGTGCTTAAAAGTGCTCGATCCTTCCTCCTTCCTCCTCCTCCCCCCCCCCCCTCCACAGGCTGCACACGCAGCGTTCGCGCGCTGTTCACGCCGGCAGCGGCCAGGTGTGGTTGGCGCCGGCATGAACCCGTCTGATTGGGCAGGCCGCTCGGCCCATCTGGGCCGGAGAATCGCTGCTCGCCCGTTAGAAACGGTGAGCGGCGATTCTCCGAGCGGCCTGTCGTGAAAAGCGGCAAGCCGTTTTGGGGGGGGGGTGGGAGAATTGCGTGCGGGTGCCAGGACGGCGTGGCGAGAATAGCCCGGCACTCCCGTGATTCTCCCACCCGGCGTGGGGGTCGGAGAATTGCGCCCCATATTCTTGCAAGGTAGAATTTCTCCCATTTTATGCCGTCTTGAAGTAAAATGATTTGAATCTACAGAAATCTGCATGAAACAAAATTACAAAATGAACTGTAGTAGGACATTTCACTTATTTTGTATTCTTTCAGCATCTATCACTGAATTTGCTTTTGCTTGTATCCATCATTGGGTGGTACGTTCTGGGTGGCAGGGTGGCTCAGTGGTTAGCACTGCTGCCCCACAGCACCAGGGACCCAAATTCAATTACAGTCTTGGGTGACTGTGTGGAGTTTGTACGTTCTCCCCGTGTCTGTGTGGGTTTCCTCCGGATGCTCCGGTTTTCTCCCAGTCTAAAGATGTGCAGGTTGGGTGGATTGGCCATGCTAAATTGCCCCTTAAGGTTAAATGGGGCAACTGGGTTGCAGAGATAGGGTGGGGGTGTGGGCCTTGGTAAGGTGCTCTTTCAGAGGGTTGGTGCAAACTCATTGGGCCTTCTGCACTGTAGGGATTCTATGATCCTTATTTGGACTAGACTGGTGCCTACAGGGCACTAAAAGTATTGCATGGCAGTTTATACCCATAATGACCTTGATTAGAGATTGCCTGGATTTTTTTAACGGGGCAGCATGGTGTTGTGGCAACGTATCATGCTTGGATACATGAAATTTTTTAGTGGACCATGAGCTTCTAAAATTGCTCATATTCGGTTGAAAATGCTGAAGAGTAGATAGCTGGAAATTGCTCTTAGTCAACTTTGGTCCTGAGCAGTAAACATTGAATAAATAGTTATGGTTTGAAACGCATATGAGAGCAAAAGACCCCCCCAAAAATGCTTATGGAGTTGTAATTTTAAATGTGGCGCACTGTAACCTTTGCCTTCCTCTGCTGCTTAATATGTCACGTGCTCTGTTGGCACAATAGACTTCTTTCTGTACGAAACTTGACAACAAGTAACACATTGTCTGCTGAGGTAACTATTGCCAGTGCAATGAGTTGTCAGTTGATTTGTGGAGGTTACAGGAGAAAGGTTGTTAAATAGTTTGAACAATGTGGAGACTTAGAATTGAGTTGATTTGGTCTGGAAAATATTTTCATTCATAGGTTGGTGTAGTTAGTGCGTTGTTAAACATTTAGAGGAAAATGTGGTCAGACCAGCAGCTGGGAAATGGAATGAGGCTGAATAACGGTTTTTCGGCCAACCTAGACGCAATGAGTCAAATGGCTCCCTTTTTTTGCTATAATTTTCTGTGATTCTAAGGCCCACAGACAGGAGCGAGCTATTGACCAGATAATCTATTTTAGCGATGTTGATTAAGGAATAGATATTTGACAGGTCTGGTTGTTTACATTTTAATTTTAATAAACTGCAGTGCTAATAATTAATTTGGATCCTAGCCAAAAACCATGTCAGATATCCATAGAAGAATTACATTAGGTCAGATGTTTTTTTTATTTTGACACCTTAAATGACCTGTGGATTAAATAATTTTTAAACTTTAGTAGTAAATTTGTTAATGTTATATTGATTGTCTTGTTAAGTACTAATAGGTGAAGGATTTTGATTGACTATGTATCGGGGAGAATGTGCAAACTCCACACGGACAGTGACCCAGAGCCGGGATTGAACCTGGGACCTTGGTGTCGTGAGGCAGCAGTGCTAACCATTGCGCCACCGTGCTGCCTGGTTTTTGTTTTATTAAAAAGAGTGTAAAAATGGATTGCTGTGACCAGTGGGTACCACAGGGGCTAGAGTTCATCGTCAACTCCCAAACGTAACTTTAATTTAATTAGATAAGTTTTCTTCAAGGTTGTATCTCTTGTTTTGGTGCCCCTTTAAGGGCTGTCACTTTGTTAATTTGCCTACTTGTTTAATTGTTGAACTCAGAATGGTCCCAAAAAGGACTGCTGGGACACTGGGGTGGTTAGTAGATCTAGACAGGCATGTGTAATGCTGCATTCTATAAAAAAAAATGAACTAACAAGAAAAGGATCGAGTATCATACTTCACCAGGCTTGGGATCATAATTTCATAAATTTGTCACAGTTAACTCTGAAATAAGTGTGTGAAACAGTGGTTGAAAGATACTCATTTCCTCTGTACCCAGAGGGATAATAGTTCACTAGTATGTAAACTGAAATATGTTTTGAACAAAGTGGTTTAAAAAAAAAAGGGAATGTATTGTGGGAGCTAATTAAAGCCTTGCTTGCAAATGTGCAAGTTAGTTGACTTATACCAATCATTTGAGGATATCTGATTTTAACATTTAACATCCAGTCCTGAATGAACCATAATTTTTTCCGTTTAAACATTGAGAAGTCCAAAGCCATCGTTCTCAACACTTACTACAAACTCTATCCTTGCCAGTGATACCATTGTCTTACCCAGAACAGCCTCAGGTTGAAGCAGACTGTTAGCAAACTTGATGTTCTGTTCAGAGAGGATTGCATCTGTGCATATTCAAAAGAAGCTGAAGGAGAGATAGCAAATGTGTGTGTATGCGGACAGCTAACATTGTTCCCAAAGTCAAAAAGGAAAAGAGAACAAATACCTGCAGCTATAAACTAGTTAGTTTAATGTTGCTGGTGGAAAGATATTGGAACCTGGATTCAGAGGTAATGGGAAAATATCTAGAAACTGACTCCAAAGAGTCAGCATGGATTTGCAAAGGGAAGGTCATGCTTGATCAGCCTTTGAATTCTTAAAAGAAATACCAGTCGACAAGAAACATATTGGGTGTAATAGTGCAGGGACAATGCAGTAATGATGTAATCTACAGTATAATGGACACAGCATATGGAGTCAGGGCAAATAGAATGGTGAGTAAGGATTAAAAGTATTTCATCAGGCTGGTAGAAGGTGGGACGCGGTGTTCCACAGGAATCTGTTTTGGAGGGTGTGTGGATTTGGATTATGGCAATACTGAGGAAGACAGCAACAACATAGAAGAAAAGATGAACAGACTTTCAATGTGCTATGCTTTTAACCTTCTCCAGACCGCTAACCGTTGTTTCTTTTGTGTGTTTCTAAATCCTTTTTACCAGTGGTGGCTATACCTTTTGGCTCCCTCGTCCCCAATTCTGGGAATTTACCTCTGCCGTACCACCTCCTGCTTCAAATAGCCACCTGACTGAGAAAGCATTTAGTCACTTCTCGTCAGCTTGATGTTTTTGCTTCATTATGCTTCTGTTAAGCATGTGGTTATTTTTATGCTGTTCATGTTGTTATACAAATGCACATTGTTGTTAAAATCATAGTGAATTCTAGTCTACTGAAGACCTCCCTGATCCTATCAATCATTGCAACTCATGAAAACCCATTGTGGTGTTTATGGAGCAATCGGTTGCTCAAAAAAAGTTTAGAAAGTCAGTATGGTCGTCTTTTTGGGCTTGTTCCATTTTTGAGTTGCAAATGTTTTGGTTCTGAAATATTGAGTGCATTCATCTACAAATATAATTAGATGCTTGATCATCTTTAATTTAAAGTGATTAAAAGTTTTAAGTACATTAACATACATCATGTATCATTGTGTTGTGTCAGAAGTTATGCTGTTGCAATCTGAAGTGCTTGGGTGTGGATGTGAAGGGAGTGGATGTGACCACTGAAGATTTGGAAAGATCTCTTGAAGGGAGGTACCGAGACAGTGATTTTTAAAAACAAATTTGGCATCTATAGATAAGGTTTCGGTTGACAAATGCAGGTAAACAAAAACAGAATTAATTGCTTCCCTTGTATGCCAATCATATATGTAGTGTAAATAGGCCACTCTTTGAATAGAATTACATTTTTAAAGATTGGCGGTGTCTTTTAACAAGTTAAAATGTAAGAATAAGGGCAGCATGGTGGCGCAGTGGTTAGCACGGCTGCCTCACGGCACCGAGGTCCCAGGTTCGATCCTGGCTCTGGGTCACTGTCCATGTGGAGTTTGCACATTCTCCACTTGTTTGCGTGGGTTTCACCCCCACAACCGAAAAGATGCGCAGGGTAGGTGAATTGGCCAGGTTAAATTGCTCCTTAATTGGAAAAAGTGAATTGGGTGCTACAAATTTAAAAAGAAAAAAAAATGTTAAGAGTTTACATAATTTTGTCATTCATATCTAATGTACAGTGTTAGCATTTTGTTTTTACTTCCTTTCCCTGGTGATAAATGCCATGGGCATTGTTCCTAGCTGCATGAAGGAATAGATGGGGCTTACAAACAGCAAGACTAGGCATACTTTATAAATGACCAGTTTTCTTCCAAATATTCTGGTGTTTTATACGTCTTCACCAGTTCGAAAATGTGGAATAGCTGTTCTTTGAAGGAAGGTAGTTTTAAATTTAAATGTGGGAGTTGTAAACACAGATTGTTGGCAAAGAGCATTGCTGGTAAATGTTTGTAAGTGTATTCTACTTGATTGAGTGTCATAAAGGATTTTGAAAACAATTTAATCGGTTCTCCTGTTTGCTATTGAAAACTCTTTAATCTTTAGTACCTTTCCTACTGGTTCAGAGGTGATCTGTTTTTTTAAGATATGCATAGAGGGAAGCTGGCTGGATGTTCCTGTATTCACAGATGGGTTTCTGACTTCCCAAAACACTTCCACGGTACTCTGACCCCAGCATGCTCAGGTTTAACTTAAAGAAACTGCACAGCTACCTATGTTGCTATCACATTGCAGCACGATTCCTGTCAGAAAATCTAACCTGTATTGGAGTTGCTTCTATCTATTGGCAGAATTAGTGCTCCCTCTACCAAACTAATGTTCTTCCAGATACACGTGCAATCCATGATCATTGATACTATCTTACTTAAACACATTTCATTATTGCATACTTAGTATTGCGTTCCTACCTCTGTCAACACAGCTGTTTATGCTGATGTGGCTGTGCAATTCTCCTTGCCCAGGCTGCTTTGCACTATCAGCATGGTTTTATGAAGGATAGGTCATTCATATCGGGCCAAGGGAGAAATCCTGGGTCCTGCTGCTCTTGTTTCAGGGCCCCTTATCTTCCTCTTCTCCCACCCTCTTAACCCTCTCCCTCAATAATGCATGTTGAACATCTGCAAAATTGAGAGAGGATGCAGGTTAAATTCTGTTGCTCTAAAATGACAGCATCGGCGTCAGATCGGTATTACTGCTTGATGTCATAATCTGCCTATTCTACACATTTCGAGGGAACATAAGGTGGTGTGCCACTAACCCCTAAACAAATGGTAGCTAGCTGCTGGCTGGCACACTTTGCATCAGATGTCTGTGAGCATTTCCACTACACAAACACCTTTTTTGGAGCTTTAATATACCTTGTAGCACCCAATAATCAAATTTTGTCCCCAATCTCAACATCTGGTCCTTTTTCTGTTTGGGTGTCTGAATTCCCTACAGAATAACATTTACCACAAAAGTACTTCACAGTAGCTGACACTCCTAAGCGAAGCACATTTGTGAGGTTGTGAAAGGCGCTCTTAAGCAAGTTGGCAGGCAAAGTTGAACCAGGGCTACACTACATCAAGGGAGGAAGTTGGGCAGAATGCTGGAAAAGGGGCCACACACCATCAGGAGAGAAGAGTCCGGCTGGGAGCGGGGAGGAATTGTGTCACACCATTAACAGGCAGGAGTTAAGCCAGGGGAGGGGGACAACACCCTATCGAGAGGGATGCAGTCGTGTGCGAAGCATGGGCGGGGTCACACATTATCAAGAGGGAGGTGGCTGGATCAGGAAAGGCCAGCCCAGTACACTAAATACTTGATGGGTAGCAATTAGCCAATAGTTTAAATAATTAAATGATTCACAATAACTTAACATAAACTGGCTCCATTTACTACAGGATTTCAGCCGGTATCCATAATTAAAATGAACTCAACAAGGCTATTTATATTCAAGATTAATTTCTTTGTGTAGCTGCCAAGTTAACAGCTTTCCGTGATAAATATCTCCAAGTGAGTTGCAGTCTAATTTGTCATATTGTTGCTAGCTAAGGGCTTTGCAGTGCCTTACCCTTGAGGGTTGGCCTGGCTAAAGCCGTGCTTTTCCCTCGTCATTTGTATTCTGCAGCATAATGCATCTAAGGGGAGGGTAAGACACCACGAGAGGGAACAGGACAGATCAGAAGGGCCAGGGCTGCACACTATCAAGGGAGCAATAATGGAGGGCTTTCTGGAGGTAGAGGTGAGGTACTAGGTGCATTACCTTGCACTCTGGCAGCCTACAGCCAAGCCTGAAGTCAAGTAAAGTGCAACAGAACAGTCCTCGTGCGACATCTGCCATGTTGTAAGCAAAAAAGGAAGGGCCAAGAATTCCGGTGATCCAACTTTTTCAGAACAACATTGTTATTGGCTGAGTAAGTAGCCTGTCGATTGGAATGATCTGTGCAGCAGATTGGCTGCTTTAGACACTTTGCATCCTGATTGACAGGCTACATGGTCAATGAGCTCTGACTCTCCTAGAGCACAGGCTCCGGTGATTAGCATTGTATGCACCCACCTCTCCTGGGCCTCGTATCCAACTAATCTAAATGGATTTTTCCCGGCGATCACTGAATTAATAGGTGAAAAGTGTTGTCTTTATGTATTTCCGGAAGCAAATGATAAGGTTCCACACAACAGATTATTAAAAATGATAGTCCATGGAATTGAAGGTAACCTTGTAATGTGAGTTGGTAATTAGCTGGAAGGGAGGGGGCAGAGAGTAGCGATAAAGGGAATATTCGCTGATCATTGATTTGTGACATGTTGTTCATAAAGGACTTTTATTTGAACCACACCTCACTGTGTAATAATATAAAGACTTGGAATAAGTTCTGGAGAATAGTTAATCCCAGTCACAGAATCTGTACGGTGCAGGAGGAAATTCAGTCCATCATGCCTGTACTGGCTTTCTGAAAGAGCGTCTGCCTAGTTCCACTCCCTTGTCATAACCATGCATTCTTTTCCGATAGCAATCTGATTCCTTTTTGAATACCTCAATCAAGGGTGCTTCACCACCCTACTCAGGAAGTTTGTTCCAGGCTCCAACCCCTCTCTGGGTGAAAACATTTTTCCTCCTAACTTTTACTCCTTTTGCTCATTATTTTAAATTTTTGCCACCTAGTTCTTTCATGTACTGTTGAGAGGATGCTATTTACCCTGTCCATACCCCATAGGATCTTGAATACCTTCATCTGCCACCTGTATGTCTGTGTCCCAAGTTCAATACTATCTTCATCACAGTTTTAAAAAAAAAATTTTATTCAAATTTTCACAAAAAAGAAAACAGTAACAGAAAATTCAAAGAACAAAAAGAACAACCCCCCCCCCGCCCCATATATACAAAAGAGAAACAATAAATATATGCCCGTCGTTAGCGAAGATTCAACCCAAAACAAAAACAAAGAGACCCTCCCCGGTTGCTGCTGCTGCTGACCTTTTGATTTTACCGTTCTGCCAGGAGATCTAGGAATGGTTGCCATCTCCTGAAAAAACCCTGCACTGACCCCCCTTAGGGCTAATTTCACCTTCTCCAATTTAATAAACCCCGCCATATCATTGACCCAGGCCTCCATGCTTGGAGGCCTTATCTTCATCACAGTTAACAACACTTCCAATCTTTATATCATCCACAAATTTTGAAACCATGCCCTGCACACCACAGTCTCGGTAATTAATATACGTCAGGAAGTGCAAGGGTCCCAACACTGACTCCTGGGGAACTCCACTACAAACTTTTCTCCAATCTGAAAAATAACAATTTATCATTACTGGATGTAGATATTAAGTTATAAGGCACAGTAAATATAGATGTGACAAAGAGGTTAGAAAGTGATATAGATTAAATGAGTGGGCAAAACTATGACAAATTGTGTTCAGTGTGGGGAAGTGAGAGGTCATTCGTATCTAAAAGTCAATTTTTTTTTAAATGGGTGAGACTAGGAACTGTGGAGAGTAAGGAAAGTTAGATGTCCATGTGCACAAAAGCTAAAAATTGCTGTACAAGTGCAAAAGGTAATCAAAAACACTAGTGAGATGTTGGCCTTTTCACAAAATCGATTTAAATTCAAAAGTGCGGATGTGATGTGTTAGTTATACAGAGCCGTGGCAGTTTCCTGCTGGCATGCTGTATTTCGTTTTGGGGATATATTCTTCGAGGATATGACATGTAGGTTTGCTGGGTTGATACAGGGCTGAATTATGGGACAGGTTGCATAACCTTGATTTGTATTCCCTTAAGTTTAGAAGCTTGAGGGGTGATCTTGTAATGTGGTTTTTGCGATGTTCAAATGGATTAGTGATTGTGGAAGCCCTCCTTTAATCTAATACTATATAATACTCATTATGCCTTGGTAAACTTGTATTTTTGTGCCCTTTCTTTAAGTCGTATGTTTAAACACTTCCCCTCCTATTCATCAAGCGTCTTCTTCACTTCTGCCTAGGGTGGGATGTAGACCGCTGTGATAATGGCTGAAGTGAACTCCCATGGAAGGTAGTAAGGGTGGCACTTCACATTCAGGTATTCCAGGTCCGGGCACAGTAGGTCGCCCGCGTCGCCACATCCAAGCACCAGGAGGAGTTGATGAGGAGGCAAACCCCTCCACCCTTTATTTGCCCAATGACACTGTGTGGTTCATCTGGTGTGTTGAGAAACTGTTAGTTTGTGTGGCACAGTCCGGTGAGGCAGGGGTGAGCCATGTCTCCGTGAAACAGAGCACACAACAGTCTCTCACTTCCCTCTGATAGGTAAGTCCAGCATTAAGCTCATCCAGCTTGTTTTCAATCGTCTGCATGTTTCCCAGGAGTATGCTGGGAAGAGGAGGCCTGAAACCGCGTTGCTTTAGTTTCACCTGCAGACCACCGCATTTCCCTCGCATCCTTGGTCAGTGGCTGTTTCTGCATGTCCCTGGATCCGATGGGAGAAGTCTGACCTTGGGGAAGTTAAATGGTTGCACCTCACTGGATCCCAGGCACTATTTGCTATTTCAGGGTCGCATCTGGCGGGTTCCTGGGCACTGGTTGTGATTTTGGGGATGCCGGGGGGGGATGTTCAGGATCCTGTCGGGCCCCTGGGTTCCGCGAGGTTCTGCCTCCCTTTTGGCGCATTTGAGTCTTTGCATGGGGGTGTTCAGTCTGAATTTGGGTCCCAGGCAAGGGTGGGGGAAGAGAGAGGAGGAAGCGGGAGGGGGGGGGGGGGGGGGGAAGAGAGAGAGAGAGAGGCGGGGGGGGGGGGGGGGGGGGAAGAGAGAGGGAGGCGGGCCAGGCTCACTTCATAGGCCGGGTCGGGCGTTCTGGGAGCTCGGTCTTGCTATGCGAGGTTGCGGTCGGACTTCCACGTTGGGCCTCAACCACTTCTCGGTCGAGGCTAGGGTCGGGTTGCTGGAGGAGTTTTGCTGGGTCGGGTCAGGTCATGTGGCTGGCCCATGGATGTCGGAGGATCTGTGGAATTATAAGTAAACAAAAAAGAGAAAGGTTAGCGATAGTGTTAGTCTTAGAATTAAGCTTCAAGAGGTTGGTACGGCTATAAGAGATGAAGGAAGAGGATCTGTGTTAGAGAGCTCGCAGAGAGTCGCCATGCACCAGTGCCATCTTGAAAATGACAGCTGCAGGTACGCGCGGCTCATGTCGAGCTTCGTGAATGTTGTTCCATCGCTGAGTTTTGCATACAGGTCCTCAGTGCGCGGGACTGGGTAACGGTGATGGTGAGACCCAGTTCACCATCATCTTGTTGTTCTGCACAGACATATGGACCTGTCGGGTTTTAGCACCAGGACCACTGGTTGATTGATTGATATTTAGAACATAGAACAGTACAGCACAGAACAGGCCCTTCGGCCCTCGATGTTGTGCCGAACAATGATCACCCTACTTTAAACCCACGTAACCCGTATACCCGTAACCCAACAATCCCCCCATTAACCTTACACTACGGGCAATTTAGCATGGCCAATCCACCTAACCCGCACATCTTTGGACTGTGGGAGGAAACCGGAGCACCCGGAGGAAACCCACGCACACACAGGGAGGACGTGCAGACTCCACACAGACAGTGACCCAGCCGGGAATCGAACCTGGGACCCTGGAGCTGTGAAGCATTGATGCTAACCACCATGCTACCGTGAGGCCCCAATTTGATATTTATTGTCACATTTACCGAAGTACGGTGAAAAGTATTTTTCTGCGGCCAAGGGGACGTACACAGTACGTGCATAGTAGACAAAAGAATAATCAACAGAGTACATTGACAAATGGTACATCAACAAATAGTGATTGGTTACAGTGCAAAACAAGGGCCAAACAAGAGCAGCATAGGGCGTCATGAATAGTGTTCTTATAGGGAACAGATCAGTCCAAGGGAGAGTCGTTGAGGAGTCTGGTAGCTGTGCAGTGGCGTGCAGAGGTCTGGTGATGCCCGGGGCAAATCTTGATTGTATGCCCCAAAGACTCAAGTAGCACCAAACCCCCCCCCCCCCCCCCCCCCCCCCCCCCCCCCCCCCCCCCCAAATTATGCGCGTGGCAATAGCACTCATCTTAAAGCAAGGTCAGTCTTTCATTGTGTCATTATAGTTCCTCCAATGCCACACTTTTGAATGCATTTCACAACGCTCTCACTGGGGCCAAGGGACAGCAAAATCCTTCAGGCAGTTACACTGGCAAACGTGTTTCCTTGTGACATGGATAACTGCACAAAATCAATTTGCCGTCTGCACCAACACTCTGAAAGAGCACCCTATCCTGGCACACTCCCTCACCCCATCCCCATAACCCCACCTAACCGTTGGACATTAAGGGGCAATTTAGCGTTGCCAATCCACCAAATTTGCAGATCTTTGGACTGTGGGAGGAAACTGGAGCACTCAGAGGAAATCCACGCAGACACGGGGAGGATGTGCAAACTTCACAAAGACAGTGACCCAAGGCCAAAATTGAACCCGGGTCCCTGATGCTGTGAGGCAGCAGTGGTCTTGCCAGCCATGCCCATATCCCGTGAATGAATATCAGAAAGCCTCTCATAACGTCAAACTTGGCACTGTGTAAACTTCACTTTCAATTTTAATAAATGGTTGATCAGGTGAAGAAAGGACCTACATTATTGTAAACTTGACAAAACTTTGATCAGAAATTTGATATTTCGCAAATATAAATTAGCCTTCAGGGCCAGAGAGAACATTTGGAAGTAATTATCAACTTAGTATGGCAATTAGAGCCTGAGTGTATTACATTCAACACAAGACTAACAGCATAAAAGTGGATGCTGACGACGATTCACTGATTGCTTTGGGAGTGTATTCTGGGGAACCTCAACAGACTCTGTGCTGTGTCCTCCTCACAACTTGCTATCCTACTGCTGTGACTATCTAATTCATATGTTTTGGTATATAACCTGTAGTTTTAGGAGGTCCGCATTTTGATATTTTAATTGACGATTTTTTATTTATAATAAATTTATATTATAAACTAATCGTGGGTAAAACACAAAATAATATAAAACTCACACAAAAAGAAAAAAAACGCTATCCCTACCCATAAACTACAACCCCCCCCCCACAGAAACTTGCGCTGACTCACTCCTTAAAGAAGGTAGAACCCACCCCCGAACCATGTACTAGACCTTCTTCAGATGAAAAAAAATCCATTAGGTCACCCAACGTCTCAACCAGACCAAGATGCTGGGCGGAGTAGGAGATCTCCACCCCAGGAGAACTCGCCTCCAGGCACGGACGAGGCAATGGTGAGGACATCTGCCTTCACCCTAATTGCAGCCCCAGCAACTACGCCATCCTGCAAATGACCACCAAAGGTTAAGGTTTGAAATCAACGTTAGGAATTGCTGACAAGGTGCGAAAGAAGGAGACTGAAAAGCTTACCAGTTTGGGACACGACCAGAAGATATGGATGTGGATGGCCAGTTCCCGGGAATACTCCCAGAAAGAAACCATTCATTCTACCCTTGGTCAGGTGAGCCCTATGTACTACTTTAATCAAGCTGAGCCATCCACAGGAAGACGTGGGATGTTGCCCATTTCTGCACGGGTTACGTTGTCTGTAGCTTGACACCATCCAGGACAAAGCCGGCTGGCGTGGAAGGACTTTGGCGCCACGCCAGCCAGGGCCGAAGGGACTTTGCCGGCCGGCGGAAGTCCGCGTGTGCGCGGGAGCGTCAGCGGCTGCTGACGTCATCCCCATGCATACGCACACGCTGCGGGTAGAAGCGAACGGGAGGAAGGGGAGCCTTGAGGAAGATCTGCTGATGCCCCCATCCAATGGATGCCCGGGGCCAACCGGGGCCAACCCCCCCCCCCCCCTCCGCATGCCGCTGTAGCTGTGGAAGCATTCCAAATGATCCAGCTCTGTGACGGCCTTGGGCACTGGATGAGCGTGGAAGTAATGGGGCTGCTCGTCCACACAGATTTTGACCATTTGAGAATTGCTGTGCAAAGCTAATGTTGTTTCAAAAGACAACCTGCATAAATAATAATCTTTATTGTCACAAGTAGGCTTACATTAACACTGCAATGAAGATACTGTGAATAGCACCTAGTCGCCACATTCAGGCGCCGGTTCGGGTAAAGAGAGGGAGATTTCAGAATGTCCAAATTATCTAATAGCACATCTTTCGGGACTTGTGGGAGGAAACCGGAGCACCCGAAGGAAACCGACGTAGATGCAGGGAGAACGTGCAGACTCTACATAGACAGTGCCCCAAGCTGGTAATCGAACCTGGTGTCATGATACGCAGACACACACATAATGATATACAGGCAGGCACAGACAAGCAGCTAGTGGACACAGAGAACAGAACATGACCAATAAGCAAGCAGGGCACTGAGGGGTGGGATTTGACTATAAAAGACACGAGGCACTGACACTCTGCCTCTTTCCACTGATGAACATCGAGACAGTCAGTCAGTCAATGGTGTTGTTACAATCTCACACCTCCATCACGTGGCTAAGAGCTAGCCTGGTTCAGTCAGACAGAGTAACCACACTTAAGTTAGCAGAGAGTCGAACTCACAGAGAACTGTGCTAATTGTGCTATTAATTCAATGTACCTGATTGAACTAACTTCAAGGTCTGGAGTATCTTTTTGATGTAAGCTGCATCCAGTTGCAGCCAGTGTTATACCAGTGTACCTAACACAACACCTAGGACCATGGAGCTGTGAAGCAACAGTACTAACCACTGTGCTACCGCCTTCGTAATGAATAGATCATTGTTTCACAATACATTTAGTGATGAGAAAGTATCATAACCTAGCAACAGAAACATTTAGTAATAAAAATGTACCAAAAGCAAGGTTAATGCAAGCACCTTGTGTGGATTCTCTGTTTCCCGACACCGATTCCGTTATCGCCGATCAGGCGGAAAATCCCTTTTGACTTTGTTATCAGGAGCGGCGCCTGTTTGACGCACGATTTGTATGCTCCACCACCTCCGAAATGGCATCAGCGTGTCATGCGTCACACGCAATTGGAATTGCCTTAGCGTGTCTCCTGAAGACCCTCCAGCGATGCTCCGCCCCCAATGGACTGAGTTCCCGACCGCGTGGTTGATGTGTTGCCTCAGCGATTGGGAATCCGGCATGGCGGCTGCGGACCCTGTCCAGTGCCGCCACAGTCGGGGATGAGCCGTGCTGCTGGCCAGGGGGGCTTCCGTGAGTGCTGGGGGGACTGTGTGGGGAGGGGGGGTGGCCAGTGGGTTGTCGGGGATGCACTATCTGGCACGTCGGATGCGTGCATGGCCGGCACCATGTTTTACGGCGTAACCGCTGCAGCTCGTCTCCCCCCCCCCCCGCAACGTTCACACACATCTTCTACCCCTTCAAAGAATCAGCTCATCCTCACCCTTGTGAGGTATGCCCTGTACACCATCTTCAGCTGTATCAGCCCCAACCTTGCACACGAAGTGGAGGCATTCACTCTCCGGAGCACCTCACACCAGACCCCCTCCTCTATAACCTCTCCAGCTCTTCCTCCCACTTTGCTTTGATCCCTTCCAGTGGTGCCTTATCCTTTTCCAACATAGCTCCGTATACCGCTGATACTGTCCCCTTCTCCAGTCCCCTTGCCGCCAGCACCTCCTCCAACAACGTGGAGGCCGGTTCCTCCGGGAAGCTCTGTATCTCCTTCCTGGCAAAGTCCCGAACCTGCATATATCTGAACACTTCTCCCTGCTCCAGCCCATACTTCGCTTCCAGCTCCGTCAATCCTGCAAATCGACCCCTAAGAAACAAATCTTTTAGGGTCTTAATCCCCTTCTCTTCCCATTTCCGAAAGCTTCCATCCCACCTCCCTGGCTCAAATCTGTGGTTCTCCCGAATCGGCATTTCCCTTGACCCTGCTCCCAACCTGAAGTATTGGCGAAACTGCCTCCAGATTTTCAATGAAGCTATTATTACCGGACTCCCTGCGTATTTCCCCGGAGCTATCGGGAGCGGCGCTGTTGCTAGTGCTTTCAGTCCCGATCCCCTGCACAAACTCTCCTCCATTCTGACCCACTGGGAATCAACCCCTCTGACCCAGCTCCGCACCTACTCCACATTTGCCGCCCAGTAGTAGTACATCAGGTTCGGGAGACCCAAACCCCCTGCCTGCCTTCCCCTCTGTAGCAGCACCTTCCTCACTCTGGCCACCTTACCTCCCCACATAAACGAGGTAATCCTTCCCTCAATCTCCCTGAAAAAAGCCTTTGACAGGAAAATCGGTAGGCATTGAAAAATAAACAGAAATCACGGCAACACATTCATTTTAACCGCCTGCACCCGACCCACCAGTGACAGAGGGAGACCATCCCACCTTGCCAGGTTGGCTTTCACTCTCCCCACCAAACTAGTGATGTTGTATCTGCGAAGCCTTCCCCACTCCCAAATACCTAAAGTGGGTCTCTGCCCTACGGAATGGCAGCCCCCCACCCCCGGCTGAGACACCACAAAATACTCACTCTTGTCCTGCAGTAATTCCAATATTCCTCCTATCGACGCATTCTGTTCCGACACATACAGCAGCAAGTCATCGGCATATAAGGACACCCTATGCTCTATCCCCCCCTTCACTATTCCTTTCCATGCTCCCGAACTTCTTAATGCGATGGCCAACGGCTCAATCGCAAGCGCAAACAGCAGGGGGGGACATAGGACATCCCTGCCTCGTCCCACGGTGGAGAGAAAAGTATCTCGAACTGATATTGTTCGTACGGACACTCGCCTTTGGCTCCTTATATAATAACTTTACCCAGTTCACAAATCTTTTTTTTTATTTAGAGTACCCAATTATTTTTTCCAATTAAGGGGCAATTTAGCGTGGCCAATCCACCTACCCTGCACATCTTTTTTGGGTTGTGGGGGTGAAACCCACGCAGACACATGGAGAATGTGCAAACTCCTCACGGACAGTGACCCACAGCTGGGATTCGAACCCAGGTCCTCAGCGCCGTAGGCAGCAATGCTAACCACTGTGCCACCGTGCTGCCCTAGCCAGTTCACAAATCTTGGTCCAATCCCAAACCGCTCCAGCACTGCCATCAGGTACCCCCATTCCACCGATCAAACGCCTTCTCGGCATCCAATGCCGCAACCACCTCTGTTTCCTTCCCTTCCGCCGGTGCCATAACGACGTTCAAAACCCTCCTAATACTCGAAAACAGCTGCCTCCCTTTCATGAACCCTGTCTGACCCTTGCCTATCACCTTCGGCAGGCACTCCTCCAGCCTACCCGCCAGTACCTTCGCCAATACCTTTGCATCCACATTCAGAAGTGATATGAGCCTATACGACCCACACTCCGTCGGATCCCTATCCTTTTTAAGCAACAGTGAAATCGATGCCTGCCCCGAACGATGATTTAAAGTTGACGTAAACGTTGGCTGACTGCTGTCAACCATTGACAAAATGTGTCTGTTCTCTGAAATTGCCCCTGGAAGGCAAGTCTGCATGTACATTACCAGCACCTTCGCCAACAGCTTAGCACGGCATTCAGCAACGAGATGGGACCGTACGACCCACACTCTGTCAGATCCTTAGCCTTCTTCAAATCAAGGAAATTGATGCCTGTGTCAGTGTGACTGGCAATACCCCTGGGACTTAGAATCGTTAAACATGTCCAACACAATGTGTTCAGCTGATCTGCAAATTTCTTCTTGAATTCAATAGGGAATCTGTCTGGGCTGGTGTGTTACAGGACTGCATTAAACCCATACATTACATAATCTCCTTCAGGCTCATCAGGGACTCCCAACACCACTGAGATGGACAACCATCCAGGAATTGCATCATGGGCAACCTCTCCCCTGGAAGCTCTGATTTACATAGGCTTTGGTAAAGGACCTGAAAAGCAGCATTGAACAATGCTGGTGTGGTCACTGACACGCCACCTGAGGCCCTTACCTGTACTATCTCCTAGAGGCAGCCTGCCACCTCAGCTGGTGCATTAAAAGGCGACTGGACTTCTCACCATATTCATAAAACGCCCACTCAGCTTCACAGCTGGTTCACTGCTTTGCCCATTGAGAGCAGCTCAAATTGTATCTGCAACTTCCTGCGCATTAACAGGGGCAGCACGGTAGCATTGTGGATAGCACAATCGCTTCACAGCTCCAGGGTCCCAGGTTCGATTCCGGCTTGGGTCACTGTCTGTGTGGAGTCTGCACATCCTCCCTGTGAGTGCATGGGTTTCCTCCGGGTGCTCCGGTTTCCTCCCACAGTCCAAAGATGTGCAGGTTAGGTGGATTGGCCATGATAAATTGCCCTTAGTGTCCAAAATTGCCCTTGGTGTTGGGTGGGGTTACTGGGTTATGGGGATAGGGTGGAGGTGTTAACCTTGGGTAGGGTGCTCTTTCCAGGAGCCGGTGCAGACTCGATGGGCCGAATGGCCTCCTTCTGCACTGTAAATTCTATGTAAAAACAACTCCAGAGTCGGGGCATGAAAGCACTTGCGGTCCACCTCCAGGACTGAGTCAATCAACGTCTGCCTCTCCACCCTTTCAGTCTTCTCCTCATGTACTTGTCAGCTCCCCAACTTTTTAAATCTCCGCTCTGACTCTCAGCTCCTGCTATTTTTGAATCTCCGCTCTAACTCTCAGCTCCTGCTCTTTTTAAATCTCCGCTCTGCCTCTCAGCTCCTGCTCTTTTTAAATCTCCGCTCTGACACTCAGCTCCTGTACTTTTAAAATCTCCGCTCTGACTCTCACCTCCTGCCCATTTTAAATCTCTTGTCTAACTCTCAGCCCCATACTTCTTAAATCTTCGCTCGGACTCTCGGCCTGCTCTTTTTAAATCTGTGTTCTGGCTTCCAGTCCCGCCCTTTTTAAATCTCTGCTCTGACTCTCAGCTTCTGCTCTTTTTATTTCTGCGCTGGGCCCTGAGCTCTCACTGTTTCTAGATCTGCGCTTTATCTCTCAGCCCTGCTCTTTTTAAATCTCTGTCCTGACTGCTTGCTCCTGCTCTTTGTAAATCTCCGTGACGTCAAGAGAGGAGTAAGAATAATCCAAATTTTGTTGAAAAAGTATGATGATCTCAACTCAGCACAGTTGAGTTATCGTTTGTCACCACTTCTACCCACTCCCCGTCCATCTTTGGGAAATTCAGCCCCTCCAAGAAGTGCCTCGCCCCTCCGTCCCCGTAGGGGGTTCCAACCTGGACAGCCTGCTGTAGAAATCCCTAAATGCCTTATTCATCCCGACCGAATCACCAGCCAGGTTCCCTTCACCGCCCTTTACTTTCCCTATCTCCCTAGCTGCCTCCCTCTTCCGAAGCTGCTGTGCAAGAATTCTGCTGGCCTTCTCTCCATGTTCATAGATCGCCCCCTCTCTCCTTTCTCAGCTGCTCCACCCCCTACCTGTGGTCAGCAAGCTAAACTCCGCCTGTAACCTCCACCGTTCCCTTAAAAGCCCTGCCTCTGGGGTCTCCGCACACCTCCTATCAATCTGTAGTATCTCCTTTACCAGTCATTCCGTCTCTGCCCTCTACCTTCTCCCTATGGGTCCGGATCGAGATCAGCTCCCCTCTAACCACCACCTTCAGTGCTTCCCACACCACCGCTGCTGAAACTTTCCCCGTGTCACTGACCTGCAGGTAGCTCTGAATACATTTCCTCAGCCGCTCGCACACCCCTTCATCTGCCAAAAGTCCCACATCCAACCTCCAGTGCGGGCGCTGATTGTCTTTACTAACCTGCAGGTCAACCCAGTGCGGAGCATGATCTGAGATTGTGATCGCCGAATACCCCGTGTCCACTACCCCAGCCAGCAAGGCCCTGCTCAAAATATAGAAATCAATCCGGGAGTACACTTTATGCACTTTGAGTAGAAGGAGAACTCCTTCAGCCTCGGCTTCCCAAATCTCCATCGATCCACCCCCTCCATCATCTCCATGAACCCTCTTAGTTACTTTGCCATTGCTGGCACCCTGCCCGTTCTCGAGCTTGACCGGTCCAAGCCAGGGTCCATAACTGTGTTGAAGTCCCCTCCCATGATCAACTTGTGTGAGTCCAGGTCCGGTATCTTCCCCAACATCCTATTTATAAACTCCACATCATCCCAGTTTGGTGCATACCCATTTACTAATACCACCTCTCGCTTCCCACTGACCATAACGTACCGACCTCCCATGTCTGAGACTATTCTATCCGCCTCAAACACCACCCGCTTATTGATCAGGATCGTGACCCCTCTAGTCTTTGAATCTAGTCCCGAGTGAAAGACCTGACTGACCCAGCCTTTCCTCAGTCTAACGTGGTCCGCTACTCTAAGGTGCGTCTCCTGCAACATTACCACGTCCGCCTTCAATCCCCTAAGGTGCGTGAACACACGTGCCCTTTAGACCGGCCCATTTAATCCTCGAACATTCCAGGTGATCAGTCTAGTTTTGGGGGGGCGGGGGCTCATTGCCCTCCCCTCCGCCGATCAGCCATCCTCTTTTTTTAGGCCCGCCTCCAGCCCGTGCTCCGCGCCTCCACCAGTCCATCCCCAGGCAGCCCACGCCCCCAACCACCACTCTGTCCCTCAGCTCAAGTCCCTCCCTTGTCAGCAGAACATTCACCCCCCCCCCCCTCCCCACCTCGTAACAACACCCTGTAACCCAACCCCTTTACTAAACCAAACATATGCACACCCCCCCCACTTCACTTCCGAGAGCGAGCTCACCCAGCTAGCTTGGTGGCCCCCATCCCCGGCGCCGGATAGTCTCCCACCTATTGTGTAACCCCCCCCGCCCCGCTCATACAAACAAACTCCAACATCAAATAATTCCCACACAATTGCTCAACAGAAAAACACCAAAATCTAAACAAGCACACCTCCATCCCACAACAGTGCAAATGAAAACTTTAACTCACTCAGCTCTACCGCTGGTTCCAAATCAATGCAAACGGCATCACAAACATCTTCCATGAAACGCAAAACGAAAAACTTTTTACAAAAACAGAAAAAAAAAAAACATGAACGTTGCAGCCAAGTTCAAAAGTTCTCAATCCATCACCAGCCCTTTCTTTTTCGCAAAGTCCAACGGGTCCTCAGGGAACTCGAAGTCGAAGTGCTGATCCTCATGCGTGACCCAGAGACGGGCTGGGTATAACAGTCCAAGCTTCACCTTTTTCTTAAAAAGGATCAACCTGATCTGGTAGAAGCCTGCTCTCCTCCTGGCCATCTCTACACTCAGATCCTGGTAAACCCGCAGGATGCTATTGCGCCATTTACAGCTCCGTGTCTGCTTGGCCCACTGTAGAATGCGCTCCTTATCCGAGAACCTGTGGAATCTCACCACCATTGCCCTCGGGGGGGGGGGGGGGGGGGGTCTCCCATTCACGGCTTCCTCACGAGTGCTCTGTGAGCCTTATCCACCTACAAGGGCCGTGAGAATGCCCCATCCCACAGCAGCTTCACAAACATGTCTGCGATGTATGCCCCAGCGTCTGTTCCTTCGGACCCCTCCGGGAACCCGACGATTCTTGGGTTCTGCCGGCGGGATCTATTCTCGAGGTCCTCCACCTTCTCCAGGAGTTTCTTCTGCTGGTCCCTCATTATCCCCACCTCCAGCTCCACCGCAGTCTGATGTTCCTCCTGCTCAGCCAGCGCCTTCTCCACCTTCTGGATCGCCCGATCCTGAGCGTCCTATCTGTGCTCCAACCGCTCAATCAACTCTTTTATCTGGTCCAAGCAGTCCCCTTTCTGCGTAGTAAAGCCTTCCTGAATGACTTGCATCAGCTGCTCCATAGACTGCTGGGTCGACAAGCCAGAGGTCCGAACCTCCGCCATGCTGTCTTCTGTTGCAGCTACAGCCCGAGCCTTCTCCATCTTTTAGTTTCTGCCCTTACAAACACTTCTAGTCCTTCTCTCCATGCACCGAAGTGGGAATTCAGTAAACAATTGCCACTAACATCTGTTTTACAATTCATGCCCGGTAGAAAAACGGGGGAAAGGTCCAAAAGTCCGACCAGAGCGATACCACCAAATGTGCGACTTACTCCTTCATAGCCGCCTCCGGAAGTCCAGGAAAGATTTCTAAGTGTGACAGCGAGCCGGAACTGCCGCGAGTTTCCCAGCGTTTGCACCGGTGAGGCCTGAATGGCTGTTCAACTTTAATTGGTCCACTTATCAAGGCCCTGAGGGCTTCTCGCCACAAATGAAGGCTGGCCAGCAGATTTGCCTGGACCTCGCTCGCCAGCCCCCACTGCGAACAAGGTTGAACAGCACTTAAACAGCATTGCACAGCCAGTCCCACTCAGCTCGCAGCCATGGCAACGAGACGACCGGCCTCACAAGCAAAGATGGCTACTCACCTCCTGGGCTCCCGCAGAAGCCCTCCCGTCAGGTTCACGTTTCTAAAATGGATACTAATCAGCACCAGCGTGACCACTTGCTGGGGTGGCTGCTGAATCACGGGAGCCCGTTGGATATGGCCTCTCTCCTGTTAATTGGATGAAATAGGGCTTAAGTGGTTATAAGATGTTTCTCGCAACACTCTGCAGGATCCTGAATTTGCCTACGGGAGCCGGTCGGCTCCATCGCAAACTGTTTGCCGCCTGGCGCCGTTTTCGTTTTCCGCCTCTCCTGCTATTCAAGGGACTCGTCTCTTTTGAGCGAGAACGCAATGAAGTCGGAGAATTGCGCCCGGGAAAAGAATGATCCAGGTTTCCTTCTCCTGATTTGCATGGTACCTATTGGGATGCACAGGTATATTGATGTGGGATGGAGACAGGATCGGAATTGGTTGTGTGATGTTCCTTGGTTGTTTAAATTAATATTACGTATTAAGGTTGTAGTGTTGCGACAAGATCATGCAGACTTTTTACTCAATCAAAGCTAATTTATTTACACTACACTATAAACTAAGTTCCTAAGTATGCCGAAAAAACTAAATATTAGATCAAGTAACGAAATACACAGAGCTCCTGAATAACACAACTGTCTCCAACCCTCTCTATTTATAAGTCGAAGATCACGTGGACCACCTCTCACTCCATCTAGTGGCTGGATGCTGTAATTACACACTATTCTACATGATCAGTTGAGTTAGGTGGGACACACACCTAAATCTCCAATCCCTTCCTTCTTGCTTGTCTTGTGTGAGCAGCATTCTTGTTGGGTGTGAGTGGCGGAGGATGTGGCATCTGCTTTCTGAAGTCCTGGAATGCAAGGAGCTTCTGCGTTAAGTAACAGCCTTAACATCGCTTCCTGCCTATTTCCTATCACAACTTTCCAGATCCTCTGCCCCATATATCAAATGTCCACAATCCGCACTCTTCAGCTGAGCTTTCCAAACTCCCACTCCTTTGCCCCCTTGTTCCCTCCCACTTCATGCCGCTCACCTCAGCCCTTGCTGCAAGTGACAATTTAGGAGAGGGGAAGAAAGCTAGGAGGAAATTGGGAAGCAAAAACTAATGGGCGGGATTTTGCATCCCAGGACACCTGGATTGCGTTTCCCGATGAGACAGAGAACGGTTGTCGCGGCAAAATCGGAATCGATGCTGGGTGATGACCCGATTATGATGTCCCGACCCCCTGCAGAAACTCAAAGGTGATAATCTATGAATTATTACCTGAGTCAAATCTGGTGTGGGAGAATTGGATTCCCGTTTGAAAAATGAAATGAAAATGAAAATCGCTTATTGTCACAAGTAGGCTTCAAATGAAGTTACTGTGAAACGCCCCTAGTCGCCACATTCCGGCGCCTGTTCGGGAAGGCTGGTACGGGAATTGAACCGTGCTGCTGGCCTGCCTTGGTCTGCTTTCAAAGCCAGCGATTTAGCCGTGTGCTAAACCAGCCCGTTTGTGAGGTAGCAGCACCAGTATAGGGAGAGTGGAGGCTGTACCATTGTGATGATCGACACCTAAACTGTGCTGGGACCAGTGTTCTAGCGAACTGTATCAATACGAAAATAGAGAGAGTTTATTATTATTGGAAATAGAGAAAGTTTATTAGTATGAAAGCAGGGCTAAAATAACCTGGAAAATTAGGTTAAGAGATAGGCCAAGAGAGATGCAGTGTCAGACATTTAAGGGGAGATTTCAAAATACACAGAATAGATATTCCAAGGGGAGTACCCACCATCCATGGTTAACAAAAAAGGTTAAAGATGGTATGAAACTGAAAGAAAAGCTTACAGGGCTCGATTTACTAGCCATGTTGCGCTGAAGAGGGAGAGTGCGACGAGGCCATTAAAGCATGGAAGAGGTCAAAATTGAGAACCATGGCAGGCGCTGATTTGCGATCTAACCGGCTCGATTCCGTTGATGAAGTCAGGATCTTGCCTGAACGTGGTGAGAAGCCAATAATCATCACTTAAATCCAATCTCCATTCAATTAACAGGAGCGACCTCCTATCTACTGGCCTCCCGTGATCTAACTCCCTCACCAGCAAGTGGGCACGCGGGCGCCAATTAGTACTACTTTTTAATAACGTGAAGCTGCCAGAAGGCTGCTGCGGGCACCCGAGGAGGTAAATAGCCATCTTTACTCCCAGGTAATGAGTCGAGGGGCACTGAGCACCAGAAGGGGCTGGCTCATCACCGGGTGATCCTGCAAGATGCAAGACTTGACACATGATTGGATCGCGCACTGGGGTGGTGGGTGATGGTGGAGGAGGTGTGGCGAGGTGGGTGGGGGTTGGTAGGTGGGCATTAGGGGTGTTTGGTGTTGAGTGGGTGATGGAGGAGAGTATGTGTGTTGATGTGGATGGGTAGGTGGGTGGAGGGGAGGGTGTGTATTGATGGGGGGGTAGGTGGGTGTTGGGGGTATATGGTGGTGAGTGTGTGGTGGAGGCGCTGTGAGTGTTGGTGTGGGGGACAATCCGCCTACCCTGCTTCTCTTTGGGTTGTGGGGGTGAGGCCCACACAGACACGGGGAGAATGTGCAAACTCCACACGGACAGTGACCTGCGATTGAACCCAAGTTCTTGGTGCCGTGAGGCAGCAGTGCTAACCATTGCATCACCATGCCGTCACTGCAACTATCTCTTTAATGTGAATTACTCTGTTGACATCCTGATATTGACAGAAATGGCTACCTGTGGCAATTCTGCCACTTCCCCATTCACCTTCACGACTTTTAGAGTTTCTTGCCACTCTTGACAGTGCAAAATAATAATATCATCTTTATTAGTGTCACAAGTCGGCTTACATTAACACTGCAATGAAGTTACTGTGGAAATTCCCTGAGTCGCCATACTCTGGCACCTGTTAGGGTACACTGAGGGAGAATTCAGAATGTTAAATTCACCTAACAAGCATGTCTGCTGGAACTTGTGGGAGGAAACCGGATCACCCAGAGGAAACCCACGCAGACACTGGGAGAACGTGCAGGATCTGCACCGCCAGTGACCCAAGACAGGAATCAAACCTGGGTCTCTGGCGCTGTGAAGCAACAGTGCTACCCACTGCTACTGTGCAGCCCATGTAGGAGAGGGAGTGTTATTTTACTCGAATAGGCAGCCAGGGACCTACACAAATATGCAATTGGGCGGTCAGTTGAAGACCAAACTTAATGTGCATAAGTTAAGAGCACACAATAGTGCCAAATGGAAATTCAAGAGAATCATTCTAACTGGAGTGGTGCAAATGTAGAAATCACTGCTACATAGATTAGCTGAAGCTAATAGCGTAGATCCATTGATGAGAAAGCTAGATAAAATGAGGTATAAAAGAACGGAACATTATTGGGTGGCTGGGAGAGTAGGGGGCTAAGCAGGTGGTGAGGATCAAGGAGAAATGGGAGGAGGAGTTGGGAGGGGAGACAGGCTGTGAAGGGTGAATTCGATCTCCATGTGTGTGAGGATGAGTTTAATACAGTTTTTAAGGTGGTACACAGGGTGCACATGACCGGGGTGAGGATGAGTGGGTTCTTCCAGGGATTGGCAGACGAGTGTGAGAAATGTGGGTGGGGACCAGCAAACCACATGCAAAAGTTCTGGGGGTGAGAAGCCACAGAGATGCTGGGCGCGAGTGTTCGGACGCTAGCATCCCGATTGTGGGGGTGGAGGTCGGGTCAGACACTATGGTAGTGATTTTTGGGTATATCAGAAAAGCTGGAGCTGATGGAGGGGAGAAGGCCTATGTCGTGGCCTTCGCCCCTCTGATTGCCCGGCGAAGAATTTTACTGAAATGGTGGTCGACAATGCCACCGGGGGTGGCTGCCTGGCTGGGGATCTATACGACTTACTGTTGGAGAAAATTAAGTTGAACTGAGGGGTTCAGCGGAAGGCTTTGAGGCCATGTTTGAGGAGTTGTTCGTCGGGTTGGGGGGTGGTGGGGGGGGGGGAGGGGGTGGGGGGGTGGGTTGCAGGAGGGGTGCAGGGTGAAAAAAATTGTACAGACTGTAAAACTGAGTTGGGGAGTGTGTTGCCTGGATTATTTATGTTTTGTACTTTTCGAATAAGTTTGGAATAAAATACATTTAAAACAAAAATAAAAGAACGGAAGGATATACTTTCTGATGGATAGATAAGGCCGGTGGAGCATAAACGACTAGAATAACTAGAATAGACCAGTTGGACCAAATGGCCTATTTCTACGTTGAAAGATAATATGTCTGGATTAACACTGTCGGAAAACTCCATGTCTCCGACAGTATTCATTTATTAAGAGATTTTTCAGACCAGCACTTGACATTTAACCTTGCCTGGATCATCGGCATTGATAAAGTCTGGTATATGTACATTATAGATAGTACTATTACCCAATTTATTATATACAGTGTAGTAGGGATTTGAAACCTGTATTTTGATTCAATGACCATCTCATCTATCTTAAAATGAACTGAAATAAAAATTTAGTAGCTGGATTAAGCTGCAATAAAGATAATAGTGTATGAATATGCTTTGTGGAATGAATTGGATGGCTCGCGAGTGGTTTTATATTTTATCCTGAGATGCAGCCAGACTTTACTTTGCACTGTGTAAATTCCAGCATTTCAATAACATTTATAATTTATTATTGAAATTATATAAATTACATATATTTGGCTATAAAGTTTGGTTTCTCTAGTTAAACATGACTTATTTAAGATCTAAGTTGATTTCTAAATAATAAAATAATTTATTATTTAGTTAAGTTTATTATTAAAAATTGTTCGCATTTGACATTATGTCTCTATCACGTTCTGCCTAGCTTAATGTTTGATGTGGCCTGGCCAGTCACATTCATGAGGAAAAATATATATAGAAATACATTTTGTAATTTGTCGGATCATTTCTAGTTTCTAATCATCCTTAAACCTGGTAATTTTTCCTGAATTGTCATTACACTATCTCAGCATAACCAATTGATCTCTGGCTGCTGAAAGCTATCCAAACAACTTGAAACGTTAAAAAATGTACATTCTGTATCATCCTAAATGGGGGGAAAAAATCAGATGTTATTAATGTATGCTCATGCTTATTGCAAAATATCTTGTATTGCTGTTATCAATTTTTACATGCATGTTTACACAAATGCATTCTCAAAATCTAATTCCCTCTTTTAACATATTGTTGTAAGTAGGTCAATTGCCTGCAGATGCTTTGTGATGTGGGGGGGTTGTGTGGTTGGAGGAATGCAAGAGGGAGATTTTCCCCTGATACATAGCGACATAAATCTGTTCATGCACATGGGGATTTTATGCTGCATTTATGTTAGAAATTCCATTTGTAAATGTTAATCAATTTTTAAAAATTGAGAAAAGAGCTAAATATATACTTCTGGCTCCCAGAAAATCCAGGTAAAATAATAGAGGTGTGTGTGTTGCAGCAGACTGTTTCCTGATACAGTATAAACATTTTAAATGTGCTTCCAGTGACCTGGGACATCTTATAACATTAACATTTGCTTTGGATTGGTTGTCATTTTCGGATATGAAGCCAAAGGAGTTGCTCAAAGCGGTAGTAATCATATAACTGAAATTACAACTTGTGCAAGTTCAGCACACTTTACATTACCGTGAAGCCAAGTCAATTTGTGGAGATGCAGAATGCACCATACATCTGCCCTGTGGAATGCACTGCATGGAATTAGTAACAAATTAGCACAAAATAGTTACAATGCAGGATATCCATGAACAAAACGAGGAAGAAGTTGTTATCCATGACATCTTAGTTATTGCATGAAGTTCCTGTATATTCAGCAAGATAAGGGTGAGGTTGACCAGGGAGTTCCCTTCAAATATAAGCTCCAAACACAAGGTTTTGACTGAGGTGCCTATTGTGCTTTTAAGTAGAGGAAATGGTCGAGTAGTTTCCATTAGATTAATGATGGATGAAACACAGCTAATAGACTTGCTGAAAATTACCACTGTGCATTTTTTTACACTGGAACAGGAAAATGTGAAATGATAAGATAAGAACTGTTTACGAGATGTTGCTCAAATGGCAGTTTTTCCAGACAGCAGTCATCAATAAATGGATTTTGTCTTTTTAAAATGTTCACTACATAATCTCCTTCCATTGTGATGAAATCATCTGTATTACTGTTTGTGTACTGTTCACATCATGGTCGATGTGATGTGTCTAGCGTGTGGATGAAAAGAGTTAACATGCTTTCGCTTTTATGTGCTAGTTTGCTTCTCGTTTCCATCCGATACCGCTGGCTAACAGCAATGTGAAAAAGAGAGCCGAATGTGCAAATCTCTCTCCCTCAATACATAGTCTCTCCATTGACAGGCCCTGAGCTGTGCCTCTTCGCAGTGACTTAGGAAACTGGTTTCTTGCAGCCCCAGGCTTCAGCTTCAGAGGAACTCTGGCACCAAAACATATAGTGTGCAGGCCCACCGGCATGGGGAAGCATCCTGGCAAAAATCCAAAATACCAGCTATAGGTGGTCAGCCCCACTGCCTTGTGGATACCTCAACAGAGTTGAAGGCTATGGGGGTAACCCCAACAAAATCCGGAGTGGAATCCCAGTGGGCAAAAGTACAATTTTTCTGCCAATTCCTGCAATTCAGCCGGGGCCAAACGTAGTGCTTTGCAATATTTTGTACTCAACCGAGGAGGTTGAGAAGGATGCCCTGATGCTTGGGTAGCACAGGAATCTCCATAAATTTTGCCCAGGCGTACATCCTGGAGAGAACACACCAGTTTTGCTGCAGAGTGTTACCACAATGCTCAAGACAGCTGTTCCAAGTGGTAACCTCAACTTGATTGACAATGGGAAAGGGTGTTGTGGAATGTCTCTTGCAGGAGGGACCATCATGTCCCATTGTTCAGCCACCAACCATGTCAACCTGGGCAGCCCCTGACAAGTAAGTTGCTGACTGTTGTGTTACTTTATTGATAGTACCTTGGGCTTATTTACTGTACCAATTACTTATAATTTGATAAACACTTCATGGGTTAATTGAGACTCAGCACAAGAACAATTGTACGTAGGTGTAAAGCTTGAAGGCATCAGAGCAAAAGTGAAACGAAGACTGGATCACATGATACTTCCCCTCACATTTCATGCTTATTGTAGGAGCATTTTCAGAGACTGAGTATTAAGCTGGCTTTCACGTGAGGGATTTCCCTTCATAATTATGGCCCAGCTAACACACAGACTCGCAGAGACAACAACTCTGGTTCAAAATGGTCGTTATTTACCAATGTACGTGGGAGAGTGGTCTGAGGCAGTTCCAGACCAGCTCTGATTTACATCACCTTTAGTTTGGCATTTGTACAATTTTCAAAAGTCATTCGCCCACCCCTGCAGAGCGTGGGCCAATCATTACTGCTATAGATTATGTACATTGACCAGTGTAATTTACTCTCGGGTAGCATGGGACTGCGTGATCAACTCACGGACAGTTGGGAACTCGTGCATAGTCTTCTAATGTTTTCCAAACCCCTTTATCTACTGTCCTTGTTTCTTTGTATGTACAATCCCCCCATCTTAACCTTGTTTCCAATTTGAACATTATCTGTGTTCATAACGGCTGTATGGGGACTGCTATTAAGGAATGTTTCTGCTGAACAGGTTGTTTCTGTGTGAATCTGCCTTCCTAAAGAATGTGGCCAGGTTAGCTGGCTACGCCCCATTATGCCTCACGAACATTTCACTGTTAACAAAGATTTGTATGCTGTATTACTGTTATGCTTAAAGAATACTGTTAGTACTTGCTGCAGGTGCCTCTATTCAGGGAGTACATTACCTGATATTTTATAGCTCTATCTGTTAATTCTACTTCTGTGTTTGTGTATCAAGCAAGTTAATACTGTCAATTTTGCCCTTCTTACCATGTATCTCTCTTTATCCTATCTACTTTAATCTATTGGTCCTTTGCTCCAAGCTGCTCTGAACTCAGTTTCAGTGCTGGTATCCCTTAAAGGCATATTGCAACATCCCAGTTTATTTTCAAAGATCAATCTTCTCTTTCCCCCTCTTTCCCCCCCCCCCCCCCCCCCCTCCCTCCCCACCACCTTCCAAAGAATTATAACTATTTACAATACATGTTTAGTTACAATTACATAAGTGCATACAACTGATGGATCTGAGAATCTCAAAAGCGTGAAGGGTAATCTAATACTGTCTCCAGATTTTGTGATGATAAAATGTTTGGGGGTTCCCTTAATTGCTCCCAGTGATCTATGGGATGGTGATACTTGGATGTTGTTTCTCGTTGCATTTGTGACCTTGTCCTATATGCAAGAGGAATGTTCAGTGGTTGTGCTGGAATGGATCTGATTTTTCCTTGGTTATGCTTCAACATTGTGCCTTCCTGTATAATGACTTCAAAGGACGCGCGGTACTGAAAAATCCTTGTCAACTCGGCCGTTTTCCACACACCTTCTGTGGGATCCTGAAGGTGAACTTGTTTTCCCAACTGTAAACTTGGCAATTCTGTACCAGCATTTTCAATATGTGTGTTCTTATCTTGTTGTTTTAAAAGTTACATTCGAGTTTCTGAAAGAGTAGAATGGGTAAGACCAGGTAAATTGGTGTGCGCTGTGGCAAAGCATGAGCTTGACTGGTGATGGAGTAGTTGCACTTAAAGGTATTACTCTCGGATGTACCATTGCGATGTGTAGATTTAGCTTGGCCTGTTTACATTTGAGGAGTAGCAATTTCACCATGCAGATCGTGATTTAGCTGGGCCAATAGATCCAGAATAATGAGAAGTAGTGTGATTGGTGTTCCACTTCTCTCTCACCCTGAAATGGATCACCAAAAAATTGAGCACTATTATTGGTAATGATTTCTCTAGGCCACCAAATATACTGAATATAGTGCATAGTGTGTAAGATGGTTGTGCTTAACATATTGTACAATTGTTGAATAATTAACAATTAACAGGCTTGTACCTAATCTCAAAGTAGTCGATGATAACTATGAATTCAGTACCATGGACCTAAAAGAAGTTGAATGTGATTTTGGACCAAGGATTGCTGGGTTCTTTATGTGGATCAAAGGTGCTTGCTCTTCACATTCTCTTGACATGCATCGCGTTTCTTCATGATGGCTTCAATGTACTCACTCCCTTGTGAACTCTTGTCCAATCTACTCCCTTGTGAATCTTCTTGTCCAATCTATGCCCATATGTGCATGATGAATATCAGGTTGCAAAGATTCTGGTGTGATGACCTGTCTGATTTTAAAAATGACTCATTGGGGAATGTCTAGCTCGCCGCGACAAGGCCAAAATGGTTTTGCATATTCGTGGACATGCGGGATTGAATCAGGTCATCCTTCAGTGATGGTTTTCCACATTGTCGTGTAGAATGTTTTCTTGTAGCTGCTGGCTTTTGCATAGGGGCTGGTTTAGCTCACTTGGCTAAATCGCTGGCTTTTAAAGCAGACCAAGCAGGCCAGCAGCACGGTTCAGTTCCCGTACCAGCCTCCCCGGCCAGGCGCCGGAATGTGGCGTCTAGGGGCTTTTCACAGTAACTTCATTGAAGCCTACTCGTGACAATAAGTGATTTTCATTACGTTTCATGTACCAGATCAGTCTGGAGAACACCAAGTTTGATGTCATTGAAGTCATCTTGGCGATCTCAAGATATATCTTCTGTTTTCACTGGGTAAGGCAATTTACTAAGTGTACTTGATATGACTTTCAAGTTAACCGGCTTGTACCTAATCTCATAGTTACAACCTTAATGTCAAGGGACGTTGCAATTTTGGTGCGGCATGGGTTGATAATTTTCGACCGATATATCCAGTGGTTTGTGGTTGGCTCTACCACAAGTCTTTTGCCAAATAAATGGGTATAAAAACACATGATTTCCAAACACTAATATTTCCTGCTGTGTGTTAGATTGTGTTACGGACAGAGATTTTTAAGTAAATGTAAATGGTTTGCCTTTTTGTAGCATGCATGCTCCCAGACCAGTGAGGCATCATTCTCCATGATAATTCTCTGCTTAAGATCGTTAAAGACTGATTGTTTCAGTGTTTGAAGAAGTATTTTGGCCTTTGTGCCACAGGAAAGGCACAACTTTTCAAAACAATTCCCTTAGTAATGGAGATTTTGTAGCAAAATTAGCAATGCATGAGAGATTATTTTCGCAAACTGAGATTGACAGTTGACTTGAAGCTGGTCGAGTACAAGACAGCTGTGAGCGACAAGCTTGATAAGGTGAGTATTAACATAGCTTCCCTACAAGAGAGCAGGCTCACTGAACATGGATAGATAGATAGAATTTACAGTGCAGAAGGAGGCCATTCAGTCCATCGAGTCTGCACCGGCTCTTGGAAAGAGCACCCTACCCAAGGTCAACACCTCCACCCTATCCCCATAACCCAGCAACCCCGCCCAACACTAAGGGCAATTTTGGACACTAAGGGCAATTTATCATGGCCAATCCACCTAACCTGCACATCTTTGGACTGTGGGAGGAAACCGGAGCACCCGGAGGAAACCCACGCGCACACGGGGAGGATGTGCAGACTCCGCACAGATAGTGACCCAAGCCGGTATCGGACCTGGGACCCTGGAGCTGTGAAGCGATTGTGCTATCCACAATGCTACCGTGCTGCAAGAAAACCCATTCATCTAGCAAGGCAAGAGTTCAGAGAAAATGCATGAGCAAGATATAGACGTTGTGGTAAGGAACATGCTACTCTCGATAGAATCTCCACAAGTAGATCAGACACCATAATATCCGACTCGCAGTAGAGGAGCTTGGCAAAGTTATTGACTCACTTGCTATGGGAAAAGTTCCAGGTGCTGATGCTATACCACCTGAACTCATCATGTACTGGAAACTGACATTCATGCAGCATTGGTGCAAACGTCTCTGTCTTTGTTGGAGGGAGGGGGCAGTAGCCCAGGATAAATCTAATCCAACGATTGTGACCTAGTACAAGAAGAAGGGCGACTGCAATGATTACAACAACTATTGAGGCATCACCCTTCTGAGTATGATTCGAAAAGAATTTGCCCATGTTGCCCTTGTCAGTCTGTAGATCCTAGCTTGATTCCTAATGTGGTTTCGGAATTGGAAGATCTACAATTGATATGATCTTCTCAGATCGGTAGCTGCAAGTGAAATGCTATGAACAAAGGAGACCACTGTATATTTGCTTTGTCGATCTCATCAAGGCATTCGTCCATGTGAGCAAAGGCAGTCCATTTAAGCTGCTGGAGAAAGTTGACTGCCTGTCAAAGCTGTTCTGTGATCTCTTTCCCAGCAACATGATGGCACAGTCAGCTATGATGGGGCAGCATCAGAATACTTGGGAACCACAGTGGGGTCAAAAAGGGCTGTGTTAGGTGACAAATGTAGAACTTGTTATATATTGTATTTTACATCTGTGTCAGTAATGCTATTAAAACCCGGGTTTACAATATGTACAGGCAGTGTGTCTACTCGTGCTGTAATTGGAGTCGTAAAAGGTGAAGTAACCATTCATTCCAACCATTCACTTGGTCACAGAAAAAGGATTAATTGAATAGAGTAGTGATTGCTGGAGATTCCCTGCAGTGTAGATCATTTGAGGGATTGTATTTAGTTCTAGCTGAGCAGGTCATGGAACTTAGAGATACAGATGATGTAATTAATGGGAGGAGCCAGGTCTCCTGTAGTTTTGCAGTCTGTTATAGGATTTTAAGTTGAACAGCAGTTTTGTCAAATGCTGTTAGGTTGGGCAGAAAGGTCTGACAAGACAGAAGTGTACTGGTTCTGCTCTTGAAAGGAAAAGATCACTCTCCAAACGTCTCTACAGAGATAAGCAAGTAACCTGTTTTGTCAACTTTATTTATAAATGGCATTTGACCTGTATTGGGTGCTTAATTTTCATTAGTGGCAGGTGGTGAGGAAGTTAATTTCCCCCGCTTTATTTAAAAACGATTTAACTGTTAATTGTAAAGCTATTTCTTTGATAATGTTGTTAATTCTGTGTTTAAATTAAAGTTTGTTTTAACATAAAGGATTCCTATTGGTCGGAGTCATCACTCCTGGGTGAAGTATGCTTTCCTCGGTTTTACAAATATAAAAATAGTTTGGGGTTCTCATCTGATATCCAAACAAAGGTTGGGGCCTGGTCTGGTATCCTAACAGTTCTGGCACCTACATTCTTTGGCATATTCTTCTCTTTGCTGTCATGTGTCTTCAGGGCATCTTCAGAGGGTGCCCACTTAATGTACCAGTACTGATAGAAGGCTGTTTTGGCCTTGTTGATGTGAGATCCAAGACAAACATGCACAAGGCCTCATCAGAGAGTTACTCTATGCTAATAATGTTGCGCACTCATTTCATTCCAAGTAATACCATCCGTGGCAAATGGACATTCTCTCATGCCTGTAGAGCCTAGTTTGACCATCAGCATCAAAAAGACAAATGTCATGGTTCAGGATATTTCCATACTGTAATCAATTGGCATTAATAATATGATGCTGGAGGCAGTCGATAGCTGCACATATCTAGGCTCCAGAATCACCAGTAATCTGTCGCTTGACACCAAAATTAAAACACAAAAACTGCAGCTATCAGCCAAGCTGAGTAAGAGTGTGCAACAACAGCTACCTGATTGACAACACCAAATTGTGAATCTAGCAGGCCTGCATTCTCTCTGTGCTCCGACAGTGGTGTTACCTGGTCAACATTAGGTAGGAGGGAAGGCTGAACAGTTTCTACATTCGTTGCCTCGGATGTATCCTTGGCATCTCTTGGCAGGACAAAGTCAAAAACCCGGAGTTTCTGGAGCATACCAATTCCATCAGTATAAATCCATTGCAAAGCCATCAATATCTACGCTTCCTCAGCCATGTTCATTGGAAAAGATGATGGTCGTGTACCCAAAGACCTTCCTCAGTGTCCATATGCCTGTAAGCAAATGGACATGTGGACATTGACACAACTGAGAGACAATCTGTGATGGCTGTGACCTCGAAAGGCTGTTTGTTTGTTTGGAAGGATATTGGGAGAGGTGAGCAGAAGCAAAACACTCAGCTGCCCTAGAAGAGAACCCATAGGCTAGTGAATCTTGCACTTTCTCACCCCACTGTCTTTGCAGCAAATGCAGTGCAAAAGTGGGACTCCTGAGCCATGCCAGACGATTCTTAACACCCGTGACTACCATGGTGCAAAACATTATCTTATGAGACCGAAGGCTGCCTGCGACTAATAGTTTGATAAACCATTTTGAGTCCTTGATATTTTCAGAGTTTCTAAGTAATTTATGAAAACCAGTTTGTTGTAATGTGCACAAATATACTAGCCTTGGAATTCCGTATTGGTTGGGCAACAACTGTAGGCTGATTCTCGTCATTATATTGAAGACATGTATGGATTTGGTGTAGGGAGGGGTTGCCTCATTTCTAGTAAACCACAAATGGGTCACTATAGACCAGTGTTTTTCAACCCTCTTTGCCTGGGACACATTTTTACCAACCAGCCAGCATTCATGACCTATGCCAGCTGAGCTTCGCTTCCCACATCGGCCGAACTTTGCAACCCACACCGGCCAACCGTCACGCCCCAACATTTTCACTTTAATGTGACAGGTGAGACTGCCCGGTTCTCACGATTTCACTTGCTTTGTTATTCAGTGCTACATTTGTGATAATGACTTCAGCTGATGAGTTAAGATCTCACTGCGTCGGTTGAAAAAAATAAAGAGGGTTGTCCTCGAACTCGCCATGCTTAGTCTTCAAATGTCTTTGAAGTTTTGAGGGTTGTAAACTTAAATTTGACAGTACCTCACTGTATACAACACACATGAACTTTAAATCCTGATTTGCAGTGGCACAATTAATAACCGATACCTCAAGTAATCAACTTTATATGTTGCTTTTTTCCTGTTTTCAGCTTCATCCTGGGTTGTTCACCAGAGGCTCTGGAGTTCACACCAGCATTGCTGGCAGCTGCAAGACGGGGCATCTCTCTTGCACCTAAAACATTTTTAAAAAAAAAATTTAGATTACCCAATTATTTTTTCCAATTAAGGGGCAATTTAGCGTGGCCAATCCACCTACTCTGCACATTTTTGGGTTGTGGGGGCGAAACCCACGCAGACACGGGGAGAATGTGCAAACTCCACACGGACAGTGACCCAGAGCCGGGATCGAACCTGGGACCTCAGCGCCGTGAGGCGGTTGTGCTAACCACTAGGCCACCGTGCTGCCCCTGCACCTAAAACATGTGACTTCAGCATATACCTGCTCTCTGCCAGCGCTTCAGGCAGGAAGATCGCATCAAATTAAAAATAAATCATCTTCTGGTCAGCACACTGATGTCAGCAGGAAGTGGTGTTTGCCGGGCTGCTGTGATCGCCGGGCACTACTTCCCGCGATCGGAAACATCATGATGGATTGCTCCGCGACCCTCCATACATCCACTTGTGACCCACCAGCGGATCGCGACCCCGACTTTGAACATGACTGATGTAGACTTTTTGACAAACTGTAGGACAAGGAAAAATAAACAACTCTGTTTACTTGTTATCTCGACCGTGCCATCTCATGGTGTCTCAATTGCCATGAATTCTATTTCAGCCAAGACGATCTCCGATCACTCTTAATATTCCTCAGCACCCATATCCTCATTCTCAGTTTCAACCTGAATTCCTTCTGTACCAGCAAAGGGAACAATCTTTCCGTTAAATACTTTATAACTATCAAACCACAACCATTTCACTTTTGATCCTTCACTTGTCATTTTGTCTGTGCAGCTGATGATCTGCTCAACCGCTCTTCTGTCTACCTTTGCTGCCCTTGATTCTAAACCATTACTCCCTTCCTTGTCATGACACTCCGTATGGCTGCCACGTTTGTACCTTAAAGCCTAGTGGGTGCAAAAGTGAGATTATCCAGCACACAGGTTGTTCATCCTTCTGTCATCAAATCTGATTGGACCACAACGAACTCTATTGGGCCTCAGTTTCCTTTGCTAAATCTACTTTGAACTCTAGCAATACGTATTGGGGAGCAAACATTAGTCTCCTGCTTTTTCACACTGCCTATCTCTTTAAAATCCTCTCCCTTGTCCTCCATTTTCCCCACTCGTTTGTTCTTTTATGACAAGATTGCCTATGTTTCATAGAATTTCATAGAATGTACAGTGCAGAAGGAGGCCATTTGGCCCATCGAGTCTGCACCGGCCCTTACAAAGAGCAACGTACTCAAGCCCACGTATCTACCCTATCCCTGCAACCCAGCAACCCCCACTTAGCCTTTTTGATCACTAAGGGCAATTTATCATGGCCAGTCCACCTAACCCGCACATCTTTGGACTGTGGGAGCAAACCGGAGCTCCCGGAGGAAACCCACGCACACATGGGGAGGATGTGCAGACTCTGCACAGACAGTGACCCAGCCGGGAATCGAACCTGGGACCCTGGAGCTGTGAAGCAATTGTGCTAACCACAATGCTACCGTGCATTCCTCTTTCACACCAAGCCAAATTTTCTCCAATTCTACCCCTCAACCAGTCTCCCATTTCCACACACCCCCCCCCTCTGAGCTTGTCAATGTCACACATGCTCCGGAAACTATTGACCAACCATTTATTTTTCCTCACTTGCATGTTAGCTTGGCATTGCAAATAGTTCCTTCTCTTTAATTACAATGCTGCCTCTAAGCTGGGCGGTGTGTGGCCATGCTTGGCTGTCCTTTCTTGTGCAAGGGACATGGGCCACCCTCAAATAACTGAATTGCAGTGTGAATATAAGTCTACTTGTAACACTAATAAAGGTTATTATATTAATCTTTTTTATTGTCACAAGTAGGCTTACATTGACACTGCAATGAAGTTACTGTAAAAAGCTCCTAGTCGGCACATTCCGGCGACTGTTCGGGTACATGGAGGAGAATTCAGAATTCTCAGCTGGTACGGGAATTGAACCCGCGCTGCTGGCCTTGTTCTGCATCACAAACCAGCTGTCTAGCCCACTGAGCTAAACCAGCCTAATTGCACCATGTGCATGTCCATGTACAGTAATTTCAAAGGTAGTGTGTAGTGTAACAAATGGATCACTCAGCCAAGGAAAATTAGTGGGAACATTTCTCGATACTATCCCTCTCTCTATCAAGAGTACTATTATTACTGCTTTCTAAAAAAAAAAGGGCCTCGACCTTTCTTTCCCCTTCAAAAACGTCACCTCCAACCACCAATCCGTGTCGCCTCCTGAATATGTGTCCAGGGTTCATGAAACTTGATGTTTACATTTTCCTGTTGGATTTCAGTCCCACCACAACAATGAGAATGACCCTCATCAATCCTGGAATCCCTCTAATTCTCACTGCAGCCCACAGTAAAACACCACCCTCCTAAATGCTTCTGTTGTCCAGCTTGTTGTGATTCCACAACCTGAGTTTCATTCTTATTTATGCTATTGTTGCTGGAGCATCACCCACAATGGTTTCTCTTCCCACCCCCATATTCTTTCCTATGAAGCCTCAAACATTGATTAGAGTCATAGAGGTTTGCAGCATGGAAACAGGCCATTTGGCCCATAACCCTCTATCCTCAACTAACCCAGATAACTGTCTAAATGCTTTTTAAAATAAAAAATTGTACCCGCCTCTACTCCTGCCTCTGGCAGTTCGTTCCAGATACTCACCGCCCTCTGTGTGAACAAATTGCCCCTTTGGACCCTTTTGTATCTCTCCCTTCTCTCCATAAACCTGTGCCCTCTAGTTTTAGACTCCCCTACTTTTGGGAAAAGATTTTGACTGTCTACCTTGCCTGTGCCCCTCATTATTTTATAGATCTCTATAAGATCATCCCTAAGCCTCCTATGCTCCGGGGAATAAAGTCCCAGTCTAATAATAATAATTTTTTTTATTGTCACAAGTAGGCCTACAATAGCACTGCAATGAAGTTACTGTGAAAAGCCCCTAGTCGCCACACTCTGGTGCCTGAGGGAGAAATCAGAATGTCCAATTCACCTAAAAAGCTTGTCTTTCGGGACTTGTGGGAGGAAACCGGAGCACACGGAGGAAAACTACGCAGACACGGTGAGAATGTGCAGACTCCGTACAGACAATGACCCAAAGCCGGGAATCGAACCTGAGACCCTGGCGCTGTGAAGCAACAGTGCTACCCACTGTGCAACCATGCTATCCATCCTCTCCTTATAATTCAAATGATCAAGTCCCGGTAGCATACTAGTAAATCTTTTCTGCACTCTTTCTAGTTTAATAATATTCTTTCTTTAATAGGGTGACCAGAACTGTACATAGTATTCCAAGTGTGGCCGTTCAACTTCAACAAAACATCCCAACTCCTGTGTTCAATCCCCCGCCCCCCCCAAAGGATTGCAGAGCCAGGTCCTGCCAGTGCGGACCTGGTGTAATATACGCTGGTGGGACTGGTCAAAAACGGGGGGCGGCCACTCGGCCTATCGTGGGCCGGAAAATCACCGGGGGGGATCGTGGGCCGGAAAATCACCGGGGGGGGGCTGCCAACGGCCCCTGACCGACGCGATTCCCGCCCCCGCCAAAAAACCCGGCGGCGGGACGGGATTCACGCGGGGCCCCCCCACCCAGCCCGGCGATTCTCTGGCCTGCTGATTCTCGGAGAATCCAGCCCCCTGTCTCTCAGAATAGCTTCTAACAGCTTACCACCACAGGCTTTAGGCTCACTGGTCTGTAGTTCCCAGGCTTTTCCTTGCTGCCCTTCTTAAACAAAGGCACAACATTTGCTACCCTCCAATCTTCAGGCACCTCACCTGTGGCTGTCGACAATTCAAATGGACCTGCAATTTCCTCCATAGCCTCCTCCAACATCCTGGGATACATTTCATCAAGTCCCGGGGATTTATCTACCTTGATGCACTTTAAGATTTCCAGCACCACCACCTCTGTAATATGTACACTCCTCAGACATCACTATTTATTTCCTCAAGTTCCCTAACATCCATGCCTTTCTCAACAGTAAATACAGATCAGAAATATTCATTTAGGATCTCACCCATCTCTTGTGGAACCGCACAACAATGACCTTGTAGATCCTTAAGAGGCCCTCCTCTCTCCTAGTTACCCTTTTGCCCTTTATGCATTTGTAGAAGCTCTTTGGATTCTCCTTTTGCCTTGTCTGCCAAAGCAATCTCATGTCCCTTTTTGCCCTCCTGATTTCCCTCTCAACTCTACTCTAACAACCTCTATACTCTTCAAGGGATCCACTTGATCCCAGCTGCCTATGCATGCCATATGCCTGCTCCTTTTTGACCAGAGCTTCAGTATCCTGAGTCATCCAGGATTCCCTACTTCTACCAGCCTTGCCCTTCACTCTGAAAGGAATGTGCTTACCCAGAACCCTGGTTGCACACTTTTGAAGGCCTCCCACTTACCAGCTGTCCTTTTGCCTGCTATCAGACGACCACAATCAACTTTTGGAAGTTCCTGTTTAATACCATAAAAAAAAAATAAAAATAAGCAGTGCCCCAATTTAGAATTTTAACTTTTGGGCCAGACCTATCATTCTCCATAGCTATCTTAAAACTATGGAATTATGGTCACTGGCCCCAAAGTGATGCCCACTTCTGTCACCTGCATTTCCTTATTCCCCAAGAGGAGGTCACATTTTGCCCCCTCTCTAGTCGGACCATCCACATACTGAATGAGAAATTCTTCCTGAATATACTCAACAAATTTCTCTCCATCCAAGCCCCTAATGCTATGGATGTCCCAGTCAAGTTCCCAACTATAAAACCCTATTTTTCTTGCAGCTATCTGTAATCTCCCTACATATTTGCTCCTCGATTTCTGGCTGACTATTTGGGGGCGTGTAGTACAATCCTATCAAAGTGATCTCTCCCGTATTATTTTTCAGTTCTACCCATATAGACTCACTGGGGGATCCCTTGGATGTATCCCCTCTCAGTACTGTCGTGGCCAGCACGGTGGCACAGTGGTTAGCACAGCTGTTTCACAGCTCCAGGGTCCCAAGTTCGATTCCAGCTTGGGTCACTGTCTGTGCGGAGTCTGCACGTTCTCCCCGTGTCTGCGTGGGTTTCCTCCAGGTGCTTCGGTTTCCTGTCACAGTCCAAAGATGTGCAGGTTAGGTGGATTGGCCATGATAAATTGCCCTTAGTGTCCAATAAAGGTTAGATGAGGTTACTGGGTTACGGGGATAGGGTGGAGGCGTGAGCTTAAGTTGGGTGCTCTTTCCAAGGGCTGGCGCTTGCGTGGCGCGAATGTAACTTGCCACTTTTCAGCCCAAGCCTGGATATTGTCCAGGTCTTGTTGCATTTGGACATGGGCTGCTTCATTATCTGAGGAGTCATGAATAGTGCTGAACATTGTGTAGTCATCCGCAAACATCCCCACTTCTGACCTTGTGATGGAAGGCAGGTCATTGATGAAGCAGCTGAAGATGCTTGGGCCCAGGACACTACTCTGAGGAACTCCTGCAGTGATGTCCTGGAGTTGAAATGATTGACCTCTAACCACCACGGCCATCTTCCTATGTGTCAGATATGACTCCAACAAGCGAAACGTTTCCCCCTTGATTCCCATTGTTTCCAGTTTAGCCTGGGCTACTTGATGCTATTCTCGGTCAAATGCTGCCTTGATGTCAAGGGCAGTCATTCTGTCCTCACCTCTGGCATTCAGTTCTTTTGTCCCTGTTTGAACCAAGGCTGTAATGAGGTCAGGAGCTGAGTGACCCTGGCGGAATCCAAACTGAGCATCCATGAGCAGGTTATTGCTGAGTAAGTGCCACTTGATAGCACTGTTGATGACTCCTTCCATCACTTTGCTGATGATGAAGAGTAGACTGATAGGGCGGTAATTGGCTGGGTTGGATTTGTCTTGTTTCATGTGTACAGGACTCACCTGGGAAATTTTCCACATTGCCGGGTAGATGCTGGTGTTGTAGCTGTACTTGAACAGCTTGGCTAGGGGTGCAGCAAGTTTTGGAGTACAAGCCTTTAGTAATATTGCTGGAATATTGTCAGGGCCCATAATCGTTGCCGTATCCAGCTCCTTGCTCAACAGTTTCTTGATACCACGTGGAGTGAATCGCATTGGCTGAGGACTGACATGTGTGACTCCTGGAGGAGACCGAGATGGATCATCCACTTAGCACTTCCGGCTGAAGATTGTTGTGAATGCCTCAGCCTCGTCTTTTGCACATAAGTGCTGGGCTCCTCCTTGAGGATGGGGATATTTGTGGAGCCTCCTCCTCCAGTGAGTTGTTTAATTGTCTACTACCATTCAAGGCTGGATGTGGCAGGAATGCAGAGCTTGGTGATGCGTCCGTTGTGGAATCACTTAGCTCTGTCTATGACTTGCTGATTATGCTGTATGTCACACAAGTAGAACTGTGTTGTAGCTTCACCAGGTTGACACCTCATTTTTTGGCCTGTTGTTGCTCCTGGCATGACCTCCTGCATTCTTCATTGAACCAGAGTTGATCTTCTGGCTTGTTGGGAATGGTAGAGTGGGACATATGCCAGGTTATGAGGTTGCAGATTGTGGTTGAATACAATTCTGCTGTTGCTGATAGCCCACAGTACCTCATGGATACCCAGTCTTGAGTTGCTAGATCTGTTCAAAGTGTATCCCAATTGGCACAGTGGTGGTGCCACACAACATGATGGAAGGTATCCTCAATGTGAAGATAGGACTTTGTCTCCACAAGGACTGTGCGGTGGTCACTTCTACTGATCCTGTCATGGACAGATGCATCTGCAGCAGGCAGATTGGTGGGGATGAGGTCAAGCATATTTTTCCATCCTGTTGGCTTCCCTCACCACCTGCTGCAGTCCCAGTCTAGCAGCTATGTTGTTTAGGACATGGCAGCTTGGTCTACTGAGCCACTTGTGATGATGGACATTGAAGTCTCCCACCTAGAGCATAGTCTGTGTCCTTTTTTAAAAATTTAGAATACCCAATTTGTTTTTCAATTAAGGGGCAATTTAGCGTGCCCAATCCAACTATCCTGCAAATCTTTGGGTTGTGGGGGTGAGACCCATGCAGACACAGGGAGAATGTGCAAACTCCGCACGGACAGTAACCCGGGGCTGGGATCGAACCTGGATCCTCGGCCTTGAGGCAGCAGTGCTAACCACTACGCCATCTTGCTGTCCTATATTTGGTGCCCTTGACAACCTCAGTGTTTCCTCCAAGTCGTGCTCAACGAGGAGGAGTACTGATTCATTAGCTGATGGTGGCCGGTACGTGGTAATCAGCAGGAAGTTTCCTTGCCCATGATTAACCTGAAACCATGAGACTTCATGGGGCCCAGAGTCGATGCTGTGGGCAGCACGGTAGCATTGTGGATAGCACAATTGCTTCACAGCTCCAGGGTCCCAGGTTCGATTCTGGCTTGGGTCACTGTCTGTGCGGAGTCTGCACATCCTCCCCGTGTGTGCGTGGGTTTCCTTCGGGTGCTCCGGTTTCCTCCCACAGTCCAAAGATGTGCAGGTTAGGTGGATTGGCCATGATAAATTGCCCTTAGTGTCCAAAATTGCCCTTAGTGTTGGGTGGGGTTACTGGGTTATCGGGCTAGGGTGGAGGTGTTGACCTTGGGCAGGGTGCTCTTTCCAGGAGTCGGTGCAGACTCGATGGGCCGATTGACCTCCTTCTGCACTGTAAATTCTATGATATATGACTCCAAGGGCAACTCCCTCCTGGCTGTGCCGCCACCTCTACTGTGTCTGACCTGCGAGTGAGACAGGACATACCCAGGACTGGTGATAGTGGGGTCTGGGACATTGTGAGGTATGATTCTGTCAGTATGACTGTGTCAGGCTGTTCTTTAACTAGTCTGTGAGACAGCTGGCATTAGCCCCCAATTGTTAGTAAGGAGGACTTTGCAGGGTCGGTTGGACTGGGTTTGCCGTTGTCGTTTGCGGTGTCTGATTCGATGCCAGGGTGTTCGGTTTGATTCCTATTTTGTGTTTTCACCGCGGTTGAATACAACTGAGCGATTGAATACAATGGAGTGGCTTGCTATGCAATTTCAGAGGGCATTTAAGAGTCAACCATGTTGCTGTGTGTCTGGAGTGACATGCAAGTCAGATCAGGTAAGGAAGGCAGATTTCATTCCCTAAAGGATAATGGTGAACCAGATGGGTTTTTATGGCAATCGACAATGGTTTCATGATCATTTTGATTTGATTTAATTTATTGTCACATGTACCGAAGTACAGTGAAAAGTATTTTTCTGTAGCCAAGGGAATGTGCACAGTACGTACATAGTAGACAAAAAGAATAATCAACACATAACATTGACAAATGGTACATCGACAAACAGTGCAGAACAAGGGGCCAAATAGAGCAAATACATGAGGGAGAGCAGCAGATGGCATCGTGGAGGGACCCTGGAGCTGTGAAGCAACTGTGCTAACCACTATGCTACCATGCTGCGCCCCCCCCCCCCCCCCCCCCAGCAATAACTTAATGCCTTTCATGCCTTTGCTCCTATTTCTTAACCTTTTCTCTAGCCTATTTCAGTTTAAGTCACATCCTTTGTAGTTTTCTTGGTTAACATTCTGAGCTGCATATTTGGTCCAACGCAGACAGCAAATATTGACTGCACAGTAGGTTTCCTCTCCATCTGGCCTCCCATTCACCGCCTGTTCGGGCCTATGTTGTGGAACCTCACCCTAAAACCTTCCACTTGCCTCTCGTCCTTAAAGACCCTGCTTAAAATCTAGGTCTCACTCAATTAAATATCTCTGGCACGATGTTATTTTTATTTGATTACTCTACATCTCTGTGTAGCTGCTTGGGACATTTTTCTTTGTTAACGACACAATATAAACAAAAGTTGCGATTTAAAAAAAAATTGGCGATGAGAAACTGAGCAATATACATTGAATTTGTTTTGCTTCCATGAACCAGACTTTTCAAGGAGCTGGTAAGTGAGCTCAGTGGAACACACTAATAACTATCTTTTACATTCAACTTTAAATATATTGCTTATATTTTCCTTTTCTACATTACATGCTTTTCCCCCCATTTCTTTAACCTCCACCCACACAACACACTGCCTAGCAGACGTGGGATCTGCTCTTTATTGAAGCTAACATCAATAGCAGTGCTGTAATGTAAGGAGCTGGTGGAACTGCTTTTAGAAGAGCCAAGTGGTACTTGAAGTGATGATTTTCCTGGGTTCCTTCAGAAGTGACTGTAGCAGTAATGGCAATTATAGCATTGGGGGTTGGTGCTTGTGGGGCTAGTCAGTTTTTAAAAGCTACAGCAGTGCAATTTTGCGCATTACTCTCGTAATTTCCCAACCGTCAGACTAGTTAGTGGGCAGCAAGTAAAATTTGACACTTTCAAACAACTGTAAGTGGAGGCCAATGTAGCTTCAGTTGCTTTGGTGTTATGGAATCCATCCCGCAATGTATGGGTGAGAATTCCATCATCCTACCAGTTGTTAAGAAAGCAAATGGGACACTTGCCTTCATCAGTTGTGGCATAGAATATAAGAGCAAAGAAGTTATATTGGAGCTGTACAGAACATTGGATCGGCCAGGGTTTTTCAAACTCAGGGTCGCGACTTGTGGGTGAGTTGTGGGCGGGAGTTGGGAGCATTGCGGAGCAATCGGTCGCGGCATTCCCGATCGCAGGAGAAGTGCCCAACCGCCACGGCCGTTGGCCGTGACCAGCTTTTACTTTGAGAATGTCGGCCGCGACCAGCCTTTAAATGCAAATGCTGGAGCCTTCTCACCAGAAACGGCAGCAGAGAGCAGGTCACTTGCCCCGTGCGTACACTGATGTCACGCGTCCTGCAGGTCTGTACTTTGTGCGTGAAATCACTGAGGAGAGAGTCCTTCATTTTGTAGCAAGCAACAGGGCAGTGTGAAACTGAAGATGGATCATTCTGTAATAAGGAAGAGAGGGCCAGAGACACAAGCCAGGATCTCTCGATTGAATCTGCTGGATAGAGCTTCTTCAGAAAGTTAACGCAGGACGAAGTAGTGCTGGTGTGAACTGTATTCATAGTCCCAGCCTCTGGTGAACAACCCATTAAGAAATAACTGAAATCACAGAGGCGCAGTGGGTCGCATTGCTGTCTAACGGCGCCACGGTGCCAGGTTTGATCCCGGCCCTGGGTCACTGTCCGTGTGGAGTTTGTACATTCTCCCCATATTTGTGTGGGTTTCACCCCCACAACCCAAAGATGTGCAGGTTAGGTGGATTGGCCACGCTAAATTGCCCCTTAATTGCAAAAAATGAATTGGGCATTCTAAATTTATATAAAAATAGAAATAACTGAAATCAGGAACAAAGCAGTATGAAGATGATTTCTTGAGGTATGGCATTGTTCCTTTTGCCAATGCAGATCAGGATGCAAAGCCCATGTGTGTTGTATGCAGGGAAGTACTGGCGAATGAAAGTTTAAAATCCTCAAATCTTTAAAGAAACAGACTAAGCTTTGCAAGTTCGAGGACAATCCTCTTGAACTTTTTCAAAAGATACAACGACAGCTTAAATTATCAGCTCAAGTCCTTAGCAGAAATGTAACATTGACAAAGCAAGTGAGATTGTGAGTACCAAGCAGGCTAACCTGTCGCATTGAAGGTAAGCAATAATGGTGTGTCTCGAAGGTCAGCTGGTTGGTAAAAGTGGCTCCTAGGAAAACAAAGTTTGAAAAACACTGGGTTAGGCTGCAGCTGGAGTACTGTGTGCAGTCCTGGTCACTTCACAATATAGGAAAGAGGCGATTGCACTGGAGGGGGTACAGAGGAGATTCACCAGGATATTGACTGAGCTGGAGCATCTGAACTACTGTATAAGGAAAGACTGGATGGAATCATAGAGATTTACAGCATGAAAACAGGCCTGGATTGTTTTCTTTCGAGCAGAGAAGGCTGAGGAGGAATACGATTGAGGTGTACAAGATAATGAGGGGTTTGGACAGGGTAAATAGGAAGCAGCTGTTTCCCTTGGTTGAGGGATCAGTCACAAGGGGGCATAGGTTTAGGGTGAGTTTTAGGGAGATTCTTCAGAACTTTTCGCATCATTTTTTGTCTTTGCAGTCAGCTCACTGGAAGTAGAATTGTACAGTCTTCCAATGAAACAGAAAGTCTATCTGTCATTCTTCAGTAAGTATAATTATGAAGATGTGAACCTGTTGCGATTGATTTTAACTTGAGATGGAAATGGAAAGGAATGTCAGAGGTGGGGAGGGAAACTTGGGCAGGGATTTCCCGAGGTTCCATAACAAAGCTCAAAAATAATCTAGCCCTGGCTGCTGTTCCTGGCAGCGAAGCCACCACTGCACCCTTGCACAGATAGGCCTTGGGTTAAAATGATGTAATTAGCCTCTGACATCATCAGAGCCGATCTACATGTTTAAAGAGGAGGATCCTATCAGCTTGGATTGGGTGTACTTGCTGCTTGCAATTTAAAAATGGAAGGAAGGGGAGCAAGGAGTTGCCGTCGAGGCCATTGAGTGGGAAATTTCAAGTGTGAACTTGATTTCAATTTTTGGAGTTGCCTATTCTGAGTAAATTGCAAATTTACTTTCAAGGTCTTCATATACTTGACCTTTGTTAAAATTTCTTCGAAGAGTAATTTTACTCAAAGTTAAACAGGACAACAGTTGAGAGTTACTATATTGTAGTCTAATTAAATATAGTTGTTGCATTACATGATTGTCGCTTTCCTTCTGTCTTCGAGTTTTTATTTAACCCATTGAATGATAGGCCTATGACCTTGTATATTATTTTCTACAAGGGCATTAGTATCATGGGATGGTCACAAAGGAAATTTAAAAAAAAATTAATGTACGGGATGTGCATGTCACTATTTAAAAATTATTCATTCACGGGATGTGGGTGTCGCTGGTTAGGCCAGCATTTATTGCTCATCCCTAGTTGCGCTTCAGAAGGTAATGGTGACTTGCCTTACTGAACCGCTGCCATCCCTGAGGTGCAGGTATACCCACTGTACTGTTAGGGAGGGAGTTCCAGGATTTTGCCACAGCGACAGTGAAGGAAAGGCGATATATTTCCAAGTCAAGGTGGTGAGTGACTTGGAGGGGAACCTCAAGGTAGTGGGATTCCCAGATTTGTGCTGCTCTTGTCCTTCTCCGTTGCTTGTGCTGCTCTTGTCCTTCTTGTCGTGGTTTTGGAAGGTGCTGTCTAAGGAACCTTAGTGAGTTACTGCAGTACATCTTGCAGATGGTACACATGGCTGCCACTGTTCGTCGGTGGTGGAGGGTTTGGATGTAATAATTAATAATAATCTTTATTGTCACAAGAAGGCTTAAATTAACACCGCACTGAAGTTACTGTGAAAAGCCTCTAGTCGCCACATTCCGACACTGAAGGAGAATTCAGAATGTCCAAATTACCTAACAGCATGTCTTTCGGGACTTGTGAGAGGAAACCAGAGCATCCGGAGGCAACCCACGCAGACATGGGGAGAACGTGCAGACTCCGCACAGAGTAACCCAAGCCGGGAATCGGACCTGGGACCCTGGCGCTGTGCAGCAACAGTGCTAACCACTGTGCTCCCATTTGTGGAAGAGGGAGCAATCAAGCGGGTTACTTTGTCCTATTTGGAGAAAATCTGTTGTTAATTAACCTACATGCTGTGTTTATTTTTAATGCTAAAACCTGATTTATGGTGTGCTAAACATTTCCAAATGACCACTAGAACTTTGTTCGATGCATTGGGACTAACTACTAGTTCGGAATGCAAATTGTGAGCCACTATTACTTCAGAACCAGATACCAGGTATTTTGCTTCAAGGTTGAAAAGAAAACCTGAGTGTTTAAAGTAAAAAATGCTGGAAATATGTAGTCTGTCTTTTAGCATTTTAAAAGGAAAAAACATTCACATTTCACAGAAGAGTATTTATGTCTATTTGCCCCTTGCTTTTTTTTCAATATTGATTTACATTTATACCACGTGGATTTATTTCATGTCTCTCATTTTTCATTCCTCAGTATTTTTGAAAAGCTCAGCTGTTTAGAAGGTTTTCACTTATCTTTCTCTTCCCTTCCCTCAATTTTGTCTTCCAGTCCTCTTGACATCTTGTGTGTTTGAACTGTTTTCCAGTTGAGACTGTCTTCCACATCAATTGTTTCCTCCCCCCACCCCTCCATTGCCATCTACCCAGTTTCAGCTAGTAAGGAAGCACTGATTTTTGACTGACAGCTTGTGCTTCAGTCAATATTATTGAATGGACCAGTTTAGTGGATTTAGGTCATGTCACAGGTTCTGCATGATTGCATGATTTTGCACAACAGAACCGAGGAGCTAAACCTCCAGCAACCCAATACGAATTGAGCTAAAATACTGTTCATATCTTTTACAATTGTAGAAATTTAACGGGGCTTAGTTGAAAATGTGAATCTGGAATTCTACTCTAATATTCATAAAGGGAAAGAACATCCTTTGTTGACCATTTTTAACTAAATTAATTAGCCCTAACTGTCTTGAAAGTGATCTGTTAATCATATCTTGATCTTCACATTTCCGACTGTGATCAGACCATTAAAGACATACTCTTGTACTGATCATAAACTAGGATGAAAAAGCACTTTTCCTATGAAAGCTGAAACTTAGTTTGCAGAAGTGTTAGAATGTCAAAATAGTTTTGTATTTTGCTTAATTCAAAAAGTGGTCAAATAAATACCTAATGTTAAGGGATGAAGTTCAATTAATTTGATAATGACATCTTAAAATTTAGCAAATCTACATCAACCTGCCTTTTGTTGATTAAAACAGAATAACGGGCATATTCTAATATGACACTAAATGAATGGTTTACCATTTTGATTAATTTGCATGTATTACTCGCGTTCAGTTCATTCAAGAAAATCCTTTTGAAACAAAATGGTTGTTTTAATGTCTTTGAGGAATATTATTTTACTCTTTTTAATATTTGATGCCTTTTTTAACTGACATTAGTCTCAACCGATGTCCTGGTCAAGATTGCACCAGAGAGTCAGTTAATTTTTATTTTGCACACAAGTATTTTCCCCTACTTGTTCACCTTGTTCTAGAAATGTGCTGCGGATTGTGGACGAGATTATGATAAAAGCGGGAGATATGAAATAAAAGCCAAGATCTATAAGGGTAGCATGCTGCCACAGTGGTTAGAACTGCTGCCTCACAGCGCAAGGGACCTGGGTTCAATTCCAGCCTCGGATGACTGTGTGGAGTTCGCACATTCTCCTCTTGTCTGCTTGGGTTTCCTCCGGGTCCTCCGGTTCCTCCCACAGCCCAAAGATGTGCAGGTTAGATGGATTGGCCATGCTAAATTGCCCCTTAGCGTCCAACAAAAAAGATTAGGTGGATTTACATGGTTAGGCTGGGGATGTGGGCCTAGCATGGTGCTCTTTCCAAACGTTAGTGCAGACTCGATGGGCCAAATGACCTTCTCCACTGTAGGGATTCTATGATGGTAGTAATTGACAGTGATTTCATGCCCCCAAATTAGCATGAAAATCTAGAAATGCAGTTTTTGTATGTCTGCAGTTTGTGACATGGGAGGTTGGGTGGGGAGTGAATGAATGTATAGAATTGGGGATGAGGATGGCATAAGAAGAGGTAGGATGGGGATGATATTGGAGGGATTAAAAGAATCGGATGAGCGTGGCAGAGAAAGATGGAGTGACATGGGGTCGGGATTTAAAGAAGATCTGTTCATGGCAAATGTTTGAAAGTCTCTTCTGGTAGTGTAACACTGTATTGTTGTATTTCCTCAAAACAGAATGGTCCATTCCAGTGCGTCAAATACTATTTTAACTATATTGGTAACTTGTACTTGTGTCCTTGGTCTGTACATTCCAGTTTGCAGTTGTTCATTGCAGGTCATTTTTTTTGTTCTTTTGGCTGTATCCAAAAATTTAACTGTTTAAAGTGGCAATCTGAAATGTAAGGAGCTATATTAATATAGATGCAAATACAGATATTGAACGGACGGTATTTGAATTTTGGTCTGTTTGGTTGCAGCTTTATTCAAGCCTACAAGCAAAATGCATTATTGACAAGTATTCGGCCTCTTCCAGCTGCTTCCCAACTGCCTACAATGAAGCCGTACTTATTATTATTTACAGTTTCTCCCAAACCTCCCACATCTTTCCCTTCAGTCCTTTCCTAATCTTCTTAGGGGCTGGTTTAGTGCCGTGGGCTAAATAGCTGACTTGCAATGCAGAACAATGCCAGCAGCGCGTGTTCAATTCCCGTACCGGCTTCCCCGAACAGGCGCCGAAATGTGGCGACTAGGGGTTTTTCACAGTAACTTCATTGAAGCCTACTTGTGACAATAAGCAATTATTATTATTATTATTATTAATGAAGCCCATTATCTGCTCTGTGGATCATCTTTTATTGTAGCTAGTGACCACTGTACTTTATTGCGTGGTCATTAGCATACACTCCCCTTGACTGGTACTGACTCCCTCTTCCCCGTGATAGATCTTAAAAGTTTTTAAAAATCACTCCTCTCAAGAAACCCACCTCAAACCCCACTGATATATCTAGTTATTACTCTGTCTCAAACCTTTCCTTCCTCTCCCAACTCTTGGAATGCTTTGTGCTTTGCAACAACACTCTTTATTATCTCTCATTATCACTCCTTATCTGACTCTCTCCTATCTGCTGAAACCATGTTTAGTCAACTATTATCTCTCATTATCACTCCTTATCTGAGTCTCTCATCTGCCAAAACCATGCAAGTCAAAGTCACAAATGACATTCTTTATGACACTGACTATCGCTGTCGATTCTCATTATCCGTGATCTGTCTGCTGCATTTAATACAGTTGATCACTTCATCCTGTCCGCAATTCATCTTCAGGACATGGTTCTCTTCCGGTTTAGGTCCTGCCTTCCTTAACACGACACAACATGCAGACATTTTCTTGGCTTGAAAAGTGCGTCTGGTGTGTGTCAGGTAGCTTCTCTCTGTTGCAACCTTGTTCCTCTTTGACAACATTAAGTTATACCAGGGAGAATAGGCTATAATTATGACAACAGATCTGAGGATGCTAAGCGATCTATCAAACCTCTTTGTCTTTCTAAAGACGTCTATCAGGTCGCCTCTCGGCTTGATCTATTTTATGGAAAAGAGCCCCAATCTTTTAAGCTGTTCCTGATAGTTATGATCTCAATTCTGGTAGCGATATTGCAAATCTTTTTGCATCTTCAGTATGCCCATATCCTTTTTGTAGTATGGAAGAAGCCAGCACCATTCACAGCATTTTAAGTGTGGTCTAGTCATAGTTCTATATATGTGTGACGTAATTTCTCAAAGTTTGAATAAACCAACATTTTCTCCAGTTAATATTTTCAAAACTGTGACCCCCTGGCTGCGCATCTATGACCCGTCTCATCTTGGAAGTGTGAAACCTTGGTGTCCTGCTTGACACTGAGCTCAGTTTTCTCCCTACATTTCTGAATCCACTTTTTTTCACTTCTCCCCATGTTTCTTCCCTTTTGCTGCAACAAACTGCAGTCCATCTCTTTATCACCTCAACTTTTCATTTCTGACAGCACCCATCTTTCAACTTTCTACAAGCTTTGATGTACCAAAAACGCCACAAGGCAAGTCTTTATCTAAACTAAATCCTACACTCGTATCATTCCTGTTCTTTTCACTTCCACTGCCCAAATGAGTACAATAAAGTGTTCATTACTGACTTCCCCATCTGCTAATTTGGTTATCTGTGCAAAAGTCTTTGTACACCAGATCAACCATTGTGGGCCCAAATGTTCACTTATTTGAGATTTTAAACATAATGGGCGCCAACTTTAGAAAGTACCAAAACAAATGCCTAAATGAAGCTACAAAAGGATTGAGTCCATGGCATATTTCCTACTGTAAAAAGTGTGCAGTACAAATGTGTCGCCTGTTGTTGTTTACATGTGGGTGTTCCTTGTTGGCTCGATGTAATTCCTGATCATAGTCCGCCTCCACTAGCAAAAAGTGGAACAAATTTTACATTGATAAAACAGTAAAATAAGGAAATAATTTCTACAGTAATTTTTTCTAGATTTATTAAGAGCATAGTTTTAATAAACCCCACAATAACACACCCAACTCCCCCAGCCCTAATTCCTAACTATCCATACATGATTCCCTGCCCTTATTGGTCACCTCCATGCCTCCCCGCTGAAGGTCAATTCTCCTTGAAGAAGTTGATGAACGGCTGCCACCTCCGAGCGAAACCCTGTATTGAACCCCTTAGGGCAAACTTAATTTTCTCTAGCCTAAGAAACCCTGCCCTGCCAAACCAGCAGTCCAAATATTGCCACCTCTGGACTCCGAGTCACCTTCCCTTCCAGGACCTCTGACATGACATCTAAAAATCCTTGCCAAAATCCCCATAGCCTCGGACTTGCCCAAAACATATGTACTTGGATCGCAGGACATCCCCCCCACACCTGTCCTCCACCTCCTCAAAAAACCTACTCATCCCGGGCCACAGTCATAAGAGCCCTGTGAACCACCTTGGACTGGATCAGGCTGAGCCTGGCACATGACGAGGATGCATTGACTGTCCTCGGGGCCTTCTCCCATAATCCGACTTCCAACCCCCCTCCCAGCTCTTCCTCCCACTTCCTCTTTATCTCCCCAATTGGAACCCCTTCCCACTCCATCAATTCCTTGTATATTTCCGAGACCCCCCCCTTCCCAGCCCCTGTTTTTGACATCACCTTATCCTGTAGCCCCCTTAGTGGGAGGCGAGGGAAGCTCGGGACCTGCCTGCGAACAAAACCCGCACCTGCAGGTACCGGAACCCGTTCCCACCCGGCAACTCAAACTCTCCTCTAGCTCCTCCAGGCTCGGGAATCCCTCCTCAATGAAGAGATCCACAAATCTCTCAATCCCTGCCCGTTGCCACCTCCTGAAGCCCCCGTCCAGCCCCCCACCCCCGGAGCAAACCGGTGATTATCACAGGTCGGTGACCACACCGATGCCCTCTCCAGTCTCATGCTGCCTCCATTGCCCCCACACACTCAGGGCTGCCGCTTTCACTGGGCTTGTGGAGTGCCGAGCCGGCGAGAACAGCAGAGGTGGCATTAACTAAGCCTTCAGACTTGTGCCCTTACAAGATGTCGCCTCCACTTGCTCCCACACCGACCACATCTCCACTACCCATTTCCGAACCATCGATATATTAGCTGCCTGGTAATAATTAAGAAAGTTTGGAAGGGCCACGCCCCATTCCCTGCGCCCCCGCTCAAGAAGAACCTTCTTCACCCTCTGGGCTTTCCCGGCCCATATAAACCCGAGATCGCCGCATCTATCTTTCTAAAAAATGCCTTGGGGATAAAGATTGAGAGACACTGAAACACAAACAGCAATGTCGGGAGGACTGTCATTTTCACAGTCTGTACCCTCCCCGCCAATGACAGCGGGCGCAGGTCCCACCTACGGAAGTCCCCTTTCATTTGCTCAATCATACTGCCCAAATTTAATTTATGGAGCTGCCCTCAGTCCCTTGCCACTTGAATCCCCAGGTACCTAAAACTCCTCCCACCACTTGGAATGGCATCTTCCTCAGTCTCCTCTCCTGCCCCTTAGCCTGAATCGCGAAGACCTCACTGTTGCCCATATTCAGTTTGTATCCTGAGAACCGACCAAATTCCTCCAGTATCCTCATAGTTTCTGCAATTCCCCCCAACGGGTCTGTTATATAAAGGAGCTAATCGTCGAACTTTTTCCCGATATTCATACACCGCTCCCTTTATCCTTCTCAGCTGTCCCTTCCGCCTTACCTGTGGACAGGAGCCCAAATTCCAACTGCCGTCTCTGATGCTCCTTCAGAAGCCTGACATCCGGAGACTCCGCGTACCTCCTGTCCACCTGTAAAATTTTGCCAGCAGTCTGTCCAACTCCACCCGCTCAGCCTTCTCCTTGTGTGCCAGAATTGAGATGAGTGCCCCTCTAATAACCGCCTTTAGTGCCTCCCACACCATCCCTGCCGAAACCTCACCCGTGTCATTGATCCTTATATATCCCCTAATGGCCTCCCTCACCTGCTCACACGCCTCCTCTGATAACAGCCCTACATCTAACCTTGATTGCGGGCGCTGCGCCTTTTCTTTGCTGACTTGTAAATCTACCCAGTGCGGGGTGTGGATGGATATCACTGTTGTTGAATATTCAGCATCTATCACCTCGGCCAGCAGCGTCTTATCCATAACAAAAAAAGTCTATCCGGGAAGACACCTGATGCACATGGGAGTAGAACGAAAACTCCTTACTCCTCGGCCTCCCAAACCTCCACAAGTCGACCCCCCCCCATGCGCTCCATGAACCCTCGGAGCTCCTTTGCCAGAGCTGATACCTTCCCAGACCTAGAACTCGACCAGTCCAATCTTGGATCAAGGACCGTGTTGAAGGACTTCCGGTTGCGGCTATGATCAGCTAAGTCGCACGTTTGGCTGCTCCTGCGAGGAAGGTGTTTTCGGGCCGATTGGAGGGCCCCTAACGGCGCTGGAACGACGATTCCCGGTGGGGGAAGGTCCCCAGAGGAGAACCCTGCGAAATTTATGGTCATCACCCGAAGTGGGGCAGGAAAAAAAAGCGGCAGCAGCGCCCCGAAAAAAGCGGGGGAAGAAATCCAAAATGGCGGCCGGCGGCGCACCCGAGGACTGGAGGAAATGGGCGGAGGAGCAGCAGGCCGTTCTCCTGCGCTTCTTCACGGAGCTGAAAGTGGAGCTGTTGGAGTCGATGAACGCGACGACCACCAGGCTGATGGGAGCCCAGGCGACCCAAGAGGCGTCAATTCGGGAGCTGCAGCAGGAGATGGCTGTGAGGGAGGAGGAGGCCACGGTCCTCGTGGGAAAGGTGGAGGTGCACGAGGCACTCCACCTGAAATGGCAAAACCAACTGGAGGAGATGGATACCCGCATGAGGCGGAAAAACCTGAGGATCCTGGGCCTGGCAGAAGGGCTGGAGGGGTCGGACCTCCCGAGGTATGTGGCAGAAATGCTGGGCTCACTGATGGGGGCAGGGGCCGTCCCTTCGCCCCTGGAACTGGAGGAGGCCTACAGAGTAATGGCCAGGAAGCCAAGAGCAAACGAACCCCCCGAGGGCGGTGCTTGTTCGGTTCCAGCGATTCAGTGACCGAGAGAGGGTGCTGAGGTGGGCCAAGAGAGAGAGGAGCAGCAAATGGGAGAACTCGACGGTGAGGATCTACCAGGACTGGAGTGCGGAGGTGGCAAAGCGGCGGGCCCGGTTCAACCGGACGAAGGCGGTGCTGCATGCCAAGAGAATTAGATTCGGGATGCTGCAGCCAGCGCGCTTGTGGGTGACCTATAAGGACCAGCACCACTATTTCGAGTCCCCGGAGGAGGCGTGGGCCTTTGTCCAGGAAGAAAAGCTGGACTCGAACTAGAACCAGGGGATACTTGGCGGTCGTTGCCGCTCTGGTACTTTAAGCTGGACACGTGGATTTCTTTTGGTTGGATTTTTACTTGGTTGTATTTTTGGACCCTTTTTTTTTCTCTCTACCAGTTTTTTTCTTTTTTCTGTTATTTATAATGTTATGTTGGGGGGGGCGGGGTGGGGGGGGGGAGTGCCGGGGGGATGTGTTTCTTGTGGGGTTTTTCTTTGTATCAGGGTGGGATCGGGGACGGGGGTGGAACTGAAGATGGAGGGGTGGGGAGTGGCAGGGCGAAAGCGCGGGCTTTCCTCTGGTTTCCCGCGCGCGGGGCAGAGGAGGGAGGAGGGTGGGAGGAAGGGGCGGGGTCAGCAATGGCTCCCTTTCCCGCGCTGGAGCGGGGCCGAGGAGGGGTGGTAAGGGGGGGGGATGTCCCCCATGCCGGGAGGAGTCGGATTGTGGCAGGGGCAGCCGGGTCAGCGTAAACCAGCTGACTTACGGAAGTACTATGGAGGGTGCATCGCGGCTATGAAGGGTCCTAGCCTGGGAGGGGGGTGGCGGGGGGGGGGGGGAAGGGGGGGGGGGAGGGGGGTGGGGGGGGGGGGAAGGGGAGGGGGGAAGGGGAGGGGGGTGGGGGGGGGGGAAGGGGGGGGGGAGGGGGGGTGGGGGGGGGGGAAGGGGAGGGGGGAAGGGGAGGGGGGTGGGGGGGGGAAGGGGTGGGGGGGAGGGGGGTGGGGGGAAGGGGTGGGGGGGAGGGGGGTGGGGGGGGGGGGAAGGGGTGGGGGGGGAAGGGGAGGGGGGAAGGGGGGGGGCTACCGGGTTGCTGCTGAAAAGGCCAGGGAGGAGAAGTTGAGGACCGGAGGGGTGGGGGGAGGGCGCCATCGCCATGGGGAGCGGGTCAGAAGGGGAGGGCTGACTCGGGGCGAGCAGGTGACAGGATATGGCTAGTCGGCAGGGGAGAGGGGCGGGCTGCCCTTCGACCCGGCTGATCACTTGGAATGTGAGGGGGCTGAATGGGCCGGTCAAGAGAACGAGAGTAATCTCGCATTTGAAGGGACTGAAGGCGGATGTAGCAATGCTACAAGAGACCCATTTGAAGGTGGCGGACCAGGTCCGCCTGAGGAGGGGGTGGGTGGGACAGGTGTTCCACTCAGGACTGGACGCAAAGAACCGGGGGGTGGCGATCCTGGTCGGGAAGAGGGTGTCGTTCGTGGCGGCGGAGGTGGTGGCGGATAAAGAGGGTAGATATGTCATGGTGAAGGGTAGGCTACAGGGGGAGAAAGTGGTGATGGTTAATGTGTATGCCCCGAATTGGGACGACGCTGGCTTCATGAGGCGCCTACTGGGCCTCATCCCGGACCTGGAGGCAGGGGGCCTGATCATGGGGGGGGACTTCAACACAGTGCTGGACCCCGTGCTGGACAGATCGAGTTCAAGGACGAGTAGGAGGCCGGCAGCGGCAGCGGCAGAAGTGTTAAAGGGGTTTATGGAGCAGATGGGAGGGGTAGATCCCTGGAGGTTTGGGAGGCCGAGGGCGAGGGAGTATTCCTTTTTCTCCCATGTCCACAGAGTCTATTCTAGAATTGACTTTTTTGTATTGAGCAGGGGACTGATCCCGAGAGTACGGGAAGTGGAGTACTCGGCCATAGCGGTCTCAGACCATGCGCCACACTGGGTAGATTTGGAAATGGGGGAGGCGCGAGACCAGCGTCCGCTGTGGCGCCTGGATGTGGGGTTGCTGGCGGATGAGGAGGTGTGTAAGAGGGTCCGGAAGAGCATTGAAAGATATCTGGCCACTAATGACATGGGGGAGGTGCAGGTGGGGATGGTCTGGGAGGCCCTGAAGGCGGTGATCCGGGGGGAGCTGATCTCCATACGGGCACATAGGGAAAGGAGGGAGAGACAGGAGAGGGAGAGGCTGGTGGGGGAGCTTTTGGACGTGGATAGGAGATATGCGGAGGCACCAGAGGAGGGGCTGTTGGGGGAACGGCGCAGTTTGCAGGCTAAGTTCGACCTGTTGACCACCAGAAAGGCAGAGACACAGTGGAGAAGGGCGCAGGGCGCGATTTATGAGTATGGGGAGAAGGCGAGTAGGATGTTGGCGCATCAGCTCCGCAAGCGGGATGCGGCCAGGGAAATTGGGGGAGTGAGGGAGAGGGGTGGGAACGTAGTGCAGAAGGGGCCAGAAGTAAATGGGGTCTTCAGAGACTTCTACAAGGAGCTGTATCGGTCAGAGCCGCCGACGTGGGGAGGGGGGATGGAGGGCTTCTTGAACAAATTGAGGTTCCCCAAGGTCCAAGAGGAGCTGGTAGAGGGGCTGGGGGCGCCGATAGGGTTAGAGGAGCTAGTCAAGGGGATTGGGCATATGCAGACGGGGAAGGCGCCGGGGCCAGACGGGTTCCCGGTGGAATTTTACAAAAAATATGCGGATTTGGTGGGCCCTGTGCTGGTATGAGCCTTCAACGAGGCATGGGAGGGGGGGGCTCTGCCCCCGACAATGTCGCAGGCACTGATCTCTCTGATCTTGAAGCGGGACAAGGACCCCGTGCAGTGTGGGTCATATAGGCCTATCTCGCTCCTGAATGTGGACGCCAAGTTGCTGGCAAAGATCCTGGCTACCAGGATAGAGGATTGTGTGCCAGGGGTGATACACGAGGACCAGACGGGTTTTGTGAAAGGGCGGCAGCTTAATACGAACGTGCGGAGACTGCTAAACGTCATCACGATGCCAGCAGTGGAGGGTGAGGCGGAGATAGTGGTGGCATTGGACGCGGAGAAAGCATTTGATAGGGTGGAGTGGAAATACCTGTGGGAGACGCTGGAACGGTTTGGATTTGGGGAGGGATTTATTAAATGGGTGAAGCTGCTCTATTCGGCCCCGATGGCAAGTGTAGTGACGAATGGTAGGAGGTCGGAATACTTTGGGCTCCACCGGGGGACCAGACAGGGGTGCCCCTTGTCCCCCCTGCTCTTCGCACTGGCAATTGAACCGTTGGCGATGGCACTGAGGGGCTCAGGGGGGTGGAGAGGGCTGACAAGGGGCGGGGAGGAGCACCGGGTATCGTTATACGCGGACGACCTGCTGCTATACGTGGCAGACCCAGAAGGGGGAATGCCGGAGGCGATGGAACTGCTAGCAGAATTTGGGGACTTTTCGGGGTACAAGCTAAACTTGGGCAAGAGTGAGGTATTTGTGATACACCCAGGGGACCAGGAAGAGGGAATCGGGAGACTCCCGTTTAAGAGAGCAGGAAAGAGTTTTAGATATTTAGGGGTGCAGGTGGCAAGGAACTGGGGGACTCTCCACAAGCTGAACTTCTCCAGGCTGGTGGAACAGATGGAGGAGGAATTTAAAAGGTGGGACATGGTGCCGCTGTCGCTGGCGGGCAGAGTGCAGTCCGTTAAAATGACGGTCCTCCCGAGGTTTTTGTTTTTATTTCAGTGCTTGCCCATCTTCCTCCCTAGGGCCTTCTTCAAAAAGGTGACGAGTAGCATCATGAGCTACGTGTGGACGCACGGCACCCCAAGGGTGAGGAGGGTCTTCTTGGAGCGGAGTAGGGATAGTGGAGGGCTGGCATTACCCAATCTTTCGGGGTATTACTGGGCGGCAAATGTATCGATGGTGCGCAAGTGGATGATGGAAGGGGAGGGGGCAGCTTGGAAACGAATGGAGAGGGCGTCCTGTGGCAACATAAGCCTGGGGGCCTTAGTAACGGCGCCATGGCCGCTCCCTCCCACGAGGTACACCACGAGCCCGGTGGTGGCGGCCACCCTCAAGATCTGGGGGCAGTGGAGGCGACACAGGGGGGAAGTGGGAGGTCTGATGGAGGCACCGTTAAGAGGGAACCATAGATTCATCCCGGGGAACATGGACGGGGGATTTCAGAGCTGGCACAGGGTGGGCATCAGGCAGCTGAAGGATCTGTTTGTAGATGGGAGGTTTGCGAGCCTGAGAGAGCTGGAGGAGAAATTCGGGCTCCCCCCGGGAAACATGTTTAGACATTTGCAGGTGAAGACATTTGCTAGACGCCAGGTGGAAGGGTTTCCCTTGCTCCCCAGTAGGGGGGGCGAGTGATAGGGTGCTCTCGGGGGTCTGGGTCGGAGGGGGGAGGATATCGGACATCTACAAAGTAATGCAGGAGGCGGAGGAGGCATCAGTAGGGGAGCTGAAAGCCAAGTGGGAGGGGGAGCTGGGAGAACAGATAGAGGATGGGACATGGGCTGATGCCCTGGAGAGGGTTAATTCTTCCTCCTCGTGTGCGAGGCTTAGCCTCATTCAATTTAAGGTGCTACATAGAGCCCATATGACGGGGACAAGGATGAGTCGGTTCTTTGGGGGTGAGGACAGATGTGTCAGGTGTTCGGGAAGTCCAGCGAACCATGTCCATATGTTTTGGGCATGTCCGGCACTGGAGGAGTTCTGGAAGGGGGTGGCAAGGACGGTGTCGAGGGTGGTGGGATCCAGGGTCAAACCAGGATGGGGGCTTGCGATCTTTGGGGTTGGGGTGGAGCCGGGGGTACAGGAGGCGAGAGAGGCCGGAGTACTGGCCTTTGCGTCCCTAGTTGCTCGAAGAAGGATACTAATACAGTGGAAGGACGCGAGGCCTCCAAGCGTGGAAACTTGGATTAATGACATGGCAAGCTTTATTCAGTTGGAAAGGGTCAAATTCGCCCTGAGAGGGTCGGTACAAGGGTTCTTCAGGCTGGGTGGCAGCCGTTCCTCGACTTTTTGGCTCAGAGATAGGGTACAGAGGTCGTAGCAGCAGCAACCCGGGGGGGGGGGGGGGGGTGGCAACAACGGTTGTGGTGGGTTATTTACGGTTGAAACGCGGGCAAATTTGCTCGCAGTTCATGTCTGATGTTGATTGTTGGTTTGTTTGTTTTTGGGGGAGGGGGGGAGGGACAAAGCGCGCGAGTTCGGGCGGGGGGGGGGATATTTGTTAAGAGGGTATATTTTGTAATATTTTATAGTTAGTTGGGGTAAATATCTTCAAGTAAAAAATTCTTTCAATAAAAATTATTTTAAAAAAAAAGGACCGTGTTGAAATATCCCCCCATAATCAGATGTGAATCTAGGTCCGGGATCTCCCCCAGAGCCCGTCTAACAAACTCAACGTCATCCCAGTTCGGAGCATATATAGTTACCAGTACCACAGCCATTCCCTCCAGCTTCCCACTAACCATAACATATCTACCCCCCTGGGTCCGCTTCTATATTCCCCACCTCGAATGCCACCCACTTATTAATCAAGATCGCCAGCCCCCACATTTTAAAGTCCAACCCTGAATGAAACACCTGTCCAACCCATTCCTTCCTTAACCTAATCTGGTCCCCCACCTTCAGATGTGTCTCTTGCAACATGGCCACATCCGCCTTCAGTTACCTTGTGAGCGAACACACAGGCCCTTTTGACTGGCCCATTCAGTCCCTGAACGTTCCACGTAACCAGCCTGGTCGGGGGGCAACCCACCTCTCCCCTGCCAATGAGCCCTACCCTCTCCTTGGCCAGTCTGCGGCCCATGCCCGAACCTGTCCTGGCCCGCTCTAGGACAGCTATCGTCATCCATCTTCCTCCTCCTCCACTTTAAAGGTTCCCTCCCTGTCAGTAGTGTAATCTGACTCCCCCTCCCCCCCCCCCCCCCCCCCCACCCCCCAACCCCCATCGATCTTCAGCTCACCCCCCCCACTTTGCTTCTGTGAACAACCCACCCAACTAGCCTAGCAGGCCCTGTGGCGCCTAGCATCCTACTCCCCACTGATTCCCCTCTCCCCGCGCTTGATGCAAACAGTCAAAGCAAAGACAAGAAGTAAAAACAAATAAACAATCCCTCCCATGGTCTGAACACAGAAACCCACCCCATATCCCTTAGCAAAGCACTCTGAACCGACCCATCCCCCAAAGAGAACCAAAAAACAGGAAAGAAAACCCCAAAAGAAACCCAAACAACAAAATTCAGTTCTCCTCAATCAAAGTTAAAGGTCCTCCTTCCCCTGCCTGCCCATTCTCCTTCATGAAGTCTGCTGCCTCATCCGCCGGGCCAAAGTACAGCTCCCGGCCCCCATAGGTCACCCATTGGCAAACCGTGTGTAGTAACCCAAACTTAACGCCCTTCTTATTCAGGGCCGCCTTGACTCTTCTAAAACTCGCCCTCCTCTTCGAGCTCTGTTCCCAAGTCTTGGTACGACCAGCTCTCGACATCCTCCGAAATGCATTGCTTCGTCTGCCTGGCCCACCTCGTCATGCGTTCCTTCCCCAGGAACCGATGCAATCGTACCACCATCGCCCTCGGCGGCTCACTTCTCTGGGGTTTGCGCATCATTGTCCTATGGGCCTGATCTACCTCCAACAGCCAGCCAATCGTACCTTCCCCAAGCAGTTTCTCTCGCATCCGATCCTTCAATTCCCTCCGGCAGACCCACGATCCGGATGTTCTGCCTCAGAAAACAGTTCGCCAGGTCGTCCACTTTCTCCATCGGTTGCTTCTGCTGGTCATGCATCAACCCAATCTCTGCTGCCATCGAGGTGGACTGGTCCTCGTGCTTCCCCGCCAGCTCCTCCAACCTCTGGATCGCCTGTCCCTGGGCTGCCAGTCTCATCTCTGCGCGGGCAACCACCGCCTTGATCGAGTCCACCGCCCGGGTCAGGTCCTCTGAACTTTCCGTCTGCTGTTGGGTGAATTTCTCATTCAGGAAGCTCACCAACTGGTCCATCGCCCGCTGAGCTGACAGGGCTAAACCCTGCACATCCGCCATCCCCGCATGCGTTGTCTGCTTCTCGCTCGCCTCAACCAACTGGTTCACTTTATTCCGGGCACTTCTGGACTGCAGCTCCATAAACTAGGGGTCACTCTTCTGCTCTCACTTCTGCACCTTTTTCTTACGAAATTCCTGCGACAAACCAGCGTAAAGGCCATGCAAAGACCACCATGAGCGGGAGCTGCCAAATATGCGACCACTCACTCCATGGCCGCCACCGGAAGTCCCTTTTCAACGTACTTTATATATCCAAATCGTTGTGAACAATATCAAAATTATGGTCGGTCTTTTGTATTCTACATTGATTTGTGTCTTTGTCAGTTGTTTCCATGTAAAATATTATATGTTGCTGATTTAAGTACATCACTTAAAGGAGTGCACTTCAGGATTTCTGTTCACTTTCATTTTTAATGAGTTCTGTAAGTAACTGCAGATGCTTTTGACCTTTAGGATGTCACCAATAATCTCTCCACCGTTCCTAAATTGACTCATGTTAGTGCATTATCACAGTTGTTGGCAACTTTCTGTAACCCAAGTTAGAAAAGTAAGTTGCATTGTCTCCTGGAATATGTTTTGCACTGTGTGATTTTCATCTGGTTGGAAGTTGGATTGGAGCCCAAGTCCCACATTATATGGTGTGATGAATATCTGGTTCATGCTTTGTGTTAATATTTTAGAGGTAATGTTTAGTTCTGGGAAGATTTAAGTTTAATTGTAGAAAATTGAATAAATGTAATTATCCAGCTTGGGGTTTATTACACCTAAAAGTTTGGTGTCATGCTAACTGAAGGGGTTAATAGCTGGAAGAGATGGAGCAATAAAACAGGTGAGCTTACATAGCTGGAAACGTTGTAAGGGGGATGGGGGATAATTGGCTGAGAGGTCAGTTTGAGGATAAACCAGAGCAGGCTACATCACGTAGATTAATAGAGCTGAAGGTTATCTGGTTTCAATGTATCTGTGTTAGCGCTGGGAAAGTGAATGACCTGCGGTAGGGGAGGAGGCTAGATACCAAAATGTTGGGAGCTCCAGGCAATTAGGGCTCTGAGATCCTGGCAGCCATTTATCACTTGGTGCAACTGGGACACAGGAGTCCTGAAAAACCCTGGGGCAGTGTTTTCTTCTTGAAGATAGTGGTCTGCAGTGTAAATTGTTTTACTTTTCTGGCATGGTTCATTTTGGCTGTTTAAAGCCATGGAAAATTGTGGCTTTATCCTGGTGGGTAACTCGGATATTGAGTGCACCTAAGATACACTAAGATAATATAAATTTCGAGTACCCAATTAATTTGGCCAATGAAGGGACAATTTAGCGTGGCCAATCCACCTACCCTGCACAGCTTTGGGTTGTGGGGGTGAGACACACGCAAACACTGGGAGAATGTACAAACTCCACACGGACAGTAACCCGGGGCCGGGATCGAACCCGGGTCCTTGGCGCCGGGGTGGCAGCAGTGCTAACCACTGCGCCACCTTGCTGCCCTTAAGATGACCAATGGATTTGGGGGAAGCATGGCACTAAAATGCAAAAGTGGGCTCTTTTGTGTCTGTTCAGGTTCTGTATTCTGCTAATGGAGTAGTGGTCAAAAGTTCATCGAGGGGCAGCACGGTGGCACAGTGGTTAGCATTGCTGCCTACGGCGCTGAGGACCCGGGTTCGAATCTCGGCCCTGGGTCACTGTCTGTGTGGAGTTTGCATGTTCTCCCCGTATCTGCGTGGGTTTCACCCCCACAGCCCTACGATGTGCAGGTTAGGTGGATTGGCCACGATAAATTGCCCCTAAAATTGGAAAAAATAATTGGCTACTCTAAATTTATTTTTAAAAAGTTCATCGAGACACTGCACCACCTGGTAACAACACCAATTCCTCATCTCATTTGTTGTTGAAACCCAGACCGATGTCTTTGTTATCTGTACCTTGACTTTCTATTCTTCCCTGCCGCCTCCTATCTTGCCATCCTCTATAGACTTGACCTGATCACAACTCTGCCTGCATTCAAACAAAACTGTGGAATTCCCTAACTAAACATATTTACAGGGCTAAATCGCTGGCTTTGAAAGCAGACCAAGGCAGGCCAGCGGCACGGTTCACTTCCCGTACCAGCCTCCCCGAACAGGCGCCGGAATGTGGCGACTAGGATCTTTTCACAGTCACTTCATTTGAAGCCTACTTGTGACAATAAGCGATTTTCATTTCATTTCATTTCATTTCATTTTATCTCCCTCACCTCCTTTAAGTTCTTTAAAATCTTATCACTGCTCACGGATGCTCTTTGGATTCCGCCAGGGTCACTCAGCTCCTGTAGTCATTACAGCCTTATTCAAACATGGACAAAAGAGTTGAATGCCAGAGATGAGGTGAGAGTGACTGCCCGGTTACAAAGTATATCTTGGGCTATAATGTTCTCAGTAACACAGTCCCTTTATACACACAGGCTGGCTATGGTCAGGCACACACCACTATGAACCTGAGTGAATGTCTGTGGATTTCTCCTCAAAATCCCCCCAGAGTCACCTTGTCTCGGTCAACTCCGGCTTCCACACGAGTGATTTCAAATTCCGCTTTCAAATAGCCACACTTTCAAATCTTATTTTAAACATTGTTTTCTCTCTGTTGCTTCCATCAAGTATCCCCTTCCAGGTTTTACACCTCTCCCTTCTGGATTCTTCTGTCTTGACTGTTATACCACGTCTTCACCATTGCTTTAACTACTAATTCCCAGACTGTATTAAGACGGCACCAAACCTTTGATTGACCTCTGAAGTTTGCTTTCCCTCTAACTCGGGCTTCTGCAGCTGTCTCTTTAACTCCGACCTCTTTACATGCTTTTACCATGAATTCTCCTGAACAGTTCCTTTTTCAACTTCTTGGCCTTTGTTACCTTAACTTTAGTTATGTTAAGCCATTCTTTCTGTCCTAATTCCCTGGTTGTCTCGACTTCTCTGGTTGTCTCGACTTCTCTGGTTCTTTGGAAAGCCTGCCCTTTTGCAGCCCCCTTGTCCTGCCCAGCTTTTAACAGAGCTGGGCGATGTTCACTCGCTAGCTTCCTAACTTCAATTGCAATATATCCAGCTAAAAATTATACTCAGAAAGCCTTCCTACCCTAAAGCTACTCCTGATTGCGAAGCAACAACGTCTATGTGGTGATATGCATCACTGTAAATACACAAAAGGTTAATGTAAATACACGTAGACTAGCTAGATACTAGAGGGAGCACCAGAGACATGACACACAGACATTCAACCAATAGGCCAGTAAGATAGGACACGACCAATGGGCATTCACGACACACACACAGGTGACACTACCACAGGAGGGCATTATACCAACCCATATAAAAGGACACAACACACATGATCTTCCTCTTTCCAGTGGAGACGCTTAGTGAGTAGACAGAGTTGATTTTGAACACATCACACCCACCACGTGGATTGTAGCAGACTGGTTCGTCAGTCTGAGTAGCTATAGCAGGATTAACAGGAGAGTCTAATCCAAGTAGGAGAATCGTTAACAGTTTAATAAATGTGTTAAAGCTATCTCCAAGTCTGAACCTTCCTTTGTCAGAGAGCACATCAAGGAAGCAGCTTATGCTACGTCAAGAGCATAACAAAAGTCTACTTTTTAGAATCTTGATTATTTTTCACGCCATAACCCACTCTAAGCACAATAGAAGCACCATTTTATCTGAAACCAAAACCTTGATGTAAACATCTTTGTCTAGCATGAATCATACAATAGGTTTACCCTTCCTTACACAGCAAAATTAAATTAAACCCACTTAAAACTGTCTTCTAATATTTAACAATACAAATTTGAATCACTTAAAACTCCATCTGATTACCATACGCACAATATTCCTGTTGGCAAAACCTTACTTCCTGTTGCCATATTTGTCAAATGCTTACATCAGCCTATCCTTTTCTAAATTCCAATTAGAATGGAAGCTGGCTGTGAAATCTTGTCACATTGTAATTGCACTCTTCTGCGACCAGTGTCCCTGTAGGACCTCAGTTATTTGCTTCCAGTTGCTCAACCATCACTGTAAAGAAATGTCTTTGCTTCATCCAGCTCCATTTCGCAAATGGCTACTTAACTATAAATACAAAATCAAATTATGTTTAACTATAAATAAGAAATCAAATTACGTTAGAATAAATTCAGAATGTGTGACTGTATAACAAGTATTGAAATTTGTCTGCTTTATCCAATTATCCCTTGCCACCTACCACGATTCATTTTTGGGCTACACTTGCTATTCATTCCCTGTGTGCAACTTCAAAGAAGATACCTACCAATTTGTCCTTCAACTAGTCAATAATTAATCACTTCAAGAAATGAAGAACCATTAATTGGGTCGGATTAATTAAGAATATTATATTCTAGCTGCTTTAATTCATGATTTATCAATGTAGCCTGGTCCAATTTATTTCTCTTCTATTGACACTTGGCACAGTTGGTGCATTTTCTAGGCACACAATATGTGTCTCATTACTTTTTGTGTGCGGATGTCAGACAAATTATAATAATTCTGATGTGACAATATCGTTCTGACGCATACTTTAGAACACTTCCATGCTTAATTCAAGAATGTTTATGATAATTGCACAAAGCAATGTACTGTACAAAAACGTACTTCACAATAATACTTTAAATTGTTGATTAGAAAAGCATACATGTACTTTAAAGTTCTAAAATGATAAAATGTTGCGTTTAGGATTACTGAAATTATATAATTATATTACCAGGATGTTGCCTGGGATGGAACATTTTAGTTATGAAGAGATGTTGGATAGGCTTGGGTTGTTTTCAGTGGAGCAGAACTGAGGGGTGACCTGATCGAGGTGTACAAGATTATGAGGAGCATGAACAGGGTGGATAGGGAACAACTGTTCCCCTTAGTTGAAGGGTCGGTTACGAGGGGACACATGTTCAAGGTGAGGGGTGGGGCATTCGGGGGGTCTTTGAGGAAAACATTTTTATCCAGAGGGTGGTGACGGTCTGTAATGCACTGCCTGGAGGGTGGTAGAGACGGGTTGCCTCACATCCTTTCAAAAGTACCTGGATGAGAACTTGGCATGTCATAACATTCAAGGCTATGGGCCACGTGCTGGCAAATGGGATTGTGATTGGCAGATCAGGTGCCTTTCATGTGGCGGTGCAGATTCGATGGGCTGAAGGGCCTTTTCTACACTGTATTTTTCTGTGATTCTGTGAAAATAGAGTCTTATAGTCATAGATGTTTACAGCTTGGAAACAGGCCCATTGTCCCAGCTTGTCCATGCCACCCAGTTTCTGTCACTACGCTAGTCCTACTTGCCCGCATTTGGCCCATATCCTATACCCACCCTGCCCATGTAACTGTCTAACTTTTTAAAAGGAAAATATTGTACCCGCCTCCACCACTGCCTCAGGGAGCTCATTCCAGATGCTCACCACCCTCTGTGAAGAAATTTCCCCCCTAGTCTCTTTTGTATCTCTCCCACGTCAACGTGAACCTATGCCTTCTAGTCCTAGACTCCTCTACCTTTGGGAAAGGATATTGATTATCTACCTTACCTATGCCCCTCATTATTTTATAGACCTCTATAAGATCACCCCTAAGCCTCCTACACTCCAGGGACAAAACTCCCAGCCTCTCCTCATAGCTCAGACCATCAAGTCCTAGTAGCATCCTCGTAAATCTCTTCTGCACTCTTTCGGGGCTGGTTTAGCTCACTCAGCTAAATCGCTGGCTTTTAAAGCAGGCCAGCAGCACGGTTCAATTCCCGTACCAGCCTCCCCGGACAGGTGCCGGAATGTGGCGACTAGGGGCTTTTCACAGTAACTTCATTGAAGCCTACTCGTGACAATAAGCGATTTTCATTTCATTTTTTCATTTCTAGTTTAACAATATACTTCCTATAATTGGATGGCCAGAACTGATCACAGTATTCCATGTGTGGTTTTACTAATGTCTTGTGCAACTTCAACAAGACATCCGAACTCCTATATTTAATATTCTGACCAATAAAACCTAGCATGCTGAATGCCTTCTTCACCACTCTGTCCACCTGCGACTCAACCTTCAAGGAGCTATGAACCTGTACCCCTAGATCTCTTTGTTCTGTAACTCTCCCCAACTCCCTACCATTAACTGAGTATGTCCTACCCTGATTTGATCTACCAAAATCCATTACCTCACATTTATCCAAATTAAACTCCCATCAGCCCACTGGCCCATTTGGTCAAGATTCTGTTGCAATCTTATATAACCACCTTCACTATCCACTATGCCACCAATCCTGGTGTCATCTGCAAACTTACTAACTATGCCTCCTGTATTTTCATCCAAATTATTAATATATATATATATATAACAAATAACAGTGGACCCAGCACTGATCCCTGAGGCACACCGCTGGTCACAGGCCTCCAGTTAGAAAAAACACCCTCCACAACCACCCTTTGGCTTTGGTCGCCAATTGGCTATCTCACCCTGGATTCCATAAGATTTAACCTTTTGCAACAACCTACCATGCTGCACTTTGTCAAAGGCCTTGCTAAGTCCATGCAGACAACGTCGACTGCACTGTCCTCATCTACCTTCTTGGTTACCCCGGCAAAACACTTGATCAAATTTGTGAGACATTACTTTCCCCTTTCAAAGCCATGCTGACTTTCTCTAATTAGCCCTTGCCTGTCTAAATGCCTGTAGATCCTGTCCCTCAGAATACCTTCTATCAATTTACCCACTACAGAAGTAAGGCTAACCAGTCTGTAGTTCCCAGGCTTATCCCTACAGCCCTTCTTAAATATTTGCTACCCTCCAATCTTCAGATACCTCTCCTGTGGCTGTTGATGATTCAAATATCTCAGCTGGGGGTGGGGGGGCAATTTCCTCCCCAGCCTCCCACAATGTCCTGGGATACATTTCATCAGGTCCCAGATGCTAGATTATTGTCTGAATGTTAGACTCAGTACATTGTATAGTTGTATAGCCATATAAATGCTCTCTTTTCTTTCCCCATTAAAATGTTACATTCTTTTCTGGTTCATTTTTAAAACTCAATTTTTTTGTGTGTAAAGAGAATGCAGTTCATACGGATATGAAAATGTCACAAATGTTTTTTCCAAATATTCCAGTGGAATAGTAACTATTTGATTTGTTGTTTCCAATGGGAAGGATTGAGAAAAATACTTTGATTCCATTGCTATATTAAACTCTGCAGCCTACTGGATAGGTGGGATATACCAGGAGCATACATGCTTTTGTTTTCAGGGACTGTTTGGGTATAAAGTTCAATCAGTGTTTCCATTAGTTCACACACAGCTCAAGCTGAAAACACCAATAACTATTGATGTTATAATTCAAGTAACAGCCAGTACTTGACTTTACAACATTCGATTTATGTCATACTGTATAAACTTGAAAGATTTTGAAAAATAATTATACCCTGTTTTGGCTTTTTGACACCACATCAGTGAACAATTGGTCTTTATCAACTATTATATTCCCTTTATGTTCCGTCTTTCACAACCTCAGGAAAGGAAAATTGCGTCCCAATTATGGAAGATTTCACAAACTATTGTTGTTTGCAGCTCGAGGTGTTTGCAGCTTGATCTGCGTGTGTGAGCAAAAGCCACAGTTTAAAACTAACTGTCTCAGTGGACTTCACTTAACACTTGTCATAAACCGGTTTTCTCTTCAAAACTGCAAAACGTCAAATAAGGCGTGATTCCATACGGTGTTATGGTCACATGTTGATAGAAAGGCAGCATTACCTTTCAGTGAAAATAGGATTCAGGAACCAGTCGCACATTTATAACATTGCTCCTCTGGGAAAATAGATTCCGACGTGCGACTTTTAAACTTGTGGCACGGTGTTCAGGAACCAATTGAGGGCTGCCTGCATTAAGTGTTTTCCCAATTGGCAGTCACACAATCCAAATGGCGGAAGCCAGTAAATAAGAAAAAACTGAAATGGAACAAAGTTGCCTTGTTTTTATTGGCTAAATAGCCCATAGGTTGAACACCCTTGGGTAAACTATTATTTTGGTGGGGACAATGAAAATTGTGAGGGATGTAGAAAGTACTGTTTGTATTACTCTGCTTCCTGAGTTCTGGATTAGCGCAACATTAAGGTGGGACAGCTATGCAGGAGACCATTTTAGAGATTAATTCTGAGATGATTCAGCAGTGGTCAAGAGGTCAGTTTAAACAGAATCCTCCATTACATCTTGAGAAAAATAACTTGCACTACTTTTCTAATGATTACTTTGGCTTTTCACAGCCCTTTTAAAAAAAAAACGAACTTCCTGTGCACTGAACAATTTATTTACTAAGAGGGTAAGTGAAGTTATTCGCTCTCATAATAAAAATAGAAAATGTTGGATAAACTCAGGCCTGGCAGCATCTGTGGCGCGAGAAACGGAGGTAGCGTTTTGAGTCCATATTACTCTTCAGAGCTTGCTCTTGATTCTTTTCTTGCCATTTCGCGCAGCATGATGTTTTGTATATGGGAATGTGACAATGAATAAGTTCAATTGCCTGACTGATTACATATAACAATAACTTGTATTATTATAGTTCCTTTAACATTGCAAAACTTCCCAAGGCACTTCACAGGCTTATTACCAAGCAGAATTTCATACTGAATTAGAAAGGAGATATTGGGGCAGATGACCGAAGGATTTGTCAAAGAGAGAGGTTTTAAGGAGTGTCATGCAGGGCTGGTTTAGCTTAGTGGGCTAGACAGCTGGTTTTGTGATGCAGAACAAGGCCAGCAGCGCGGGTTCAATTCCCGTACCAGCTTACCCGAACAGGCGCCGGAAGGTGTTGCCACTGGCCTTGTTCTACATCACAAAACCAGCTATCTAGCCCACAGAGCTAAACCAGTCCTGCATGACACTCCTTAAAACCTTTCTCTTTGACAAATTTGGTCATCTGCCCTAATATCTTCCTTTCACAGTAACTTCATACTTGTGATAATAAACGTTTATGATTATTATTATTATTATTATTATTATTAAGGAGAAAATATGGTGGTTGAGGCAGCTGAAGGAATTAAAATTGGGATTTCTCCAGAGCCTGGAAATGGAGGAGCACAGAGGTCTTGGAGCATTGTAGGGCTGAAGGAGATTATAGAGATAGCGATTGGTAAGGCCATGGACATTTTGAAAAGATAAATGAGGAACTGATCTTGGAGCCAGTGTAAGTCACTAGGCGCAATAGTGATGGGTGAACAGGGCTTAGTGTGGGTTATGACATGAGCAACAGACTTTTGGATGCCCTCCAGTTTATGGAGGACACAATTTATGAGGCTGGTCAGGATTGCATTGAATTAGGTCAAATTTAGTGATAATATAGAAATGGCTGAGGTTTTCAGCAGCAGATGAGCTGAGACAGACGAGCCATTGGGTGATGTTGCAGAGGTGTACATATGCTGGTGTGAGTTGCCCAAAGCTTATCAAAGTTAAGAACCATTTCACATCAGTTAACACTACAGTACTGTATACGATTTTAAGCTATTATTAATGGCCCTTTAAAAAAAATTGTTCTCTATGAATTTATAATTAGATGCTGTACATGAAACCTTGTTAATGGTGTAATTGGGTTTCATGTCATGCTAATTGATAGTCGAGGGTTTTGTTGCAAATCTCTTGGCTTTATCCAACCAATAATTCTAAAGTTGCATCTGAATCATTCAAATTTTGGAGGGTCTGATATACTCTGAAGGGAGCCACATGTAGACTTTACCAGTTCCATTTGAGGGAATGATGTTGGCTCATTTTTTCTGCACTTTGGTACATCCTCAAACTTTTTATTTTTAAAAAGCCGAAAAAGGTCACCCACAAGATTCTGGGTTCAAGTTCCACCTTAGTGTTGAGTTCAATTCCCACCTCGGGTGACTGTGTGGAGTCTGCACATTCTCCCTGTGTCTGCGTGGGTTTCCTCCGGGTGCTCGGTTTCCTCTCACAGTCCAAAGATGTGCAGGTTAGGTGGATTGGCCATGCTAAAATGCCCCTTGGTCTGGGTTCTGCATTGTAAATTCTATGATTCTTAATTCTCTTTCATTTGATGTCATGGTCTTGGCATTCACACAATTTTAATGAAGATTTTGCATTCTGTAATCCTCAGTAAAGAAGCATTTCCTATAACTTTATCTACATTCTTATATTGATAATTCTGAGTCTATGACCACTTGTTAACATAAGACATAGGAGCAGAATTAGGCCATTTGGGCCATCAGGTCTGCTCTGCCATTCAATCATGGCTGATATATTTCTCATCCCCATTCTCCTGCCTTCTTCCCATAACTCCTGATCCCCTTATTAATCAAGAACCTATCTATCTCTGTCTTAAAGATACTCAGTGATTTGGCCTCCACAGCCTTCTGCGGCATTGAGTTCCACTGATTCACCACCCTCTGGCTAAAAACAAATTCCTCCTCATCTCAGTTTTAAAGGATTGTCCCTTCAGTCTGAGGCTGTGCCCTCTGGTTCGATTTTCTCTTACGAGTGGGAACATCCTCTCCAAGTCCACTCTAGGCCTCTCAGTATTCTGTAAGTTTCAATAAGATCCTTCTCAACTCCATCTTCTAGGCGATTCACAAACTTGTGGAAACAATCTCCCACAAGTTAACCTCTTAAAATCTTTCAGAATTTTGAGAGCTACTGTTTTTCTCCCGTTAACCTGTCTGTTGTAATGATTCCCTTCATCTTTACTTCTCGTGGGAACTTCACTTCTCCTTTCTATGGTCTAAAATCCTTCCTATTACAGAAATGCAGTAATCCAACTGTGGTTTAAGCAATATTCTGTACAAATTGGGTGCCCTTGATAGAAAACCGAGAATGACATTTGCCTTTTTTAAAATCACCTTTACTACCTTCATTCTCACTTTAAAGATCCATGTATTTGTATCACAAAATAACTGACCAACCTAAGCATCTGACTGCTTGTAGTAAACTTCCTCTCACTGTTGTATTTCCTGAATTTAATACAGCTTTACATTTCATCAGGAACTTATATCAGAAGAGCCCCAGGCTTAATTCTTGGGGCACACATCAACCTGGAAAACATTAATATACAACTTCCAACCTCTACTTGTTAATGGTTGCCCTATCCATCCAACTACAGAACTTTGTCATATACATCTTAATTTTTGCAAAATTCTCTTGTACGCCCTGTTATACTTCTGAAAATCTACGTAAACAACATAAACTCCACTCCCTTTCTCTTTGCTGAATGATTTGATGAATTCAAATTGGTCAAGCATATTGTCCCTGATGAGCCTGTGTGTTTAAAAGTGTGTTAGTTTTAATGTATCATATTAATTTTGAGTTTATCTACATTATTGACCTGAACTTTTCTGTAATTCCTGGGTTACCCCATCAAATTTCTTGAAGGGATGCAATATTTTCTGATTATATATACAAGAAGTAAAAAAAAAAATAGAAAAGAAAAGTAGACCAATTTGGAAAAAGCAACTTTGGGAAATGCCTTTTCCATTTTTGAAGGTGATCAAACAAATTCCAGAAGTTCATGGTGCCTGGGAGACATGTACTCTTAACATCCATTCCACTTCTATATATAGTAATGATGACAACATTCAGGAGTTCATACAGCTCTCTTTTAGATGTTTACAGCAAACTGACGACTTGTTCAATCGATTAATGACTGTGAAAAGAAGCAATTCCTGACTTTGAGTCCTACTTATATCACTTATACTCCTGTTCCTTGTCTTTTCTAACCGTTTAAACGGATTTAGCCTAGCCAGAGATTTTGTGTAACACTTCCAACTTTTAAAAAGATCTTGATCAAATCTTCTTCAAAATGTATGTTTTTGTGCTTATAAAGTCAATTATATTCAATAGTTGTCAGTCTGGTGGCCCGTTCTTAAACCTCTGGACCAAACATAAACTCAGTATTCTGAGTCCTCACGAAGGTCTCGTACTATTATTTTGTGTTTTGTATTCCTTTCCCTGACAATACATCCCAACACACTCTGAATGCTTTTGCAATGACTTTTGTGGAACTGGTTACAGATGCTCAGATGTTCATTTGCTATAAAACTCAGGTCTTTCTCTTACTAAGAAATTTAAGCACACAGCCCTGCATTATGTACACATTTTGGCATTGTCTGTGTCCACATGCATGATACCATATTATCTGTGTTAAATTACATCGGCAAGATGTAGGCCCATTTCCCCCCCCATCACATTTAGATATGCCTGTAATCTCTATGTCTTTATTTAAGCTCTTAAAACCAATATCTTTTGCTTCTACCTGACTATATATTTTTTTATATTACAGATACTTTGGAAAGAAGTGAACTGAAGCAATTCTTTGAAACCAACTACTCTCAGATTTATTTTATATTCTTTGAAAATTTATTCACACTGGAAAGTAGTTTAAAACAAAAAGGTAAGAATGTTTATTGTAAATTGTCAGCTGCTTTATATATTTACATAGAAGTACTTAACTGCTCAGTCATGCACTTTCCCCTGAAATGATGAATCGTATATACCTAATCTATTAACAACTTGCAGTATATTAACTGAATTGTGTGTATTTATGCACTAGTTCCTTTCAATGATTTGAACACTTCTGGTTTACGCTCCAAAGGTTTTTGCTTTGGCGGTCTTGCTATAGAACTTCAATGCTCTATGCAGTCGTTGAGGCCATGTACGGTCTGAAGGAAAAATACTGGGTTTGAACTTGTTAGGGAAAGAACGGAATGTTAATGATGCATACTGTTATTGGTGTGCCAATTGGCTAGCAAGTTTAGAAGATTGAGATATGGTGTGAATTGTGAATCTCCTGAACTTGCTGCTTGATTTATGCTGCTCAACCATTGCTTCTCACAGACGGCATCTTTCCATTGGTCACTTGGTTATTTTAAAGAATTTCTTGGATTTGCACCTTAATTACCCATTAAACTCGTGGCAGAATGTTCTGTTCAGAATGGAGTATTCTGAATTCTTTATTGATGTGACAATTGTGAATGAAGTGCAAATCAAGCTATTGACTCAGAAATTGAACAATTTACTTGTTTGCTCTCATTCCGGCATGTAGTAAATTCTTGGATCAAAGTTCAAATTTTTAATGTTTATATATTTTTTTCTATCACTTTTAGAATCATAGAATTTACAGTGTGGAATGAGGCCACTCGGCCCATCGAGTCTGCACCGGCCCTTGGAAAGAGCACCCTATTCAAGCCGCACCTCCACCCTATCCCCGTATTCCAGTAACCCAACCTTTTCTTTCCCTTATTGCATCCTGCCTGTCTCTTTCACTCAAAGTTTTCTTTTTGTACCCAATTTGTCTGTAGTCCACTCTATTTCTATTTCATCATTCCTGTTCCTTTCTCAGTTTTTAAATCTCATTAGTTAAGGAGGCAGACTTTTGTCCTAGTATTCACTAAGGTGACAGATATTGCGTTGACCTCATCAGTGTTATTTGCTTACACTTCCAGAAATTGGCAGGTTAAACTTTTCAAAGGGTGCAGAAAAATCTAATTAATGATGAATATTTGTCCAAAATGTAAGAACATAGGAACAAAGCTATGCCTCAGAGCAGCTTGAGAGTGAATTCTTTTTAAATTTAGAGTACCCGATTATTGTTTTTTCCAATTAAGGGGCAATTTAGTATGGCCAATCCACCTATCCTGCACATCTTTGGGTTGTGGGGGCGAGACCCATGCAAACCCAGGAGAATGTGCAAACCTCACACAGACAAGTCACCTGGAGCCGGGATCGAACCCTGGTCCTCAGTGCCATGAGGCAACAATGCTAACCACTGTGCAACCGTGCCTCCCTCCTTGAGAGTGAATTTGTGGCTGATCATTACCTCTAACTTCATTTACTCAGCTTGGTCCATATTCTTGATATCCTTATATAATAATAATCTTCATTGTCACAATTAGGCTTACATTAACACTGCAATGAAGTTACTGTGAAAAGCCCCTAGTCGTCACATTCTGGCGCCTGTTCAGGTACACAGAGGGAAAATTCAGAATGTCCAAATGACCTAACAGCACATCTTTTGGGACTTGTGGGAGGAAACCGGAGAACCTGGAGGAAACCCACGCAGCACGCTTGATTGGCCTCCCTTCCACAAACATTCACTCCCTCCACCACTGATGTCCAGTAACAGCACTATGTATCATCCACAAGATGTATTGTAGGAACTCGCCAAGGCTGCCCAGACAGCACCTTCCAAACCTACGACCGCTACCATCTAGGACAGGGCAGCAGATACATGGGAACACCACCACCTTGAAGGTCCTCTCCAAGTCACTGACCATCATGACTTGGAAATATATTGCTGTTCCTTCTCTGTTGCTGGGTGAAAATCCACAACTAATTTCCTAACAGTACTGTGGGTGTACCTAGACCACTTGGACTTCAGCAGTTCAAGAAGGCAGCTCACCATCATCACCTCAAGGTTAATTAGGTAAGGGCAATGAATGCTGGCCTGGCCAGTGAAATCCCTTGAATTAATAAAACAAAGTCTATAATTCCTAGATCCAGTGCGTAAAACTGAAAGCAATATGCCAGATGGGGTCTGATCAAAGTGCACTATACAACTGAAGTTTGACTTAATCTTGACGGCCAACATTCCATTAGCCTTTTAAATTATTTTTTGTACTTGTGCATTGTCATTTTGTGATTTATGTAGCTGAGCACAATCTCTTTGCTCATAGATATTTCCATTAAGAGAATACTCCAATTTGTATTTCGCTGACCCTAAGTGAAAAGCCTCATGTTTTACAAATTGTGCTCCATATGCCACAGTTCTGCCTGGACAAATGTGGAAGACAGATAAATGGAACATTCTTTGATTGATAGGATGTCACAAGTGATGTTCCCTAAGGACCTGTCTGGTCCTTCAGCTTCTCATTAATTTCAAAATTGCTTAGATAAAGTTACAGGCACCTGGTCAGCCCTCAGCAATGGCTAAGATACTGAACCAGATGTCTGACTTTTTAAAGTTTTAAGACGGTGCAGAAAGATCGATTTGTTTTGGGAGTGATAATTTGAAAAAATAATAAATTTAGAGTACCCAATTCTTTTTTCCAATTAAGGCGCAATTTAGTGTGGTCAATCCACCTACCCTGCACGCCACAGTCTCACAGTAGCACTGTTGCTTAACAGCGCCAGGGTACCAGGTTCGATTCCAGTTTGGGTCACTGTCTGTGTGGAGTCTGCACGTTCTCCCCATGTCTGCGTGGGTTTCTTCCGGGTGCTCCAATATCTTCCCACAAGTCCTGAAAGACGTGCTTGTTCGGTGAATTGGACATTCTGAATTCTCCCTGTACCCAAACGGGTGCTGGAGTGTGGCGACTAGGGGCTTTTCACAGTAACTTTATTGCAGTGTTAATGTAAGCCTACTTGTGACAATAATAAAAGATTATTATTATTTTGGGTTGTAGGGTTGAGACCCACGCAGACACAGGGAGAATGTGCAAACTCCACACGGGCTGTGATCTGGAGCCAGGATCAAACCGGTGTCCTTGGTGCCGTGAGGCAGCAGAGCTAAGCACTGCACCACTATGCTGCCCTTTTGGGAGTGATAATAAGAAATAGGTCTTGGTTAATTTATAAACAAACTTTATTGAAACAAAAGAAAAAACAATATTTAAACTCTTAAACTCCTGTTAATGAGGTTAAGTCTGAAAGAGGCGAGGTAACTCCGGCTTTGTGTGTATTCCTCGGAGTTTGTTGCTAGCAATCTTTTCTTTCAGTCTGTTTAACCCTTAACTTGCCTGCTACATTTTGAGCCTCATTTCTGGACCCAAGTTCCTAATATCTCCCTATCCTGACAAAAGTAAGAGAGAATTATATATCCAAGGTTGCAGATAATACTAAGTTTGGAGCCACACTAAATTGTGTGGTTTGGGTGCAGAAAATTAAAAAGAAATGTAGACAGACTTACTCTCTGGTTCCCTCCATTTCCATATGCTTTAATTTTTCTTGATCAATTGTGTGGAATCTTGTTTGATATCTACTAGATACAGATAATAGCCATAGATACGGCATTATGCAAGTGACCTCCCCCAAAAATCCAACTGAATTAGTCAGACATAACCTTCACAAAACTTTGCCGACTCCTGTTAATCAATACATGCTGGTCAAAGCACTGCCCTGATACTACATTTCAATAATCTCCCCATAATCATGTTAAACTGGTATGTATGTAGTTATCAGCTTTATCCCCCTCTCTTCTGAAATATAAGTGATATGCACAATTTTCAAATATAGAGAACATTGGAAAATTATGACTAAAACATTTTTCAGTTTCTTCACCTATTTCCTTTAATACCCTTAGTTGAAAATAATTAAACTGCTAGGTCCTGGAGCTCTGTCTGTGAAGTTCAAATCTTCTCTTTAGTCATTTTCTATTTGTAAGAAATGCAACAAGTTCTGATGTTGAGTAATTTTTAAGTGCCACTGCATCAGACTAGTATGGTCGCAGGCCCCTGCCACTGCATCAGTAATAATCTGTCCTCTTCCTCTACAATGAAAATGGGTATAAACTATTAATTTATTAAGTCTGCCATTTTCCCTGTTATGCATTATAATAGACCTATGTTTCCCTCGACCCAGTTTTCTCTTAAAAATAATAATCTTTATTAGTGTCACAAGTAGGATTACATTAACACTGCAATGAAGTTACTGTGAAAATCCCCTAGTTACCACACATCGGCACCTGTTCGGGTACACGGAGGGAGAATTTGGAATGTCCAATTCACCTACAAGCACGTCTTTTTGGGACTTGTGGGAGGAAACCAGAGCACCCGGAGGAAACCCATGCAGACTCCACACAAGCCGGGAATCGAACCTGGGTCCCTGTCGCTGTGAAGCAATAGTGTAATATGCTTATAAATACTATTACTGTTAACGTTGATATTCTCAGCAGTTTTTTTTGACAATCTATTTCTTTACCTGTTCCACTTTTTTTTAACCTATTTGGTGCTTTTTATAGTCCTGCCGGTTTGCTGGGTTTCTGTTTTTCAGTTCATGTATTTGTATAAACTTCTCATTTTAGATTACCACACTCTTGTTTTTTGACCAGGCTTGTTTAACTACACTAGTGGAACCTTTGCCCTTCAAGTGCATGTACTGGTTTTGTATTGAATACTTTTTGAATACTTTTCATTCTTCATCTGCGTATTTACACATTATCAGTTTATCCCAGATTACTGGGTTTTGTTTTACTTAAGTTTCAAACCTAAGTTAGTAATTCTCCCTCCTCTCTTTCAAATAGCTAATGTTAATATCAACTAGAGCACTAAATATTATGTTGATTAATTGGGACATACAGGATTCGGTGCCAGTATGTGACTTACTTGTTATCCAAATAGGAGAACCCACGAAGTAGGATTAATTTTAGCGCCTCTAAAAACAATTGGTTTCAACTTTCCTTAAGTATTGCACTTTTTTAAAGCAATGAAATTTAATTCTCAATTTGATATTGTGTATCCAAAGGTCACTGCTGAATGTTTACCTGATTTTACCTGTAGCTAATTAAAATTTGATTAATTCACAAAATATTTTAATATTGTGCCCTTTGTCTGTCAGGCTTTTGAAAAAGCAGATTTAGTATCATGAAGGGGTTGCCAAGCCAGCTGTGGATTGTCGCACATTACTAAGTGCTGTATGTAAGGTGGGAGCTATTTCCAAGCTCCAAACAGCTAAATAAAAAATTATGCCATTTCATTGAGTCACATGGCATACTCAGAACTTTATTCCTTTGTGAACTTATCATTAACCCCTGTTGCTGCTGGAAAACGGAGTTGTTAAAACTTTTCATCATGCATTTATCAGGGCACTTCATAGAATACCAGTACTAGGGGGAAAACAACAATTTATACAGTACGAGAAGAGAATGCTGATTGGTTGGCAAGTGGAGTCTGATAGGCAGAGATATCCTCCCTGGCAGCACCTCTACCAATCAGTGTCCACTTTAATCAGCATGCACTTCTCATACAGTATACATTGCTGTTTTCCCCATACGCTGGTATTTTTGTTAAGTGTACTGATGAGTGAAAAACGAAAAGCTTCAACATGTCTCTTTTTTTCAGCAGTACTTAAGTTCTTCATTACTAACTTCATTATTTGTATAACCTCCATTATGTTTATCATTATGAATCTCTTCATCTGAAATGTTTTTTTTAAACAATATTGAATAATGAAAAATTATTAATACCCTTTGGGTACAAAGCAAATGTGAATCTTAACGTTCATATGATGTTGATATTTGGTTTTGATTTTCAGAGTTGTCTGAACTGCTCTGCGATGGTTTCTAGTCATATTTATGTTGTTTACCACATTCAAGGAACTCTTGTGCATATTACATTTGAAAATGCAAAAATCGCTAATTTTCCTTTCTTTTGGGATGTGTTTAGGGAATAAATCACAGAGGGAGGAGCTGGACTCCATTCTCTTTGTATTTGAGGTACGTCATATTTTGCAATAAACTATGGAAGACTATTCTTTCTTAAATAATCTGTTCTTGCCATTATCTATTTTTGTCCTCAATTGAACATGAATGTTCCCTTCCCTGTTATTGTCAAAGGATGTAATTAGCAAGTGGATGTTGTGTGCAGTTTTTGGAGCTCCATTGTTGGAAAGATATAAAAGCAATAAAAAAAGTGCAGGATGGATTCATGGGATGTTATCAGGGATGCATGTTAGAAATAGAGACTAATGAAGCTAAGGCTAATTTCATTGGAGCTGTGATAGGTGTGAGCTGATTGTGTCCCTCAGAATTACAGTACAATAGAGTTTGATTGTCTCCAGTGTTGGGTGACATCATATTTGAGAGTGTACAAACATAATCACAAAATGAATGAAATTTTGTTTTTGTTATAAATTTAGTGTACCAATTATTTTTTTCCAATTAAGGGACAATTTAGCATTGCCAATTCACCTACCTTGCACATCTTTAGGTCGTGGGGTTGAGACCCACGCCAACACTGGGAGAATATGAAAACTCCACATGGACAGTGACCCGGGGCTGGGATCGAACCTGGGTCCTCAGCACTGAGGCAACAGTGCTAACCACTGTGCCTCCTCAAAATGAATTCAATGTTAACACTTATTTACACAGGACGCTAAGAGTATTAGTATTTTTGCACAATTGAAGTATCGTCTGAAAATTATTTTACAAGGGAATAGGTTATTTGAAAAGAAGAATGTTACAGTTTGAGAATATTAGAGTGTACAGAAGAGTGGCATTAGATAAAGTAGCTCACAAAGTAAAAGATCATAGCAGACTTTAAGTGCTGAATGGCTTGTTTCTGTGCTGTAACTCGATTTGATTTCTTAAAAGACTCATTTCATGGTTTTATAACAATAGTCATAAAAGCTCATGCCACTTCTTTGTGAGCCACAAAGCATAGTTAGCGCTTTATTCCTTTGTGAATTTGTAATTAACCCCCATTATGTTTATCGTTCTGAATCTCTTCATTTGGTAAGTGTTTTTACTATTTTGAATATGTAATGAAAAATTATTAATGCCTGTTAGTTATAATGATGTTTGGGCTAATTTCACTGAAGCTGTGATAGGTGTGAGCTGATGGTGTCCCTCACAATTACAGTAAAATATTTATATAAATATTGACGCTCATGTGATGTAGATATTTGGTTTTAATTTTCAGTCATCTGAACTACTTTGTAATTTTTTCCACCATATATGATGCATTGTTTTACCACTATTCCAAGAACACTTTTTTTTGCTATATTGTGCTTGAAAATGCCAAAATTGCTAATTTTGTAGTTGTCAACACTTAAAATTGCCATTTTATGTGTCTTTGGTGAGTATTATTCCAACCAAGTTTTTACTTAGATGTTCACTTGAACTGTTGCACAACCTAATGTGATGTGTTATTTTGGTAGGAAAAAACATTTAAGTCATGCACAAAATAACTGTGATTGATGTAACTTCCTGGTGCAATTTGGGCTCTGAAAAATAAAAAAAATACTATTTTAGGAATCGCAGGTTTAACTACATGACGCAAAGTGCGCATTTTAGAGGCTTACCCCAAGTTACCAAAATGAAGCTACTTTGAAGGAGGATGGGTTGTCACTGATTGCATCAAGAAACTGCTTCATAAATATTTATAAATGTTAAATTTCTATTCAGGTTTCACATCTGCCTTTAAATTAAGAAAAAACATGAAAAGCATTAAATCCTGTTAGGAAAAAATAAAACTTAAATCTATAACTTCAATCAGGGGTCTTTATGTTTATAATTGCAAACTAAATTCCTAGACACGTGGTGTATTTACCCACCAAATTGAATACAGTAGCATTTGATGCTAATTAATCTGAAGTATAGATTGTGCTGGAACTGACATCCCATGCTGCAGCGCCAATTGTTTTCTACACGTTAGGTTCAAAGGCACACCATGGAGCAAGGCCAGGCTGGAATTTTTCCCCCTGGGAAATTTGAGTGTCTTGCTCGACGATGGTGAATAAAATAATTTCCATTGCTGATGAAGTTGTGTTTTCAAGTGCCTGATCTCAACCTCAGGATGGTGCCATGTATATCTGTGGTGCAGTGACATAACCGACCTCGAGTGATTTGAAAACCAGGAAGAACTGATCTCAGGAAAAGTAAAGCAGCCACCAAACCCCAAGAAATCTTGGGGCCAATTCACACTGTTAATATGCAGTGGTATAAATGCACCCAGTTATTTTGGATCCTTTTGTGTCCGGTTTCATTGAAAGGTGGTCTTTATTCATCTACAGTAATTACAGCTTGTTTAACAAAACATAAATAAAGAAAATGTTATATAAAGAGTTACCCTGCCGTACGTTGCTGCATAATGCTGAGAAGAATGGCCGTTCAAAGGAAATATAATTGCTTTGCACAGAGAATAATTGCTGCAAATTATTATGATTTGCTTGCCTATTTAACTTGGGTCATATTGGTGTTTTGTATTAATGGGCCAATGGTTTGATTTTCTTTTCTTGCTCACAAAGGCACTTTTTTAAGTGCTAGTGAGATAGTTACTCATGGATAAATGAACTGGTTGAAAAATATAGATTTCAGTAGCAAGGAAGAAAAGAGTTCGAAAGCAGAATAAATATGGGTTTGTCTTGTGCACTTCTCTAGTTGAGGACCAACATTAGCAGAGGAGTGAGCATTGATTGACGTACTGTCTTCTCAACTAGAGATCATCGTTTGAGTTGAGAGAATTTTGTTCAAAAGTAAATTATTTCAAAACATTTTCTGATTGTCACAATTCAAATATGTTGGGCTGCATTCTCTGTTTTTGGGACTATGTCCCCAGCTCATCGTCAAAACTGTGGACTTTCACACCAGAAAAACAGATTCCTAGCCCTGCAGGCCCCCTGGCGTAAATCTAGCAGCTTTTGCTGCAGATATGGGCACGGCACTTCCGGGTCGGAGACCGCGCACGCTGGTGGCCTCCAGCGGCCGCGCCATGCCTCATGGTGGAGCTAGAGGACGGAGCTGGACACTAAAAATAGAACCCCCCCCGATTGGCCACGAGCCTGACCCCGACTGCCCACCTGAACATTGCCCGGCCAAGCATCAGGCCCCCCCCCTGCCGTCCGATCGGCCCGCCCTCGACCAGGGCAGCCGCATTCTGAGTCCGCAGCCGCCACGCTAGTATCCCGACCGGCTGGACCATATTAGATCCACGCCGTCGGGACTTCGGCTTGTTGGGGGCGGAGAATGTCGGGGCAGGCCTCCAGCAATGGCTGCAGGTAGGTGCTTTGCGGCGCGGAGTACTCTGAGTACGCTGCTTTTTGGGGACCAGAGAATCGGGGAACCGGCGCAGGTCCCAATTTTGTGCGGCAAAATGGATTCTCCGCCCCGACGCCGGCCGCAATTTCGACATTGGGGTGTGGAGAATCCAGCCCGGTATTTAAAAAAAAAAAAAAAAATATCGGGCTGGATTCTTCGGCCGCGCACCAGAAGATCGCCATGGGCGAATCATATAATGGGCTTAATGGTCTCCTTCTGCACTGTAAATTCTATGAATGCAAAAATATGCTTCTGATATAACGGTCCATTGACCTCGGGCGGGAATGTCCGGTCCCCAGGTGTGCACAGCTGAAGAATCTCACCCATAAGGTGGTCTTTTTCACCTCTGCATAAAATGCAGAGTAGGTTTTATTGTTTGTACTTTTCAGTTTGTTATGGGCCAGGGTTTAGTGAACCCCAAAGTGTATCATGGAGTTCACCTGGTGCACAACGTTAGATAGATTTTGGTTATGGGGAGCACAAGGGCCCACTTTACAGGTGTGCTGCAACAGTGAACTAAGAGTATTTTTGAACAAAAATAATGTTTATTCTATGAAATCCTGTTAACATTTTTATAAACACACAGTAAACATCTTAGCAACGATCAACTCAACTACTCCGCCCAAAGAATACAGTACTCTATAGGTAACCCATAATCTTTCCCAGCAACATCCAGAAGACAAATACCCTCTTTAACACACAGATCAGGCTTAAATTCTCTGCTGAGAGCAGTTATCACTTTTAAATTAGCAAGTGATTTGAAGACATTCCTTTCATGCAGAAAGAAACCAGAATTACACCTGTTTTTTTCTGGATGCAGCTCCCAATCTGCACAACAAAACTAAACACACCCTGTAGCAGCTAGCTCAAAGCGAAAGTAAAACAGACAGACAGCCCAGCTCCACCCACAGTCTGACATCACTGTAGCTATTTGATATATACCCATTTCTTAAAGGTACTCTCACATGACAAGTTGGTCCTTCAATCAGGCAAACCCCATTCCCTTCACCACGTTGTTATGGATAGCGTGTGAGAGAACTGCTATCCGTCGGTAATCAGTAAGCTATTGAGACAAAAATGTGTGTTTATTTAAACCCCCGAATGTGTGTTGAATAACCATTAGCAATCCTTTTGTGGATTTAAATGGAGGATTGTGTACCTTCACACTCAGCCTGTGATCTAATTCTAGGCACTCAATTACATTGCTACACACGCAGATGGGCTCTGGGAAAGTACAGTTGAAGAGAATAGCGTACTTTTGCACGTTCTAAATAAAAGAATAATTTATAATTCATGTGTTTGTGTGGTTCGAAAAACATACGTTGAAGGCCCGCTGAAGAAAGCGTCTTCATTGTAGTTAGGTGAATTTGACAGCTAAAACAGAAGTTATTTTGGGCGTCCCTTGATGGGATGGATTTTCCTCCAGAAGGCCAGCTTGCTGTGTTGGTGGGTCTGAAAAGGAACCGACTTGGAGATCTTTGCGTTATAGCCTCTTGTTCTTAAGGCATGGATGATATTGCCTTTTCTGCTGCTGCTGCTGTCTCTTCCTGTAGTCAGCACTTAAAGATTACAAAGGGACAAGTGTGTCTGCCTTATCATGTGGCTACTTAGAGTTTCAGTTACTTTTTCAAATATGACAGTGGTCTTGGTTGATTAGCCAAATCCTGGTTTATTGCCTGAAAATATAGATTTTGAGGAGGCTAAGGCTTTGTTTCGGAAGAAATATATTCTGTTCAGGAATGTCTTCTGATAGACTCAGGAAGGGGTGTCATTGACACAATTAGTCTGTGTTCAGAACCGTGCTGATAAATGCGATGGTATCCTAAAAGCCAGAAGAGTAAACTTCGAGCATCGGTTCTAAGCGGTGTATATTTTCAATTTGATATACTATGAGAAAAGATTTGCAAACCAGGGAGGAATAGTCCTGTCGATCTGTGATCAATTAATAAAGTATATTTATTAACTTAAAATAAAAAAAAACACATGACCAGAAGAGCGATAATACACTACAACACTTAATTACACTGATGGCCCCACACACACATACAGACACACATGCAATTACCCCATGGTTCTCAGCTATCTACATTTTCTGAATTCTGAGACATTCCTTCGTTCCCAAACGACATCCAATAACTCTGAGCTAAATCCAGCAGATAAGTGCCACGCACAGAATTTTTGGTCATGTTTGGAGAAACCATCTTTGGTTTCAGCGAAGACATTATCTTATCGGTTCGAGTGTTGGATCTTAACCAGCTGCTCGTTTAACAATAACTTGTTTTCAGGAGACTGTTCCTGTAGCTGGGTGTTGCTGTGATGGTAGCTGCTACTGTGTCTCTTTCTCTAGTTACTGTGTTATAGATGTATCTTTCTTTCCCTTTGTAGTTACCAACCCTGTCTGACTTTTTGCATTTACATGTCAATTTCCTTATCTCTCCACTTTGAAGTTACCTCTTCTATATCCCACTTTTTTCTAGTCACATGGGTAAACACATGCTTTTCTTACTGATATGCTAATTCGCATATCAAAATCGACAGCTGACCCTATTAACTCTATTTCATTTTATTTTATCCCAATTTAATTTTTTAATTTAAAGTTTTCACAATTCTTAACATCCAGAATCTCTTTTGTCTCGTGAGGCACTTTTGAATGCACAAACCATTGGCCACCTCTGCAAGAAATTGGCTATTTTTAAAGGAAATGTCAGTTTCAAAGAATCTACATTTGATAAAGTTCATATCTTGAAAGTTGGGAATATCATAGAATTTACAGTGCAGAAGGAGGCCACTCGGCCCGTTGCGTCTGCACCGGCTCTTGGAATGAGCACCCAACCCGAGGTCAACACCTCTACCCTATCCCCATAACCCAGTAATCCCACCCAACACTAAGGGCAATTTTGGACACTAAGGGCAATTTAGCATGGCCAATCCACCTAACCTGCACATCTTTGGACTGTGGGAGGAAACCGGAGCACCCAGAGGAAACCCATGCACACACTGGGAGGATGTGCAGACTCCACACAGTGACCCAAGCCGGAATCGAACCTGGGACCCTGGAGCTGTGAAGCAATTGTGCTATCCACCATACTACCGTCTTTGCTGGACAGGACATCTATTGCAACTAAAAACAGTGTAAAAGGTTATTAATGTGGAATCTCTGCCATGGCAATGAATCTGTGCCACAGGAACTATTCTTATAATAAACAAACTGATTGGTACGGCGAATTGCATTATGCTGACGAAAATAACTATGGTGTCCAGGTGGTTCCCCCAATTTGTGCCCAGATAAACACACCTAGCTTTAAAAAAGAAATAAATAATTAATCATCAGTTAAGTGGCTTAATATATTGTTGTAATTTGGGTATAAACTATTAACCTCATAGCTACAAAACACTCAAAAATCTGTGATCTTTTACACCTTTCAATTGAGCCTTGTATCCAGACAAGCTCCCACGCACACAATACTGGCCACATCCATCATCAAAACATGAGTTTCCTACAAATGCATATGTTTATTGGAATAGTGGGGATGGAAGGTGGCAACATGGTTCTTTACATTGTGCCAGATTCTGTGCTGTATAGGCAGCCGTGGGCATGTGAATCCATCAAAGAACAGCTGACCCTCAGTGAATTAAAAAAACCTGAAGGATGGCTCATTCTTTTTTTGGCTGTATCACTGTCCTTCCTAATGCTGAGGGAAGGAGAAACAAAGGAATTCTGGATGCTTAAGGCCCAAAGAGTTAACTGCCACAGGAAAACTTTGCACCTCACCAATAGATATACTGTTGTGCAAAGCATACAGGCCCTCAATTTAGTTATGAGGCGTGCATTGCCTACAGTTCACGACGTGTGCTAACAGCTGACTGTGAGTTGTTATGAAATGATCTTAAGGTTCAGTGTACAATCAGTAGTGCCATTACAGTGAAGATGATGATTGCCATGGCCCTAAATCTCTATGGATGTGGTTCATTCCAGGCAATAGATCAGGGCAGTGTGGGGCAATATTCAGCAGGTTATGTGGTCCAGACAGCAATATTCAGCACGTTGTGTGGTCCGGACCATATCAAATTTGACATATTACCTGGGGAGTAAATTCCCCAAAAATTGATCTTTATGGGATTGTGGTGTTCCCAACTGCTAAATTAAGTACTTGACAGAGCACGCTCCATTTGGAAACGCACAGCGCTGCATGAAAGGTCAGGATTCTACTCTCCTAATATGAAGCTTGTCTTTGACACCTGACCGCACATCCTTCAAATTGACACACAATTCCTTGAGAATATGATGATGATTTAATCGTGGAAAATTACTCAATACCTTGCATCCTTGGGAAAATGGCCAGCAGATAACATTGACGACAAGCCGTGTTTTGTGCTGGTGTGGGGCTCATTACATTACTCTGTGTAGTACAGATGAAGGTGGAGAAGAAGCAAAGCAATAATCTCTTAAAATGCAAAACAAATTTGTTGCACGAAACTCAAATCCACGACTGTCACCATCTATAGAAAATATATTAAAAGTTAAACTTTATTTGCAGTTCTCATTACTGTGCGAGTGCAAACTTTTTAAAAATGTTACTTTTATGACCAAGCAATGGAATATTCAAAATTGACCAAAAACAATCAAATTTTAATATTGAAAAATGTTCAATTGCAGCATTTTCCATTGGCTCAGTTCCAATTAGATTTTGATTACATAATTTATTGCATGATTCATGAACAATTTTACATTTCGGCTTCTATTCTGTAGCTTGCATGGAAACCTATTTGCCCAAGGCAAAATTAGGGGCTGGTTTAGCTCACTGGGCTAAATCGCTGGCTTTTAAAACAGACCAAGCAGGCCAGCAGTACGGTTCAATTCCCGTACCAGCCTCCCCGGACAGGCGCCGGAATGTGGCGACTAGGGGCTTTTCACAGTAACTTCATTGAAGCCTACTCGTGTCAATAAGTGATTTTCATTTCATTTCATTTCATTTCATTATAACTGACTACTTAAGGTAAATTCTGGGCACAATTTCCCAATTACACTAAAAGAGAACTTTCCAGGCTATCATATGTGTATATAACATTTTCTTTCACATGTCCTTTAATTTCCCCCACTATTAAATTCAAGAAAACTCAGTGAGAGGAAAGATAATTTATCTGATTAAACGTTAACTTGCCATCAATTTTACAACCCAATTAATCATACTGACATTACTCGTGCAGAATAAATTAGTTTTTTTCCCCTTTAACTTCACCTTGCCGGTTTTTTTTGTTCCCCTCGCTGACTTGATATTTTTTTCCATCTCCAAGGTGAGTACTCTTTCTCGTAATGTTGGCCCTTTACATATGCTGTAACTTTTCCTCTCTAGTATGCTTGTATGCATCTTACAGGCAAACTTCTATTAATTTCCGACTTGGTAGCTTTTTGCAAGGCTCTGCAGTGAGATCAGTGTGAAAATATACACTGAAGAACAAAGTATAATAATTTTAAGTACCTGTAATGCACAACAAGCCATATTTGCCATTACTTTGATTTGCCCTTGGACCTCCTATGGATTCTGCACAGCAAGTTGCATCTGGGACCTGTGCGAGCAGGCTAAGCAACTGTGTACCCTTAATAATTCTCCAATCTTGGAATGTTTGGTTAATGAGCAGTGCGAAATCTGACGCAGGAAATGTAAGTTAAAATAGTGAAGGCAAATTCATATTGGGTGCAGAAAGCAAAATAGAGATGAAAAAAAAGGTGGTTTTAAGAGCGAATAGCGTCAGAAAAAGTATTTTATCTTTTAAAATCTCGAGTGATAATTTAAAATCTGACTTCACACTTGGAAAAGTTAAGTATCAATAGTTGAGAGCAATTAAGATTTATGTTGAAAGGGTATCAAGACTGGACAAGTCCCAAGATTTTTGGTGAGCTTAATCTTTACGCCATCGAATGAATAGAGTGGCTAGGATTATGTTGGTGTGCAGTGAATTGTACAGCCATGCATTTGCAGTAGATCTGCACCTCATCATCCCAGGAGAAGGGTCCAATGTTGGGGGACAAGAGGATCACTTCTATTAAAGCACCTCAAGAGTGCAACTTGATTTATGTAGGAAACTTAAATACCTTTGCGTTATATGTAATCATTTTGAAATGTCTGTATTGTTTCTTTGACTGTATTGAAGCACCTCAAGAGTGCAACATGATGATGTAGAGAACCTGAATAGCATTGCACTTTCTGTGATGGACAGTTTGAAATATTTGCAATGTTCTTTCATATATTTTATGAATAAATTATATATTTGCAATAAGAAACCCAGGAGGATCAGAGGAACATGTCAATTGTGCAAGAGGTAAACGTATAACAGGGTATGGCTTGTGGCACAGGCGTTTGGCCTACCCCACACACCCGCCCCAACCATTGAGGCTGTGAAACAAATAAAGCACCTCTTTTTTTTTTAAACAAACAATTTTATTGAGGTATTTTAGGCATATAGAAAAAGTGACATTGTACAGTACAAAAATAAAGAAGTCAAGACACAAATTAAACATAGTGCAAACCACGGCTCTGTTCACGCATGGACTTGCCTCAATATCCCCCTACTCTGCTCTACTGTACCCTAGCCCCCACCCTCTGCTGAAGCTTACTCCTCTGCGAAGAAGTCAATAAATGGCTGCGACCTTCGGACGAACCCTAATAGTGAACCTCTCAAGGCGAACTTGACTTTCTCCAGGCCAAGAAAGCTCGCCATGTCGGATAGCCAAACCTCAGCCCTCGGGGGCTTCGAGTCCCTTGATGCTAACAATATTCGTCGCCGGCACAGTTGAAACCTACATATTCCTTAATTACCTTTTCAATTTTCTCACAGAACAATTGATTTCTCAAAAGCCCCACATCCAATTTCCACCCCGGCCTCTGCGCTACCCCCTTCTCCAGTACCATATCCACCCAATGCGGAGCATGATCTGACACTGCGTTTGCCGAGTATTCCGACCCCTTAACCCCAGCCAACAAAGCCTTCCCCACCACGGAAAAGTCGATCCGTGATTATACATTATGGACTGCTGAGAAAAACGAGTACTCCCGTTCCCTCGGGTACAGAAACCTCCAAGGGTCCACCCCTCCCATTTCCTCCATTAGCCCAGCCAACGCCTTCGACCCCCCCCGATGGGACCAGCCAGCGTGGCCGTGACCTGTCCAACCTGGGCTCTTGCAACAAGTTCCAGTCTCCCCCCCCCCCCACTATCAGTTTGTGTGTGTCCAAGTCGGGGATGGCCCCGAACACCTTTTTTGTGAATCCCACATTGTCCCAATTGGGACCGTGTACACTTAACAGCGCCACTACCCTCCCCTCCAGCGCCCCTGTCACAATCACAAATCTACCCCCTGATCTGCCACCACCTTCTCCATCTGGAAGAGTATCCTATTGCCGACCATTACCGTTACCCCTCGAGCCCTTCCGTCAAATCCAGAGTGAAACACCTGACTAACCCAGCCCTTTTTAAGTCTCACCTGGTCCTTCACCCTCAAGTGAGTCTCCTGCAGCATTGCCACATCGGCTTTCAAACTTTTAAGATGCGCAAGCACCCGTGACCTCTTGACCGGTCCTCCCAACCCTCTCATGTTCCACGTGACTATCCTAACTGGGGGTCTCTCAACACCCCCACCCTTCTTATTCACTGTCATCATACCACTGGGCCCTGCCCCATAAGCCTGACCCACCCCTATCCATTGTTAACATCGAACCCCTTCCTCCCCTCCCAAGAATCCTCCCTACATTTCCTCTTGAAAACACATCTCCCAGCATCAATCCCTTCCCCTCCCCTCGCTCGCCTTGTAGGCCCATTGAAACCTGCTAACGAGACTCCAATGTCCACAGTCCTCCTCTCACCTCACTTCCATTCACTAGCCAACTTTAGTTAGCTCGTGCCGGTGGCTCCCCCCGCCAAAATATATCGTCCCCTCCCACCCAGTCCCAGAGCAAAGAAAAACAAAAAAAACAATCCAATCCATACAATTCACTAAAATAAGATATAACTGTCGCAACACAGAACGCCAATCAACCCAACCATTAACTTTAACTCTATAACAATGTAAAGAGAAGTAAATTACAATACACATCAGTAAACAGAAAGCTGTAGCATTTATACATTTTCCAGCTCCCCAATCACAGTCCACAGTCTCTCTTCCAGCTCTGCTCCTCACGTCTGTTCCAAGCCATCTGCCCTCACGAACGCCTCAGCCACCTCCGCTGACTCGAAATAAAAGCCTTTGGCCTCATACGTTACCCTCAGCTTCGCCGGGTATACCATACCAAATGGCACTCCCTTTTTGAACAGTGCCACCTTCACTCGCCCAAACTCCGCTCGTCTTTTTGCCAACTCCACTGTCAGGTCCTGGTAGATCTGAACTACCGCACCATCCCACTGCACCTCGCACTTCTGCTTCGCCCAGCTTAACACCTCCTTTTTCATGCAGTACTTATGGAAGCAGATAATTACTGCTCTTGGCGGCTCGTTCATTTTGGGCTTCGGCCTTAATGACCGATGAGCTCGGTCTAGCTCATACTGTGAGGGGTTCTCACCCTCCCCCATCAGCTCCGCCAACTTCTTAGCGAAGTAATCTGTTGGCCGTGGGAGACACCACATATACCTAAAAGTTCTAACTTGAGTCCAAACGCCCTCAGCTCAGGGCCAGCCCTTGCTTCATAACGAAGTCCATCGCCTCTTCGGGTTCCTCAAAATAGTAGTGCTGACCCTCATACGTAACCCACTGTCGCGCCAGAAAAAGCAGCCCGAATTTCACCTTGTTTTTATACAGTATCCCCTTCACCTGCCTGTAGCCTCCCCTCCTCCTGGCCACCTCAGCACTCAAATCTTGGTAAACACGCAGGGTGGTATTGTCCCAAATAAAGCTTTGTGTGCTCTTTGCCCATTGCAGCACCCGTTCCTTGTCCAGGTACCTGTGAAAGCGCATCACTATCACTCGTGGGGGACCCCCTCATCATGGCTGCCTCACCTGCACTCTGTGTGCCCTGTCCACCACCGGCGGGCGTGGGAACACCTCGTTCCCCAGCAACTTCTGAAACTTACCCTCCACAAACGCGGCAGCATCTGGCCCCTCTGGGAGGCCCACGATTCTCGCGTTCTGCTGACGTGATCTTTCCAGAAGCACTTTTTGCTGGTCCCTCAACCTCCGAATCTCCACATCCGCCACCGTTTGAAAGTCACCCTGCTCCTCCACTGACTTCTCCAACTGCTGGAGCTTCTCAGCCTGATCATCTAGCCTTTTTTCCATCCGGCCAATCGACTTCTGTAGCGGCTCCAAGTTGTCACGCTTCAGAGCCAAAAAGCCCTCTTGCATAGTCTGCAGCAGCTGCTCCATTGTGGGCTGGGCTGTTGGCGCCTTGCTCTGAACACCAGCCATGGTCCCTCTCACAGCCTCCACTGTGCCCTTATTCAACCACTTCTTCTGCTCTTTACGGTCCTTCCGGCTTAGGTCCATACAATTCTTTATGGGTCCTGTGCCTGCGTACTATTGCTTTCCACTTCCACGCTCAAAAGCGCAAAAAAGTCGGGGAAAAGGTCCAAAGACCGACTGAAGCGGGAGCCACCAAATGTGGGACCTACTCCCTCATAGCTGCCACCGGAAGTCCAATAAAGCACCTCCTAAGATACAAAGCAAATTTGTTGTCCAGTTCCTGACAGAGCGCATATTTGAGAACAACTTCGCAATTTTCACATTTAATTGTACAGATTACTGCTTGGAACAAAATGCTGTCTGCTGCACACAGTTGCAAAATCTAGGCCATGAAATATTACAATGTCATGATTGTGTCATTTTACTCAATTCCATGAGCTCACCTGGACCCAGCGTGTTTTGATTGCAGCTCATTCAACTGAAACATCCAGCACTTGGAGTCTTAATTGACCGAGGAGGCAGCTTTTAGAACTGGTGAATTATAGATCTGCTTAAACTTACTTGGGTCCGAGATTGAAGATGAATGAAAAAAATTATACAATTATGGAACAGAAGATTTAAAAAAAACTTTTAGCAAATAAATTTAGAGTACCCAATTATGTTTTTTCCAATTAAGGGGCAATTTAGCATGATCCCGTCTGTCGATGATCACGGTGGCGGGATCAAGGCAGCCCCCGGGTTGGTTGGTGGGCCCTTGTCTCAGCGCACTCGGTGTGGTGGAGGGTTCAGGCCCGGAGGGTGAATCTCTGAAGGCTGTCAGCCACCCAGTGTCGGGAGTGGAGTGGGCACATGAGGCTCTCTGCAGTGGGGTGCAGGGCTCACTTGTGCCTGACATTGTGTCGCCCCTCACCCCCTCTGGGGGACTCCCGGAATCTGGCGCATCAAAATTGAAGGTTCTTTTGATTTTCTGCCTCCGTAGATAGTTCAGGCATGTCCAGTTGGGCCCTCCTCACCGCCCTCCTCACCACCCTCCTTTCCCCTCTCTCCCCACCACACCCCCTTTCCCTTCTGTTGGTACAGAGGCCAGGGTATCTGGTCTCTCCAGCGCAACGTTTAGTGCTCGTACCGTTTGTACCCCCCTCCCCTTGTACATTGGTACTGAGGGAGGGTACCCTGTTTCTCCAACACAAAATTAGTGTTTGCACTGTTTGGCCTTGTATATATGCGTTACTGTTTTAAGAAAAAGATATGGCCAATCCACCTACCATGCACATCTTTGGATCGTGGGGGTGAAACCCATGCAGACACGGGGAGAATGTGCAAACTCCATTCGGACAGTAACCCAGGGCTGGGATCGAACCTGGGTTCTCAGCCCCGTAGGCAGCAGTGCTAACCACTGCGCCACCGTGCCGCCCCGATTATGGAACAGAAGTTGGAAGTAGAAATTGGAATTTTAATTGTAGCATAAATATGGTAGTAGGTTAACTATTTAAGTGTTATTGCTACATCTTGTGTGCATTATTCACTGACTAAGGAGTGAGTGGGAGGTTTGGGTGTGATTATTGATGTCTGGATTCTTTCAATCCAAGTGAAACTGTTGCTAACATTGCTAATCAAATACAGTCTCAAGTGGTTATGATAAGTTGGAACAGATTTGTTTTTCACAAACACGGGAAGAACTAGGAATATGCAATAGGTCAGTTAGTACCTGTGAAGAGAGCAGCCATTGCTTTGGGTAAGGATTGCAGAAGTGGAAAATAATGAGGTGCCTAAATGTATTAATAGGATTAGATAGAAAAGGAAAAGGAAAAAAAATTACATGGACTGCATACCAATGGAATGAATGAGTAATAAAACTGATCATTTCAATTATGCAATGAAAGTTGCATTCAATAATTTTTATGATATTACAGGAGAACCTACTTGAGAATGTGAGAGGGAGAAAACAGCCTGTAGGATGGGAACAGAAAATGCTGTAAACACTCGATAGTTCTGACTGCTGGAGAGCCAAATTAATTTTTCTGATGTTTCTCAAAACCATTCATTAGAATTTAAGGCCTGAAATGTTACTCTTCTATTTTCCCAACTGCTTTCAGGCATGCTGAGTGATTCCAGTTTTGCTTACATGTTTGGTATCCAGCAACTTTAGTTTTCTGCTCTCTCCACACAGCTCCTGGTTTGAGATTAAAACAGAAAATGTTGGTACAGCCAACTCTGGAAAGAACAAGAACAGGTCAATGTTCATGGCAGAATATGTTTTAATACGTCCTTCCTCTCTATTCTATTGAGACTCCTCATAATTGTATGCTTGTCAAATGAATCTTTCTCTCACTCTTCCCCTCCCCCAACCACCCGATGGCCCTCTCTTCCAGGAGTGCTGTGATTGCATGAGAGACGGTACAGGGGTGATTTGAGGATTTGCCAGGGATGGAGAACTTTAACTGAGGAAAGATTGAATATGTTGGGTTACAAGTAGATTACTGCGGGTGCTGGAATCCCAAACAAAAACAGAAAATGCTGGAAAATCTCAGCAGGTTTGACAGCATCTGTGGGGAGAGAGCAGAGATAACATTCTGAGTCTGGATGACTCTTTGTAACGCTGGCAGGCTGCAAGGTATGTTGTGTAATTTAAGATTTTTAAAAAGTTGGTGCGAAGGTGCCTCCATTTTAAAGTTGTCTTTGCATTCCATTTCATGCATGCACAGGTTCCTATTCATGCACTTCCCTACAGTTCAGTTACATAAAGTAATTAGAAAAGCTAGAGAGAAGCTCTGTATTCACCATTTATATGTTTCATGAAGGTAGTTATCTAGATCGTTGTCTGCTCATTTTTTTGGACTGTTCCTTTTGACCAGTAGTGGTTTGCCATTGTCTTCCACTCGGAAGTCAATCTCAGTCAGAATGGGAATTCAATCTCTGCTGCTAGCATATTTCTGAAACACGTGCTAGCCGTCTCTGCCCCCTCCTTTACTTAGCTTCTGTTGTGGCCTATTGCTCCTTTCCCACTGAAAGACTTTTGTCCATCCAGCTTTAGGAGCTGAGGGTCGCCGAGACCAGTCTCTAGGCCAATTAGTGGGGTGCGTCCATGCAAATCACTGTGAATGGCTGTTACTCCGGGGCTGGTTTGAGATCCAGAATCAATCCTAGAGGAAAAATCCTACCCATTAAGTTGATATCCTGTAGTTTTAATTAGCAACAGTTAAAAATCTGAGGAGAAATACATTGCAGCAACTCACCAATGTTCTTTGGGCAGCATCTACCAAACCCATGGCCTCTATCATCTGGATGACCGTGGACGGCAGGCACATGGAAACATCACTACCTGCAGGTTCCCCTCCATCCTGAACTGGAAAGATGCCATGCTGAACTGGAAAGATATCACTTTGTCAACTGGGCCAAGTTCCTGGAACACGTTCCCTCACACAACTGTGTGTTTATAGTAGACGGACTGCAGTGATTCAACCAGGTGACCGTTTGCCACTTTGAGAGCAATTAGGGACCAATTTTGGTCGTTAACCATAATTCCATGAATGAATAATAACAGAATCACTGTTGGACTCCCAGATGCCAGCGAAATGGATTCTGGTGCAGCCACATTGTTGCATCTGCTGGGTCTTGTGCCGTGGAGATCTGTAATCAGTACCCTGATCAAATTTGGGCCAATAATATAGTCCACCCGAGCTCTCGTTGTTTCAGCAGTTAATGCTATCTCTCTCCACTGAACCAGGCTAGACTAGTGCCTTTCCAACATCCCTTCTTGAAATAATCCAGAATGGTATAAAGTGTAAACACAAATACTGAAATATGCAACAGGTCAGCAAACGTTTGGAAACGGGGCGGGGGTTGATGGAGAACAGGATATGATCTTTCAATGAATGTATCCTGTATCAGAACTGATATATAATCCAGCATTTTATATTTTTAGCTCCAACTTCCAGTTTCTCCTTTTTACTTTACCCAAATGGTATGAACTGAAAGCTTGAATTTGATTTCCTTCTAAATAAAATTAACAGGTATAACTTGAGATTTACGCTTTGCAATCAATGTATTGTTTCGAAGTATAGATGGTGGATACACACCTTCTTTATAGCTTTTCTAATTACTTTATGTAACTGAACGGTAGGGAAGTGCATGAATAGGAACCTGGGTTACTTGCTTCCTACTCCCCAGCCTCTCTTCCAGTAAGCCTGCCAAGATTTTGCTTGATTAAAAATCTGAAGGAATTGATGAAGAAACAACTTTTGTATATTTGTATATACAGCCTAATTTCACATGTTCTTCAACACTGCAGCAGTGCAGTTGAGCTTTGGCGATTTCGTGGAATCCAGTTGCTGGATGCATCATTTTGTCCTGACCTTGCAGCCCAGTTAAAGCTCATTTGCTCGACATGTTGGACCTTTTATGACCGAATGTTTGCCAAAAGAATTCCAGCATCATTACAGGAATAGGTTAGATTTGACAGATGTGAAGTATTGTATCTGCTGCTATCAAAAAATTGTTGTAAATGGATAGATCAGTGGATGTGCAGTAGCAAACATTTAAGGGGATATGTCAGAATAGATACATTCTAGTGAGTATAAACCAAGTATTCACTATAGAGGATACAAGTAACATCCCAGTAACAGCTATAAATCAGGAAATAGAAGTGAGGGTGGAACTCTGGAAAATTACAATCACCAGATGTAGTACTGAGTAAATTGTTGGAGCCGCAGTCTGATACGTGCCTGGTGGACTTCATCCTCGGGTTTAAAGGAAGTGGCGAGTGAGATAGTTGATGCATTGGTTTTAATTTTCCAAAACTCCCTAGATTCGGGGAAGGTACAATTAGATTGAAAAATAGTAAATGTAAATCCATTATTCAAAAAGGGAGGAAGATAGAAAGTGGCTAACTACAGGCCAGTTAGCTTAAAATTTGTCATAGGGAACATGTTATCTATTCTTAAAGAAGCTAAAGGAGCTAGAGAAAGGCACTGAGACAAGTTCAAGGTAACCGGGCAGAGTCAACATGGTTTTGTGAAAGTGAAATCATTCTTTAACCAACGACTGGAATTCTTTGAGGAAGTAATGTGTTGTGGATAAAGAGGAACCAGTGAATGTACTGTACTTAGATTTGCAGAAAGCATTTGATAAAGTGCCACAAGGGTTATTGCAGAAAATAAAAGCTCATGGTATGGGGGTAATATTTTGACATGGATAGAAGACTGGCTAAAAGGATGTGGAGGGTAGGCATAAATGTTTTTTTTTAGGGTGGCAAGATATAATGAGTGGTGTGCCACAGGGATCGGTGCTGGGATCTCAGCTGTTGAATCGCAAAAGGCGCGTCTGTAGGAACAGCGAGGAATGTTGTAATTTATTGTTGGGAGGGAGGGAATTGAATACAAATGTAGGGTGGTTATGTTTCAGTTTACTGAGCACCAGTGAAACCACATCTGGAGTACAGTGTAAAATATTGGTCACGGTTGTTTGAAGGCAAGTAGTGGGGGGTGTGGGGATGACCTTGGCAAGATGTTCATCTTCATCGATGACATGTTGAAGGCTGCGAAGAAGATATCGTAGTTTCTCCGCTCCAGAAAAGTACTGGGCGATGAAGGGTACTCTGTCGGTTGTGTCCCGTGTTTGTCTTCTGAGGAGGTCGATGCGGTTTTTTGCTGTGGTGCGTTGGAACTGTTGATCGATGAGTCGAGCGCCATATCCCGTTCATACGAGGGCATCTTTCAGAGTCTGTAGATGTCTGTTACGCTCCTCCTCGTCTGAGCAGATCCAGTGTAAACAGAGGGCTTGTCCATAGGGGATGGCTTCTTAAATGTGTTTAGGGTGGTAGCTGGAGAAGTGGAGCATCGTGAGGCTATCCGTGGGCTTGCGGTAAAGCAAAGTGCTGAGGTGATAGTCCTTGACGGAGATGAGTGTGTCCAAGAATTCAACTTATTTTGGAGAGTAGTCCATGGTGAGTCTGATGGTGGGATGGAACTTATTGATGTCATCGTGTAGTTGTTTCAGTGATTCTTTGCCGTAGGTCCAAAAGAAAAAAAGTAATTGATGTATCTGGTGTGTAACGTCGGTTGAAGGTCCTGTGTGGTGAGAAATTTTTGTTCAAACTTGTGCATGAAGATGTTGGCATATTGAGGTGCGAATGTAGTCCCCATGGCTGTTCCATGCGTCTGGATGAAGAACTTGTTGTCGAAGGTGAAGACGTTGTGATCCAGAATGAAGCGGATGAGTTGCAGAATTGCGTCTGGAGATTGGCAGTTGTCGATGTTGAGTACTGAGGCTGTTGCAGCAATGCCGATGTCATGGAGGATGCTGGTGTAGAGTGCCGAGACATCCATTGTGACGAGGAATGTTCCTGTTTCAACTGGTCCATGGGTGCTGTGTTTCTGTAGGAAGTCCGTCATGTCGTGACAGAAGCTGGGCGTACCTTGTACGATGGATTTCAAGATGCCCTTGATGTCGCCAGAGAGGTTCTCACACAGGGTTCCATTGCCTGAAACGATAGAACGGCCTGGTGTGTAGGCCTTGTGTATTTTTGGGAGGCAGCAGAGATCTCCAATGTGGGGAGTACGTGGGATGAGAGCACGTAGGGTGCTCTGAAGGTCTGGATCCAAGGTCTTGATCAATCTGTTGAGTTGGTGGATGTGTTCCATGGTCGGATCTGCGGGTAACTGTCTGTACTGTTCCTGGTTGTTGAGTTGTCGGTATAAAAGAAAGGAGTAGAGTAATGGGCCCTGAATCCAAGAAAGAGTTGCAGGGAATAGATTTTGAAAGAAGTGTGCATGCGAGGAACTCTGAAAATCTGAGAAGTCAGCCGAAAGTTGGTGACTCGTGTCGGGGGCCAATGGGACATAGGAACCCTTTTTGGAGAAGTAATATTCTGCTTGGCACAGCTGAAGAGCTGAGATTGTGCGTGGAATGTGAAGCTTCAATGTACTCTGAAATCCAAAGGAATGGAATTCTGGGAAAGCGAGAATGAAAATGTGTAAAGTGAGTCATTGCTGAAGACGTCAGAATGAGTGTGCCCTTTGAAGAGAATATCTTCAAATGTGGAAATTTGAAATCTTTGTGAGAAAGACGATGCTTCAGCAAGATTGATTGGCGACAAACATCTAGATGGGTTGTTCAGAGATCCATGGAATCTGTTTTGGTCACACCTGCCATCTATTGTGCAGTGGGGTGTGACAGACCACAGTTCACCTGTTAATTCATATGTCCTCATACTTCTCCAAATGTTAGAGCGTAAGATTATTTTATCTTTCTGAATCGGTATAGTAAAGTTTTTGTTTTGTTCAAGACCCGTGAAATCTTGTGGCTTTATTCAATTAGTAAGGGCCTTGGATCTCAAACTTTAGCTACTTTAAGTAAAACATTATTGGATAACGCCCCACCACCCCACACTCTGGGTACTGGCCAAGGATCTTACACTACTGCTATTCAAAGACTAGTTAAATTATTTTTTTTTTTTTTTAAATAATTTTTATTGAAAGAGTTTTTCCATACAAACATTTACCCCTACTATTTTTTAAATTATATACAACACAATCCCTCTAGGCAAATATCCCTCCCTCGCCCGCCCTCTCGCGCGCACCAGTCCTTCTCCCCCCCCCTCCCCAAGCAACAACTTAACAAACAAGGCAGCCTACAGTTTCAGACATGAGCAGCGAGCAGACTTGCCCGCGTTACAGTCGTGCATGTCCCCCCACGACCATTGCTGCCCCCCCCCCCCTCCCCTCCCCCCCCCCCTCCCCCCCCTCCCCTCCCCTCCCCCCCCCCCCCCCCCCCCCCCCCCCCCCCCCCCCCGCCCCCCCGGGTTGCTGCTGCCACGACCCCGAACGTCTATCTCTGATCTAAAAAGTCAAGGAAAGGTTGCCACCGCCTGGAGAATCCCTGTACCGACCCTCTCAGGGCAAATTTGATCCTTTCTAGCTGAATATAGCTATCCATATCGTTAATCCAAGTTTCAACGCTTGGAGGCCTCGCGTCCTTCCATTGAATTAATATCCTTCGTCGAGCCACTAGGGACGCAAAGGCCAGTATTCCGGCCTCCCTAGCCTCCTGTACCCCCGGTTCTACCCCGACCCCAAAGATCGCAAGCCCCCATCCTGGTTTGACCCTGGACCCCACCACCTTCGACACCGTCCTTGCCACCCCCTTCCAGAACCCTTCCAGCACCGGACATGCCCAGAACATATGCACATGGTTCGCTGGGCTTCCCAGACATCTGACACACCTGTCCTCACCCCCAAAGAACCGGCTCATCCTTGTCCCCGTCATGTGAGCTCTATGCAGCACCTTAAATTGAATGAGGCTCAGCCTCGCACACGAGGAGGAAGAATTGACCTTCTCCAGTGCATCCGCCCACGTCCCGTCTTCTATCTGCTCTCCCAGCTCCCCTTCCCACTTGGCTTTCAGCTCCTCCCCTGATGCTTCTTCCGCCTCCTGCATTATCTTGTAGATGTCTGATATCTTCCCCCCTCCGACCCAGACCCCCGAGAGCACCCTATCACTTGCCCCCTTACTGGGGAGCAGGGGGAACCCCTCCACCTGCCGCCTAGCAAATGCCTTCACTTGTAAATATCTGAACATGTTTCCCGGGGGGAGCTCAAACTTCTCCTCCAGCCCTCCCAGGCTCGCAAACCTCCCCTCTATAAACAGGTCCTTCAGCTGCCGTATGCCCACCCTGTACCAGCTCTGAAATCCCCCGTCGATGTTCCCCGGGATGAATCTATGGTTCCCTCTTATTGGCGCCGCCAACAGACCTCCCATTTCCCCCCTGTGTCGCCTCCACTGCCCCCATATCTTGAGGGTGGCCGCCACCACCGGGCTCGTGGTGTACCTCGTGGGGGGGAGCGGCCATGGTGCCGTTACTAGGGCCCCCAGGCTTGTGTTGCCACAGGACGCCCTCTCCATTCGTTTCCAAGCTGCCCCCTCCCCTTCCATCATCCACTTGCGCACCATTGACACATTTGCCGCCCAGTAGTACCCCGAGAGATTGGGTAGTGCCAGCCCTCCACTGTCCCTACTCCGCTCCAAAAAGACCCTCCTCACCCTTGGGGTGCCGTGCGCCCACACGTAGCTCATGATGCTACTCGTCACCTTTTTGAAGAAGGCCCTAGGGAGGAAGATGGGCAAGCACTGAAATAAAAACAGGAACCTTGGGAGGACCGTCATTTTGATTGACTGCACCCTCCCCGCCAGCGACAGCGGTACCATGTCCCACCTCTTAATTCCTCCTCCATCTGTTCCACCAGCCTGGAAAAGTTCAACTTGTGGAGGGTCCCCCAGTTCCTTGCCACCTGCACCCCTAAGTACCTAAAGCTCTTTCCTGCTCGCTTGAAGGGGAGTCTCCCAATACCCTCTCCCTGGTCCCCCGGGTGTATCACAAAAACCTCGCTTTTGCCCAAATTTAGTTTGTACCCCGAAAAGTCCCCAAACTCTGCTAATAGTTCCATTATCTCCGGCATTCCCCCTTCTGGGTCTGCCACGTACAGCAGTAGATCATCCGCATACAGCGATACTCGATGTTCCTCCCCTCCCCTAGTCAGTCCTCTCCACCCCCCTGAACCCCTCAGTGCCATCGCCAACGGTTCGATCGCCAGTGCGAAAAGTAGGGGGGATAGGGGACATCCCTGCCTGGTCCCTCGGTGGAGCCCGAAATACTCCGACCTCCTCCCGTTTGTCACTACACTCGCCATCGGGGCCGAGTAGAGCAACTTCACCCACTTAATAAACCCTTCCCCAAACCCAAACCGTTCCAACGTCTCCCACAGGTACTCCCACTCCACCCTATCGAATGCCTTCTCCGCGTCCAGCGCTACCACTATCTCAGCCTCCCCCTCCACTGCCGGCATCATAATTACATTCAGCAATCTCCGCACGTTCGTGTTGAGCTGCCGCCCGTTCACGAACCCCGTCTGGTCCTCATGGATTACCCCTGGCACACAATCCTCTATTCTAGCTGCCAGGATCTTTGCCAGCAACTTGGCATCCACGTTCAGAAGCGAGATAGGCCTGTAGGACCCGCACTGCACGGGGTCTTTATCCCGCTTCAGTATCAGGGAGATCAGAGCCTGCGACATTGTCGGGGGCAGAACCCCCCCTCTCGCGCCTCATTAAAGGCTCGTACCAGTACCGGCCCCACCAAGTCCACATTTTTCTTGTAGAATTCCACCGGGAACCCATCTGGCCCCGGCGCCTTCCCCGCCTGCATCTGACCTATTCCCTTGACTAGCTCCTCTAGCCCTATTGGCGCCCCCAGCCCTTCTACCAGCCCCTCCTGGACCCTTGGGAACCTCAATTTGTTTAGGAAGTCCTCCATTCCCCCTCTCCTCGTCGGCGGCTCAGACCGATACAACTCCTTGTAAAAATCCCTGAAGACCCCGTTCACTTCTTGCCCCTTCTGTACTACCTTCCCGCCCCTCTCCTTCACTCCCCCAATCTCCCTAGCCGCATCTCGTTTGCGAAGCTGGTGTGCCAGCATCCTGCTCGCCTTTTCCCCATACTCATAGACCACGCCCTGTGCACTTCTCCACTGCGTCTCTGCCTTCCTGGTGGTCAGCAGGTCGAACTTGACCTGCAGGCTGCGCCGTTCTCCCAGCAGCCCCTCCTCTGGTGCCTCCGCATATCTCCTATCCACTTCCAATATCTCCCCCACCAGCCTCTCCCTCTCCTGCCTCTCCTTTCTTTTTCTGTGTGCCCTTATGGAGATCAGCTCTCCCCTGATCACTGCCTTCAGGGCCTCCCAGACCATCCCCACCTGCACCTCCCCCGTGTCATTCAAGTCCAGATAGCTCTCAATGCTCTTCCGGACCCTTTTACACACCTCGTCGTCCGCTAACAGCCCCACATCCAGCCGCCACAGCGGGCGCTGGTCCCGCGCCTCCCCCATTTCCACATCCACCCAATGTGGTGCATGATCAGAGATCGCAATGGCCGAGTACTCAGCTTCCCGTACCCTCGGGATCAGCCCCCTGCTCAACACGAAGAAATCGATTCTGGAGTACACTCTATGGACGTGGGAGAAAAAGGAATACTCCCTCGCCCTCGGCCTACCAAACCTCCATGGGTCTACTCCTCCCATCTGCTCCATGTACCCCCTCAGCACTTCTGCCGCTGCCGGCCTCCTATTGGTCCTTGAGCTCGATCTGTCTAGCCCGGGGTCCAGCACTGTGTTGAAGTCCCCCCCCATGATCAAGCCCCCTGCCTCCAGTCCCGGAATGAGGCCCAATAGGCGCCTCATAAAACCCGCGTCATCCCAGTTCGGGGCATATACGTTGACCATCACCACTTTCTCCCCCTGCAGCTTACCCTTCACCATCACATACCTACCCTCCTTATCCGCCACCACCTCCTCCGCCACGAACGACACCCTCTTTCCCACCAGAATCGCCACCCCCCGGTTCTTTGCGTCCAATCCAGAGTGGAACACCTGTCCCACCCACCCCCTTCTCAGGCGAACCTGGTCCACTACCTTCAAATGGGTCTCCTGTAACATTGCTACATCAGCCTTCAGTCCCTTCAGGTGTGAGAATACCCTTGATCTCTTGACCGGCCCATTCAGCCCCCTCACGTTCCAAGTGATCTGCCGGGTCGCGGAACGACCCGCCCCCTTCCCCTGCCGATTAGCCATGTCCCGTTCCCTGCTCGCCTCGGGTCGACCCTCCCCTTCTGACCCGCTCCCCATGGCGATGGCCCCCTCCCCCCACCTCTCCAGTCCTCCACTTCCCGTTTCTGGTCTTTTCAGCAGCAACCCGGTGTCCCTCCCTACCCCCCCCCCCCCCCCCCCCCCCCCCAGGCTAGGACCCCTCCTAGCCGCGATGTACCCTCCATCGTACTCCCATAAGTCAGCTGGTTTGCGCTGACCCGGCTGCTCCTGCCACACTCCGACTCCCCCCGGCTCGGGGGGGGGGGGGGGGGGGCCTCCCCCCCCTTGCCACTCCTCCCTGGCCCCGCTCCAACGCGGGAAAGGTCGCCATTGCTAGCCACGCCCCGCACTCCTCCCCTCCCCCCTCCTCTGCCCCGCGCGCGGGAAAACAGAGGAAAGCCCGCGCTTTCACCCTGCCACACCCCACCCCGCCATCTTCAGTTCCACCCCCGTCCCCGTCCATGCCTGTAAAGAACCCCCCCTAGGAGCCCATATCCCCGATCTGCTCTCCCCCCCGTCCCGCCTCCCCAACTTAACATTATAAATAACAGATAGATAACAAATAACAATGTACTTAACAGTCGCCCTCTACCAAACAGTATAAATAACCATAAATAACCATGAATAACCACAATAACAATAACTAAGGGAAGTTGGCAAAAGGGGGGAAAAAACATCAGAAGAAACACCCAAAGCAAGAGTTCAAGATCCAAACAAGGAAAGAAGAAGAAAAAAAAAGGAAACCATGAGAAGTCTTTGGCAGGTAGGATCAAGGAAAACCCAAAAGCTTTCTATAGGTATGTCAGGAATAAAAGAATGACTAGGGTAAGAGTAGGGCCAGTCAAGGACAGTGGTGGGAAGTTGTGTGTGGAGGCTGAGGAGATAAGCGAGATACTAAATGAATACTTTTCGTCAGTATTCACTCAAGAAAAAGATAATATTGTGGAGGAGAATGCTGAGACCCAGGCTATTAGAATAGATGGCATTGAGGTGCGTAGGGAAGAAGTGTTGGCAATTCTGGACAAGGTGAAAATAGATAAGTCCCCGGGGCCAGATGGGATTTATCCTAGGATTCTCTGGGAAGCCAGGGAAGAGATTGCTGAGCCTTTGGCTTTGATTTTTAGGTCATCATTGGCTACAGGAATAGTGCCAGAGGACTGGAGGATAGCAAATGTGGTCCCTTTGTTCAAGAAGGGGAGTAGAGATAACCCCGGTAACTATAGGCCGGTGAGCCTAACGTCTGTGGTGGGTAAAGTCTTGGAGAGGATTATAAAAGATACAATTTATAATCATCTAGATAGGAATAATATGATTAGGGACAGTCAGCATGGTTTTGTGAAGGGTAGGTCATGCCTCACAAACCTTATCGAGTTCTTTGAGAAGGTGACTGAACAGGTAGACGAGGGTAGAGCAGTTGATGTGGTGTATATGGATTTCAGTAAAGCGTTTGATAAGGTTCCCCACGGTCGTCTATTGCAGAAAATACGGAGGCTGGGGATTGAGGGTGATTTAGAGATGTGGATCAGAAATTGGCTAGTTGAAAGAAGACAGAGAATGGTAGTTGATGGGAAATGTTCAGAATGGAGTTCAGTTACGAGTGGCGTACCACAAGGATCTGTTCTGGGGCCGTTGCTGTTTGTCATTTTTATAAATGACCTAGAGGAGGGCGCAGAAGGTTGGGTGAGTAAATTTGCAGACGACACTAAAGTCGGTGGAGTTGTAGACAGTGCGGAAGGATGTTGCAGGTTACAGAGGGACATAGATAAGCTGCAGAGCTGGGCTGAGAGGTGGCAAATGGAGTTTAATGTGGAGAAGTGTGAGGTGATTCACTTTGGAAAGAATAACAGAAATGCGGAATATTTGGCTAATGGTAAAATTCTTGGTAGTGTGGATGAGCAGAGGGATCTCGGTGTCCATGTACATAGATCCCTGAAAGTTGCCACCCAGGTTGATAGGGTTGTGAAGAAGGCCTATGGTGTGTTGGCCTTTATTGGTAGAGGGATTGAGTTCCGGAGCCATGAGGTCATGTTGCAGTTGTACAAAACTCTAGTACGGCCGCATTTGGAGTATTGCGTACAGTTCTGGTCGCCTCATTATAGGAAGGACGTGGAAGCTTTGGAACGGGTGCAGAGGAGATTTACCAGGATGTTGCCTGGTATGGAGGGAAAATCTTATGAGGAAAGGCTGATGGACTTGAGGTTGTTTTCGTTAGAGAGAAGAAGGTTAAGAGGTGACTTAATAGAGGCATACAAAATGATCAGAGGGTTAGATAGGGTGGACAGCGAGAGCCTTCTCCCGCGGATGGAGGTGGCTAGCACGAGGGGACATAGCCTTAAATTGAGGGGTAATAGATATAGGACAGAGGTCAGAGGTGGGTTTTTTACGCAAAGAGTGGTGAGGCCGTGGAATGCCCTACCTGCAACAGTAGTGAACTCGCCAACATTGAGGGCATTTAAAAATTTATTGGATAAGCATATGGATGATAAGGGCATAGTGTAGGTTAGATGGCCTTTAGATTTTTTCCATGTTGGTGCAACATCGAGGGCCGAAGGGCCTGTACTGCGCTGTATCGTTCTATGTTCTATGTTCTATGTTCCAATAAGAGTTGCCCAGTTCCGACCCAGCCGAAAAAAAAAAGAACCGCTTGTTCAGCTGAAAGTACCCGAGCGGCTACGGCCGCCAAGTACCCCCTGGGTCTAATTCGAGTCCAGTTTCTCTTCCTGTACAAAGGCCCACGCCTCCTCTGGGGACTCAAAATAGTGGTGTTGGTTCCTGTATGTGACCCACAAGCGTGCTGGCTGCAGCATTCCGAACCTGATCCTTTTTGCATGTAGCACCGCCTTCGTCCGGTTGTACCGGGCCCGCCGCTTAGCCACCTCCGCACTCCAGTCCTGGTAGACCCTCACCGTCGAATTCTCCCACTTACTGCTCCTTTCCCTCTTGGCCCACTCCAGCACTTTCTCACGATCGCTGAGTCGCTGGAACCTCACCAGCACCGCCCTCGGGGGCTCATTTGCTCTTGGCTTCCTAGCCATGACCCTGTAGGCCTCTTCCAGCTCCAGGGGCGAAGGGACGGCCCCTGCCCCCATCAGGGAGCTCAGCATTTCTGCTACGTATCCCGGGAGGTCTGACCCCTCCAGGCCTTCTGCCAGGCCCAAGATCCTCAGATTCTTCCGCCTCATTCGGGTATCCAGCTCCTCAAAACGGCTCTGCCATTTCAGGTGGAGTGCCTCGTGCACCTCTACCTTTCCCACGAGGACCGTGGCCTCCTCCTCCCTCACAGTCATCTCCTGCTGCAGCTCCCGAATCGACGCCTCTTGGGTCGCCTGGGCTCCCATCAGCCTGGTGGTCGTCGCATTCATTGACTCCAAGAGCTCCATTTTCAGCTCCGTAAAGAAGCGCAGGAGAGCGGCCTGCTGCTCCTCCGCCCATTTCCTCCATTCCTCGGGTGCGCCACCGGCCGCCATTTTGGTTTTCTTCCCCCGCTTTTTTTGGGGAGCTGCTGTTGCTTTTTTTACCACCCCACTCCGGGTACCGACCATAAAGTTGGTCTGGTTCTCCTCAGGGAGCCTTCCCCCACCGGGATTTGTCCTTACAGCGCCGTTGGGGCCCTCCAATCGGCCCGAAAACACCTTTGTAGCAGGAGCCGCCAAACGTGCGACTTAGCTGGTCATAGCCGCAACCGGAAGTCCCGACTAGTTAAATTATAACTAAAGTTCCATAATCAATACTGAACAACATACCTCAGTATATGTCGGCTTTGGAGAGAAGACAGTACAGATTTTCTGAAATTATATCAGGACTCCAACAAGGGTTAATTTACCAGGTTATTACACAAGCTAATTTTGTATTCTCTGGAATTTAGAAAATTAGATTCTAAACTGATCGCAATTTTACAGAGGTTAGGGGAAACAGATTGGATTGCGAGAGATAAAAATGATTTCTGTTGGTTGGGGAATCTAAGACCAGGGGGACACAAATATAGTCAGGCCTTTTGGGAATAAGTTGGGAACACTCTGTGGACAACAGGACCTTCTTCCTCAAACAACTGTTAATCCTAACATGTTACGTTTGTTATGAGGTCAGAAGAAGTGTGGCCCTGGTGGCTTGGATGATGTAAGGTTCTGGCAAAGAATGGCAAGGGGGCTTTGGTAATAATTTAAAAGATAAGAATAGCAAAGGTAAAAGCATAACTGGACATCTGAAAAGAAAACATCCAGATTTGGATAATGAATACTGATTCCTCGGTCATAAAGTTGTTGAAGAGCTTTGAAGGCGACCAGTCATAAAGGCATAACTTCCTGCATTTTGAAATGAAATGAAAATCGCTTATTGTCACGAGTAGGCTTCAATGAAGTTACTGTGAAAAGCCCCTAGTCGCCACATTCTGGCGCTTGTCCGGGGAGGCTGGTACAGGAATCGAACCGTGCTGCTGGCCTGCTTTAAAAGACAGCGATTTAGCCTTGTGAGCTAAACTAGCCCCTGAAGTTTAGAAAGTCCAAGATTCCATATGCTCCATTATCCTGCCTGCCACTTTCAAAGATTTGTGCACGAGCAGTCCCAGGAGTTTTCTCGTCACCCAGTCCATTCAAAATTGTGTTATTTAGCACATTTTGACACATTTGATTCTTTCTGCCAAAATGTATCACGCATACTTTTCTGCAATGTGCCCACCAATTCCTCCAGGCTACCTATGTCTTCTTGAAATCCATTATAAGAAAGTATTATTTTGTATGCAGGTGCAGCAAGTGATTAGGAAGGTGAATAGAATGTTGATGTTATCGAGTATAAAAGTGATGTAGGCACAGGGCTTCATAGTAAGACTGCACCGAGAGTTCTGTTTATAGTTTTGGTCCCCTTGCTTAAGAAAATATATAATTATATTAGTAGCTGTTCAAAGAAGATACGCTCAACTGATTCCTGGAATGAAATGGTTATCTTGTGAGCAAAGATTGAACTGATTGGGCTACACTGTTCTGAAGAATGAGAGCTGATCTTATTGAAACACAGAAGACCTTGAGAGCTCTTCATAGGGTGAATTTTGAAACTGTTTTGTCTTGTGGGGGGAGTCTAGAGATAGGGGACACAGCTTCAAAATTAGAGGTCTCATAATAACCTTTATTTGTGTCACAAGTACCTCTCTGTACCCCGACAGGCGCCGGAGAATGGCGACTATGGGATTTTCACAGTAACTTTATTGCAGTGTTAATGTAAGCCTGCTTGTGACAATATTAAAGATTATTATTAAGTAGGCGAACATTAACGGTGCAATGAAGTAGGTGAAAATCCCCCAGTCACCACACTCCAGTGTCTGTTCAGGTACATTGAAGGAGAATTCAGAATGCCCAATTCACCGAACAAGCACGTCTTTCCGGACTTTGGGAGGAAACCGGAGCACCCGGAGGAAACCCACACAGAAACTGGGAAAACATGCAGACTCTGCCCAGACAGTAACTCAAGCCCGGAATTGAACCTGGGTCCCTGGCACTGTGAAGCAACAGTGCTAACCACTGCTACCTGGCTGTACGTTATCGTCATTCAGACTGAGATGTGGCAAAAAATTTTTATGAGGGTTGTTGGTCTGTGGATTTCTCTTCCACGGAGAGCCGTGCAAGCTGTGCCATTGAATATATTCAAAGCTGAGTTAGATGTTTGATTGATGAGGGAGTCTAAAGCTATGCGGGTAGGCATGAAAGTGCAGTTGAGGCATAATCCGTGCAGTCATGACCTTAGCAAATATGGGAACAGGCTCAAGGGGCAAAATAGCCTATTCCTGTTCCTAATTCTTGTGTTCTTGGGATGCTCGTGTGTAGTATCTTCAGATTTTAATACACTTCCAAACTTGTATGTCATCTATAAATTTCAAAATTATGCCCTGTACCCTAAGTCATCAATGGTCCCAGTACTGAATATTGGGGGAATTCCACAGTATAGCCCTCTCCAGTAAACCGTTTGCAGTGACCCATTTGTTATATTTGATGTCAAAGCCAACTCTGTATTTTTCTACTACATTAAGTAGTTAAGGATTGTCAGTTCTAAGCTTTGTTGAGTGAATGGAAATTTAATTATTTTTTAAAATTGGCATACACACAGGAATAACTAAATACCAAAATAAACAAGCATGCAGCAGGTCTTTCTGCATCTAAAAGGAGAGAGATTTTCAATTTATCAGTCCTGATTAATGATTTGGAATACATATTAAAAGCTGTTACAGTTAAAACAACCGAGATTTTGAAGAAATTGGTGATGGGATTCCTATTTGTCAGCAAATCATGGAATGAAGAGTCAAAGGCAAAATGTCAAATACATTGTGATTAACGGTTAGCTTTAGGGAGGGCTCAAATGATAATTCCACATTCTCATTCTCAAGAGTTATTTTCTGGATCAGTCACCTCCATGAAACAGCTGTTTAAAGCCTCAGTAATCCCCAGTTATTTCAATTTCTCCCACTCAATATTTCCTATGATTAAATGACTTTAAGCTTTATTAAATTGATTATTGTCTGTAGGCTAAAAGGATTTTTTCCCTCGGTTTAGGGAGTTAAGACAGGTATGATTCCTACTCCACCTGTCAGATATTACAAAGCATGATGAGATAACAATTAAGAATGTGCTGTATCAGCCATATAAAATACACTTCAGCAATTCTCTCCCAATTACTCACTTTCAATGCGGAGAGTTAAATATGATTTAAATACTCAGCTCTCTAGTTTGACCATGGTATACTTTGTTACTTTGTATGCTGAGTTGGAGACTGCTGAATTATAGAGCCCTCCAAAAATATGAGAATCTTATGCCACACGATCTTGCTGGTGCTGAGGCATTTTTATATGGTGATGCTGTACTTGGTTTGCAATATAATTTCTCACTATAGTTTATAATACAACTGGATCAATCTTTTGTGTAATGGTTTATATCCAGGGTGTGTCTCTTTCGTGAATGCAAACTCCCACTTATTTCCTCCAGTGGCTGCTTGTTCAGCTACTACCCACTGTCTGTCTAATCTGTCCTGCTACCTTCATTCCTTTTTTGCAGTGGTCCATTCTGCAGGTTTCTTGACCATGCCTTCCACCCAATGTGTTCTTTTTTTCAGTCCTGCTCGACATATCCTCAAAGTAAAGTGTTTTGTGATATCTTCCTTTATGCGCTACGGAAATGCCTGTTGTTGCTTGCAATGGGATAGTGATGCAGGGCTGTTTGAGATATTGTCATGAATTCTCCTGGAGGCAGCAGTCGGCAGTACTCAATCGATATGCATGTCTCCGGTAATGAGTTTATTACGGCAGTTTAGATAATAAAATGTGAATAGTTTATGGAAGAGAAACAGATTGTAGACGATTGGGAAGGTCCCTGATATATACAAATGTTGATGTTTAGTCAAGGAAGGTTTTGATGGGGACAGTCAAATACACAAGGCGTAATCAAAGAACAATGAAGGTATAACTGCCCTGATCCTGAAAAGCCAGGAGGCAGTTCCCACATTGCAGTCTCAGAAAGCGGACACGCCAGTTTCCAGCCACCAAACCTGACGGTTAACTCTGCCAAGCTTGAAGGTTACGTTTACAGCAAACAAGTGTTCTAAATTTTAGCGGCAAGGCAGCGCCAGGTACTGTAAACTACTCTACTCTGTATCCCCGTTGCGGCAGCAGCGGAAAAGCCGGAACCTGTTTTCTCAGGAAGTCTCACACCTGCAAACACCTAAAACCTTTCCCTGCTGGCAATTTAAATTTATCCCCCCCGCGCCAACCAGTCCTTTCCAGTTCCTAGAGGCTCTTAACGCCATGGCCAATGGTTCAATGGCCAGAGCAAACAATAACGGGGAGAGGGGGTGCCCTTGCCTTGTCCCTCGGTGTAGTTTAAAATACCCCAACTTCAGTCGGTTCGTACGCACGCTCGTTACTGGTGCCTGATAGAGCAACCACATCCATCGCTACCACCATCTTCGCCTCTTCTCCTGAGAGATTCATAATAACATTTAGAAGCCTTCAAACATTGGCCTTGAGTTGCCTGCCCTTAACAAATCCCGTCTGGTCTTCCCCTATCACCCCGGGACAGGTCATCTATCCTTGTGGCCAGTATCTTAGCCAGCAGTTTAGCATCCACATTCAGTAGAGAAATTGGCCTGTATGACCAGCATTGCTCCTGATCCGTCTCCCGTTTCAGGATCAATGAAATCGAGGTCTGCAACATTGTTGGGGGGGAGGACTCCCTTCTCTCTTGCTTCATTAAATGTCCTCACCAGCAGTGGGCTCAGTATCACTGAAAACTTCTTATAGAATTCCACCGGGTAGCCGTCAGGCCCCGGGGCCTTGCCCGACTGCATGTCCTCCAGCCCCTTGATTATTTCCTCAACCTCAATTGGGGCACCCAGCCCCTCCACCAGGTCCTCCTCCACCCTCTGGAACCTCAACTGATCCAGAAATTGCCTCATCCCCTCCACCCCAGCCGTAATATATTTCGGAAATACTCCTTCGAAGAGCCACTTTTTGTGCGTCCACTCAGCACATCCCGCCACCATAATTCCAGGAATCTGTTTAATTTTGATTGTGAACTCATAAACAATCCAAATTTTGTAGATCATTTGTCGGACATGTTGGCAGCGGCTGAGTGTGGACCTGGCACTGGGTTTAGTTCACTCCGGGTTGGGTTGAGACTTGGCTCGGGCTTTAGCTCCAGATCGAAAGGCTTTTAAAAGTATTTTTATTCAAGTTTTTAACATTTTAACATTTACAAAACATTGCGGCACAAAACAAAATAATTCTCTCCCCCCCCCCCCCCCCCCCCCCCAAAACAGTTGATGGTAACTGGCTCCTTGAAATGCAGAATAAACAAACCCCATCTTTGGAACCCATTATTTTGCCCCCAGGAGACCAGGCTCCAAATCCACATGCAAGACCAGTGACATGGTGCTGAAGACCGACCAACATAGTTTCTGCAACTTCGGGCAGGACTAGAACATATGTACGTGATTAGCTGGGCCCCTCCCACACCACTCACAAATATCTTCTTTCCTTCAAACAACGGGCTCATCCTCGACTTTGTCAGGTGCGCCACCGTAATAATTCATCTCAAGTGCGTGAGAGAAACTGGAGTTTCACATGTCTCTTTACAACAAAATAAAAATACACTCCCTCATGAACTGGTGTTCCAAGTTGGGAAAACCTCGTAGGTGACATCAACGTGCTCTTGACAATATGCATTGGAAGAGATTTGATTTTAGAAAATATTTTATTGCGGCATTTATAATTTTAACACTTTTCAACAATAACATCCAACAGAACCTGCAACGAAATAACCATCATTCTCCCCAAACACAAAACCCCAACTAACATGACTTATAATAACACACCACCCGGCCCTCCCGCCATTAGTTTTCCTACCCTTATTTGTTACTTCCATGCCTCCCCTTTATTGGAAGAGATTTTACAACAATGCGTGCACCTGCTATTCCGCATAAATGTATGCACCCTTTTGTGCCATTTAAGAAGAAGTCGTCATTATAAGAATCGTGTTTTGATCACAATCCGAATTTTCACCTGTGCAGTTTATAGTACTTTCTGCATCATAAATTTAAATAGATTATCAATTCTCACGTTTTGAAATTGCTAATGGGTCAATTTCCATGTCGACGAGTTTGATCTTTATTCTGCAAGAAAAATCAGGATTTCATTCCGGTGCTGTTTTTAAAATTTTTTTTAAATATTTCAAATCTTGGTTGTGAAATAGATGTCAGTGCTGCAACTCTGCATCTGGCATTGCTCTTATCTGAGACATTTCCATCTGGTGCCTGTAAACTCTACCATATTTCTAGTTCAGATGATTCAGTGAAAAGACATTGTTGTTTTAACCTATTCTGCAATTTTCTTTCCAGTGTAGATTGTATTTGCCACACATTTTTTCACTTTCCCTTGTTTAAAAGGGAAATTGTCATTGCTGGGATATAAATACCCAATGTGTTTAGGCAAGAGAGAAAAAAAAGGAATGGATCCAGTTTCCAAATACTTCTCTACCCGTCATACAATTGATGTAACATTTCTGCAACTTTTTAATATGATGTAATGTCTGTTGAGCAGGATGGGTGAATAACATTTATGTTCTATAGCCAGTTGAACTGTGGCATGCAGATACATACAAAGATATAAATTAGGAGCAGGCATAGGCCATTTTAACCCCATGCTACTGCCGATTTTAACCCCAGCTGTGCTCATTTCTGAAATACCTCACACTATTAGGTTATTCTTGAAAATAGTAGAAATCACATTCCCTTTTAAGCAGGGAGTCCTTTCTGGATTAGTTCAGATTTAAAGGAAAGCAAATCTTGGTTCAGTGGTAACAGACCTGCCTCTAAGTAGTTGGTCCTCTGTTCAAACCCCTTAAGCCTGCTCTACCATTCAGTAAAATCCTGGCTGATCTGATTGTGGCCTCGACTCCACTTTCCTCACCGGTCAAGAATCTAACTAATTTAGCTTGAAAATATTCGACGACCCTGCTTCTGAAAATGAAAATCGCTTATTGTCACGAGTAGGCTTCAATGAAGTTACTGTGAAAAGCCCCTAGTCGCCACTACGGCTCTGGGAATAAGAATTCCACAAACTCACGACACTCAGAGAAAAAAATTCTCCCTGTCTTTTTCTTAAATGGGAGACCCCTTATTTTTAAACTGTGTGCCCTACTTCTAGTGTCTTCCACAAGGGGAATCAGGGCTCCATGTTGCTCATCTTCGAGGACCACCTGCAATCCCAGCAATGGCCACTGCTCTGGGTGCTGCTGCTGGGATAAGAGAGAGGCTGACCATTTGTTTGGCTGATGGATCTCTGAGGTGGGACCTTCTCTCCGATAGGAGCGAAATAACTGCCTCAAGCCAGTTTACAGGCCTGACGTCAGGGCAATTGAGGGACTGCTGGATAAATTAGCCCAATGTAGCTGGGCTCACATTGACATTTAAGCTGGGGGTTGGGTCCCTGCATGGACTGGGGTTTGAACAGAGGGCCAACTACTTAGAGGCAGGTCTGTTACCACTGAACCAAGATTTGCTTTCCTTTAACACATACTGCTCTTTAACTGAACTAATTCAGAAAAGACTCCCTGCTTAAAAGGGAATGTGGTTTCTACTATTTTCAAGAATAACCTAATAGTGTGAGGTATTTCCGAAATGAGCACAGCTGGGGTTAAAATCGGCAGTAGCATTGAAGTGGGATTTGTATAGGTCACCTGAGAATGACCCCAAGCACATTTTTAAAAAGAATGGAATTTAAATAAACAAAATATGGTCCTTGAAGAGTGATAACAAAAATGCTTGGCTTTATTTTGATGTGTTTAGGATCTAGCAGTACTCTTATCAAATAGTCAGAGTGGTACTTTCTAAGGCACCAGAGTCTTTCAAGTTTTCAAACTTGCAATGTTTCGAGTTTAACTCTCCTAGTTGTTGCCATTTTAAGGAAAAGTTCAATCTTAATCGAAAAGCAATAATATTAATAAGTAAGAGACGCAAGGAGAATGTGAGGAAGACTGTTTTTATGCAGTGACTGACAATGACCTGGAATTTGCTGCTTGTGGAAGCAAGCAGAAACAATCAATGTTTTCAAGAGGAAATTGGATGGGCACTTAAAGGAAATCTACTTGTAGGGCTTGGGGAGAGAGCAGGGAAATGAGAATGCCTGGATTGCTCCGCAGAGATGTGGCATTGACTTGAAGTGTGGCTGTGACATAGACTTGATGGGTTGAACATCTGTGCTGCCAAAATTTTGGGATATAGTGTTGCTATCCTGGAGCATGTACCTGAAATTGTACTTTTAATTTACCTTGAACAGAAAATACTTCAACTTCTTCCTGAGAAAATCAACAACAGATGGCAATTTCACAGCATAGGTAAGAAGAATGGGGTAATTTGTGGGATATTTATAAATCGAGGAGCAAATTGTAAACTCTGCTCGATTATGATATAGTATGATCTTTATTCAAAATGCTTTTCTTTCTGTAATCTATACCATCTTAATTTTTGTGGTGATGAATCAAATATTTATGTTGTATCTTTGTCTGAAATTTAAATGTCTGTAAATGTTTGTTCATACTTAGTTATCCTCAAATTATCTGTTTCTAATCATAAGCTAGGGGTTTATGTTAATCTTTTTAAAACACTCCTGTGTGTAATGCTAAACTTCATATGTAAAATTTTCGTAAAGCATTGGTGCACTCTATTTATTTTAGTGCCAATCTTTAGCCTTTCATCATTCTGTTCATTTTGGTTTCCTTCTCCGTAACATCCTTCCTTAAATTTGATAGCCACAGTCAAACATGCCAAACTCATTTTTTTTTCTTTCCTGTTTCTTTTTTGTAGTCCATTTTCGTTAATCATCTTTATGGCATCAAAAACATTGCAATCCCTTGCTTCAGAAATGCTGTTTTAGGGTCTCATAAAGGATTTTCAAATATTTAGTTTTATGTTTTTATTAATTTTCATATGGCATGCACATAGTGTTGACCTCCTTAATACTTATTTTCACTTGTTGACATTGTCTTTATTGGCTTCAAGGGAGTCTGCTTCCTGTTTTTTCTCTCACTTTTTGTTAATTGCCGAGTTGCTCACATGAATAGCCGCTTAACAATAGATGTGGCAAAATGAATAATACTTGGAGGTAAAGGGTTAGGGCAAAGGGCCAGAGGTCATGCTTTATTTCAGGAAGACATCTGTAAAATAAGTCCTTGCATCAATTTTAAAGAGGAGTTCGTAGAAATTTTAAACGTATTTTGTGGATGTGACAATAACTTGCATTAATATAATGCATTAGTGTAATGTAGGAGAATGGCCCAAGGTGCTTCATAGAAGCTTAATCAGACAAAGGTTGCCCCCACCCCCGCCCTCCACCATGCTGTACTGAGCGGCGAAGCATTAAGCAGGAGATAAGTTATTAAAAGTTAATAAGTTAAGAGTGAGTGAGAGTAAGAAGAAACTCGTCAACTGACTTTGAGCTCCCTGTTGGCATCAACCAACACCTCATGACTCTTCACCTACAACTTACCGCGAATCCGCAGGCCACAGCCATGAGTGCCTAAACCCCAATCTTCTACTCCATTCTGGGCATCATACTCTCCAACATTCCTTTAAAAAAAAAAAAAAAAATTCCGATTAAGGGGCAATTTAGCATGGTCAGTCCGCCTCTCTGCACATCTTTGAGTTTGAGGACGAGACCCACGCAGACACGGGGAAAACGTGTAAACTCCACACACAAGTGACCCGGGGCTGGTATCGAACCCAGGTCCATGGCGCCATGAAGCAGCAGTACTAACCACTGCTCCACCATGCCACCCCTGTCCAACATTCCTAAGGAAGATGAGATCATCGGGGACATCAGCGCCAGGGTTGGAAAGGAACCATCAGAAAGGAAGGAGTTGGGAATTGCAACTCCAACGGGGTTCTCCTGCTGCAAAGGCGTGGAACACCAGCTTGTCATCACTAACACATTGTTCCACCAAATAGACAAGTTCAAGACTTCCTGGAGATATCCATGATCAAAGCACTGGCACATGACGACTGCGTCATTATCTGAACCCGAAACCAAAAGGGTGCTCTCATTACCATTTACTATAATTGTATAGGGCATTGACGAGGACACATCTGGAGTATTGTGTGCAGTTTTGGTGTCCTTATCTGAGGAAGGATGTTCTTGCTATGGCGGGAGAGCAGCGAAGGTTTGCCAGGCAGATCCCCGGGATGGTGGGACTGAATTATGAGGAGAGACTAAGTCGGTTACAATTATATTCATTGGAGTTTCGGAAAGTGAGAGGGGATCTCATAGAAACTCACAAACTTCCTGGAGGTTTAGACTGGGTAGATTCAGAAAGAATGTTCCCAATGGTGGGGGAGTCCAGAACTAGGGGAGGATAAGGGAAACCTTTTAGGACTGAGGTGAGCAGGATTTTCTTCACCCAGAGAGTGGTAAATTTGTGGAATTCGCGACCACAGAAAATAGTTGAGGCAAACACGTTGTGTAATTTCAAAAAGGAATTAGATATAGCTCTTGGGACTGAAGGGATAAAGGGATATGTGGGGAAAGCGGGATCAGAGTATTGAACTTGATGATCAGCCATGATCATAATGAATGGTGCAACAGGCCTGAAGGTGAGAATGGCCTCCTCCTGCTTCTATTTTCTATGTTTCTGTGTTACCAAAGTGATGACCAGTGCAGACGATTTCTGGGCAGACCACCGCTCCATCCGCTCCTCTGTGTCCATCAAACTCCACCAGAAGCAATGGAAGAGGAAGAAACAGCTCAGACAAAGATCAATGTTTTTATTTAAATTTAGAATAGCCAATTTTTTTTTCCCAATTAAGGGGAAATTTAGAGTGGCCATTCTACCTCACCAGCACATCTTTAGGTTGTGAGGGTGAAACCCACGCAGACACTGGGAGAATGTGCAAACTCCGCACGAACAGTGACCCAGGGCCGGGATTGAGCCCGGATCCTCAGTGCGTGGGCAGAAGTGCTAACCACTGTGCCACCCTTACAAATGATCGATGTTGAGAGACTTCAAGAGCCAAGCATGCTAGCGGACGTCCAACACTGCCTTCACTCAATCTCCAAAGCGTTCATTTTAATGGAATGGAGGAAAACTAAAAAGGGCTGAATACAAGCTGTGAAGAAACCATTGGCTATAAGACCAGGAAACACCAAGACTGGTTCGATGAGAACCATCTCAAGACCTCATTGATAAGAAGAGGAAAGCCCTCCTGCTTGGATAAACGATATAACCAGCAAGGAGTACTCCTCAAACACCAAAGGCTGAGGTACAAAGAAGAACTAGGAAAATCAAGAACCAATGGTTGACTGAAAAAGTTAAGGAGCTGCAACTCCCCACCGATAATCTAACACCCGAGGCTGCTTCAGTGCCATCAAGGCAATATACGGACCCAAAACTCTAGACCTCAAACCAGTGAGAGACAAAAAACATCAGCCTTTGATGGAGAGAACACTTTAAAGAATTCCTAAACCATGATATAATCAAAGATGGGGAAATATTTGCGAAATCCCACAACTCCCCATCAAAGGTGATCTTGGACTCCCACCAAGGATGAATGCAGTCCAAGATTAAAGACATGAATGAAAAAGCTGCAGGAGTGGACGGGTTTCTAGCGGAGATTTTAAAACCTGGAGGAGAAGCCCCATCATCTCCATCAGCTGTTGTTGAAAATCTGGGGCAGAGAAGAAATCCCTGCCAATGTTAGGGATGTCATAATTGCCACCATCTTCAAGAAAGGAAACTGGGTGGATTGTGGGAACTACTGAGGAATCTCCGTGCTATCCATCGCCGGGAAGATCATCAGCCGACTCTTTCTGAGCTGCCATCCGTACCAGCCTCCCCGGACAGGTGCCGGAATGTGGCGACTAGGGGCTTTTCACAGTAACTTCATTTGAAGCCTACTCGTGACAAGCGATTTTCATTTCATTTTTCACCTGAAGATATCCATGGAACAATGGACATGATTTTCACTGACAACTTCAAAAGAAGTGACAGGAGCAACATCAACCATTCTACATGGCCTTCGCCGATCTGACCAAGGCTGTTGGTTAACTGGGAAGTGTCTTGGAAGATCCTGTCAAGGGCCAGCTGTCCAGAAAAATGAACATCTTTCTACGACTTCACGACAAGATGTCGGCAACAGTCCTCACCAACGGAAATAAGACAAACCTTTGAGGCCAAGAGCAGGGAAGTGTCATCACCCCCGCCCTTTTCACCATTTACAGGTCAACAGATCACTGAAAGTGGAGAAGGTAATCAAGAAGGCATACAGCATTCTTTCTTTCATCGGTCGGGGGGCATTGAGTATGACATTTGGCAAGTTATGCTGCAGCTGTACAGAACCTCACTTAGGCCACACTTGGAATATTGCATTCAATTCTGGTTGCAACACTACCAGAAGGATGAGGGGACTTTGGAGTGGGTACAGAAGAGGATGTTGCCTGGTCTGGGGGTTATTAGCTATGAGGAGAGGTTGGGTAAACTCAAATTGTTTTTACTGGAATGACAGCGGTTGAGGGCAACCTGGTAAAGGTTTACAAAATTGAGTGGCATGGTGAGAGTGTGTTTTTTCCCAGGGCACAAAGTCAATTACTCAGGGACATAGGTTTACGGTAAGAGGGGCAAAGTTTAGAGGAGAAGTGCAAGGCACATTTTTTTTTAAACAGAGGGTGGTGAGAGCCTGCCGAGGGAGGTGGTGGAAGCACGATACAGACGTTTAAGAGGCATCTTGACAGATACATCAATAGGATGGTTTAGAGGGATGCGGACCCCGGAAGTGCAGAAGAGTTTAGTTTAGACAGGCGATCGGCGCAGGCTTGGAGTGCTAAAGGACCTGTTCCTGTGCTGTACTGTTCTTTGTTTATTGCCACCGTCCTTCACCTTGCCAAGAACAAACTTCCAGTGGAGTGGAAATGGTCTACAGGATGGACGAAAAACTTTTCAACCTTAACCGATTGAAACCCAACGACACTGACATCGCTTGGAGAACTTCAGTGTGGACGAAAAAGCCATCTGTATCAGAAGAGAATATTCAAGCCATGTTTGATTTCTTCGCGGATGCATACCGAAGAATCGGTCTCGGCAAATAAAACACAAAGTCCTTGACCAATCCGCCCCAGGGCAAAATATTTTTTCATCCGTCATGGGTTGTGGGCGTCACTGGCTAGGCTGTCATTTATTGCCCATCTCTAATTGCCCTTGAAGAGGCAGGTAAGAGTCAACCACATTGCCATGTTCTTGGAGTCAAATGCAGATTTCCTTCCTTAATGGACATTAGTGAACCAGACCAGATGGGTTTCTACAACAGTCGACAATGGTTTCATGGTCATCACCGGACTTTTAATTCCAGATTTTTATTGAATTCAAATTTCACCATCTGCAGTGATGAGATTTGAACTTGTGGCCCCAAAGCCTTACTCTTGGTCTCGATTACTAGTCCAGTGACGATACGCTATGCCACTCCCTCCCCAGCATAACTTAATATTATAAAGATTATCCGTCATTGCCGAGCGTTTAAAAAATGAACTGACGCAAGCAGAATGAGAAAGATGACTGGAGTGCCGCATACAAGGGAAAGTAAAGAAGGTATGCTCAACATACATAACACTTCTGTTAGATCACTAAAATAGAAGGAAAATACTGTGGAGTGCTGTAGATAAAATTAAAATGAAGCGGTGGATAAACTCAGCATGCCTGGCATAATCTCTTGAGAGACATACAGAGTTAACGTTTAAGTCCTATATAACTCCTCTTCAGAACTTGGTTCGATCACAGTTGCCACATTGTACAGTTAATATATTTAACTTTTATGATGCCTTATGTTTTACGTACCAAGATACCTTTATGAAGAAATAACTTGCCATGAACCTACAAGTATTTTAAAATTGTATTTTATATTGCCTCCTGATAAAATATTTCCATTATCCCAGTTTTGCCCTCACTATATTTCTAGTGAATGCCACTAGATCAAAATATTGGTCAAGGAGATGGGTATTAATGAGGATTGTAAAAAGACTGCTATCTACAATAGCCTTGTCTTTCTTATAAGTGAGCCTAGGATTCCTGTCCTGTCTCTCTGATATACACTGAATTTTTTTTTCCTGTGTCTGTCCCAGGACCACTGTTGCAAGGCAACAGTAACATGGCTTTTTTTTCTCCAGAATCGTTATACTTTTAATCCATCTCATTATCTTCAGGGGTTATAAAAATGTATTAAAATATACATCCCTATTTCCAAAAGACCTATCCAGACTCCCAAGTACCAAGTCTCAAACAACTGAAAAGAAACTGAACATTCAACGTTAAAACATTATATGTTGTTCATAACAAAAAAAACCCATCAAAATACAGGAAGACATAAACAGGCTTATAGCGTTGGTGGATAAATGGCAAATGAAATTCAGTACAGTGAAGTCTGAGGTGCTCTATTTTGGTCAGAAGTATAGGAAAGCCATTCTTAGATGGGTAGAGGAGCAAAGAGGTTTGGGAACACTGATGTCTGAATCACTAAAAGTACCAGCACCAGCTGATAATGCCATATAGAATACCAGCGGAATACTGAGGCTCATCTGCAGAGGAATAGAATAGAAAAATAGACAGGTAATGTTTAATTTAATAGAACTTTGGTTGTACCACACTTGGAATACTGTCTGCAGTTTGGTATTCATACTGCAAGAAAAGATATTTAAAATTGCCAAAGTGCAGAAACAATTTATAAGGATTTTACCAGACTTTCCATTTAATTTAATTTAATTTAATTTAATTTAATTTAATTTAATTTTAATTTGATCACATTTATCTGGAAAGATTGAGCAGGCTAGGACTATTTTCTCTGGAAAATAGAAATGTTGAAAAAATATATTTGAGGGGTTTGATAGGGTGCTTGTGGAGTAGCTTTCCTCCTGTGAGCCCGGAAATGGTGTGCATCAATATGATAGCCGTGAACCAATTAAATGAAACAAAATAAAGAATTTGGGAAGAATTTCTTTACACGTGCGAAACGTGCCCCATGGAGGGATTTAAATAGACAGCTGTGGTGTATTTAGAGAAGGCATGATGCAGACACGGAAGAGGGGAATGTAACAAAATGTGACATGGCTGGCCATAGGTAATGGGTGTGAGAAAGCTTATTTAGAATACAAACATTAGGCACATGCCAATTGGGCTGAACCTGTTTTGTGACTTTGAATGCACTAAAGTTACACTGAACCAGAGGTACACACCTGTAATACAGTGTGCAATGTGGTATCCATACTGCAAAAAAAAGATGGTATTAAATGCGAGGTCTATTTTGTAGTGGGTGAATGAACTGCAAAATAACTTGTTTCAGCCTGATTATTCTTTTCAAAGTTCAGCCAGACTTGGCAATCAATGATTGTCTTGTGTTGTCAATCTTCTTGGCTTTGTTGCTAGTTAATGCACAGGGGTTGATCTTGCTCAATTAATGCTTGTACTTCATGCTGAACTTTTACTGTCGATCATAAAAAAGAAGGAATACCCTGTCAAAATACCATCATTTTTATATAAAGACGCTTCTGAACCATTCAGAGGATTGAGTTGGGGGTCACAGTGCTTGTGTGCTATTTTCAATTAAACATTAGTCAGTGGTTATGCAGTGTGAACTATGCCTGATTCAGCCTGAAGCACTGTATGCCAGCGCTGAACACATCCACCATACAGGATTGCAACGCAAACATGACTGAAATGGCCTGATGGGCGGGCTTCTGGGTACTAGCGTGATCCGTCAACAGATTGGCATTGGTTACCTGATTCCACAAACAATAAATGTGATGAATTGCTAGTTAATGTATTTTGGAGATGCTGTTGAGAAATTAACAATGTCTGGGACTAATGGACCCCCCTGCTATTCTTGAAAAGTGCTGTGTCCACCTGATCAGACAGACTAGGCTTCAATTTAATGACTCATCCAAGCGACAGCATCTCTTACACTGCAGCACTGCATTAAATGCCAGCCTGCACTGTATCCTCAAGTTTTGGAATAGGGTCTTGAATTTGCAATCTTCTGACTCTGGCAGGAATGTTACCAATTAAGTCTTTAACAGTTAGCTTTTTTTCTTCCTTGCTCCTTTAACACCAATCTTGGGCTAGTAACAAAATCTTACTTTTGCAGCTCGTTATTCTGTTAAAGAAGTTAGAAAATAACTCTCTCTGGGAAGCATTTTTCCCTCAACAATTTTCTATTCTTCCTTTCTGTAGGTATTGCTTCCTGCTGTTGATGAGTTCATGAGTTGTAGTTTACCTCTAATGACTTGCCACAATTGCTGTTAACATTGTGTGAACTTTGTCAGAGTTTTGGCAGGCTTTCTGAATATGGGTGGCATCACAGTGGCGTTCGACCTGACCCACTTTTGCAGATATTCTGAATAGTGCTCTGTCATGGGAACCCTGAAGTATGTTCCGCTCCCTAACCCACCGATGCTTTGGCAGAAGTATTGAGCAGAAGTTGAACTGAGGACATCAAATTCAACTTTAGACACTAGATTGAACCTGCAACCCTCCTGCCCCACATGGGTCTTTTAATTGGGTAAACTTGGCCCATCATACTGAATGGAAGGGCTGGACGGAAGATAATTTGTTTGGTTCATTTCAATTAAACTGATTTTATTAGGATATAAATTAACTTTTCTAATGAATCTCCAGCCCTTTCAAATTGTTTTTTGAAAGAGTTGATGTGTTTTGTGCCTAGCTCCCTCAATGTGTTTACATTTACATATACTATTTACACGTTTATGTTTATATCTGCAATCTTTAATTTGCAACCAAATTAATACTTCAGGCTCAATTTTGAAGAAACTTCTGCATACTGGAAACTCTGTTAAGGTAAGAAGTTAAATTTATTTATTTCTATGAGACTATGGACCCTTCTTTCTGCTTATACACCCCCCCAACCCCAGGTTCTAATTCGGAGGAATGAGGTAGGGGAGGTTAAGCATCCAATTCCCTTGGCCTCTTTCACAACCAACATCTAGGAGGTGTGTGCGAGTGATCTATTAATGACCCTTCTCATAATTTGTAGCTCCACTGTGAAAACGCACTAGGAATCTGCTGGATGACTTCCAATGTTGAAGTAAACAGAAATATTTGTCCCTGTGACAAAATACAGAAATCATTTGAAACAAGTGCACAGCAGATGGCTTAATTTGTTGTAGGTCATGCCAAGTCTCTTGAGTGACATCATTTTGCACATGTCTGCAAAGAAGCAATATATTATTGGTAACCTTTTTTTGTAATTGGCCTTTGGGCAAGATTGCAAAATGTAAAAAAATGGTGCTTACGTTACATACAGATATAAGAATTAGAAACAGGAGTAGGCCACTCTGCCCCTCGATCCTGCTCCACTATTCAATTGAATCATGGCTGATCTGATTCTAACTTCAACCCCACATTTATGCCTCCCCCCCCCCCAAAGCCTTTCACCCCCTTGTAAATCAAGAATCTATCTAGCTCTTCAATAGAAATGAAATGAAATGAATGAAAATCGCTTATTGTCACGAGTAGGCTTCAATGAAGTTACTGTGAAAAGCCCCTAGTCGCCACATTCCGGCGCCTGTCCGGGGAGGCTGGTACGGGAATCGAACCGTGCTGCTGGCCTGCTTGGTCTGCTTTAAAAGCCAGCGATTTAGCTGAGTGAGCTAAACCAGCCCCTGGTATGCAAAAACATGCACCACTGCCTTTTGAGGAAGAGAGTTCCAGAGACTCTTGAGCTCCGAGAAAAAGATTCTGCTCAACACTCTGAAATGAGCAATCCCTTATTTCTAAATAGTGACCCCCTAGTTGTAGATTTTCCGAGAGGAGGAAACATCTGTTCCACATCCATCCTGTCAGAACCCTTCAGGATATTAAAGGTATAATTCAGTTAATTTATCATCAAAATGTAATAAAAGTTAAAATGTTATTGAATTCTGAATTTGAATGTTGATCTTTCGGGTGACTTTGCATGCTTAGTAGAGAGGGTATTCACCTGGGTCTCTCGCTGTTTAGATTAATAAGTGTAGTTTCTCTTTCTGTTTTAATTAGGGCTCTGGATAACTCTTGGATTTTACCATTTTGAACCTTGCTATTTAGAACTAGTCACATTTTAATAGATGAAGTACTTAGAGATAACCTTACACTACTGTTGCTGATTAAATTATCCTGACATAGAATGCGCAAATTATTGTAAAACTTTATTCAAAATTTGAATCATCAAAATTGAGCTTGAGCAAAACTGTCTAGTGAAGAGAAGACTGAAGGATGACTATCAATAAATGAAAATGAAAAATTATTGAATGAATGAATATATAATAATTAAAACCAGAGAGTGGTTAGCATGTGAAACATAGTACTATAAGAAACTGTTGAGGTAAATAGGGGAATTGCACATTGGACATAGTTAAGTAAATTGATGAAGTAAGGAAGAGTATGCTGGTAAAGTTAAATGAAGTGGGGGGAGGAGAGGGCCATGTGGAACATTTACATCAAATGACCTATATGTATACTTTAAATCACATTATAAGTAGCAAACACATGCCATTTAATTAATTTATTATGTGTTCTGTAATCTTAGAAAATTTTGTTCCCCAAAGATTTTGATGACCAAATCTTTCAGTTGTTTTTGGTATTGCTGTGATGTTCAATGGCCAACTTGCCTTCCTAATTTAAATCCAAACTCCTTCAGCTAAATAAGTTCAAAATAGCAGACCCTCTCAATATGGGTTAACCACCCTTGATTTTGACACTAATGAAACTGGCAAACAATTAGTCCCATTTTCTCAAGTTAGATGGCTGTCCAGAATAAAGGTAGATGGTGAGAGAGGTGTGAATTGTACTCATTAGTACATTTGGAGCATCAAATAGCCAGTATACAGCAGAACAAATGTCTGACTTTTTTTAATTGGCTGCTCCACACAATCTTTTTTTTGTTGTTGCTTTCTGGTGCTATTTTATTAATCCTTCAGCCCAAGAATATATTTTTGTGTAAATATAATTATTGAAGTTCATAACATTAACCACATTATTCTCAAACAATAGACCAAAAATGGAAATACAGAATCAAAAAGTTATATATACTGTACCCACATAACTGTTTCAAACAAATTAACCCCACCATTAACTGCGCCCCCCCCCCCCTTTCCAAACAGCTGGCTGTGTCTATAGGTCCTTAAAAAATGAGATAAATGATTGCCACCTCAGTTGTGTCTCCCCATCGATCCCTGACAACATTATTCATTTTCTCCAAGTAGAAATTACATCAAATCACCCAACTAAGCGGATGCGCTATTCAGAGTGGGAGACCTCCAATTAAGCAATATTCGCCTCATAGCTGCACTGTGGAGCAGTAGTTAGCATTGCTGCCTCACGGCGCCGAGGACCAGGGTTCGATCCTCGTCCCGGGTCACTGTCCATGTGGAGTTTGCAAATTCTCCCCGTGTCTGCGTGGGTTTCACTTCCACAACCCAAATATGTGCAGGGTAGGTGGATTGGACATGCTAAATTGCCCCTTAATTGGAAAAAAAGAATTAGGCACTCTAAATTTATTTAAAAAAAAAGCAATATTTACCTCCTGGCCGCTAAAGAGGCGAATACCCCACAGTGAAATGCTGGTTAGTCAGAGACCCCAAATATGGCTGTTAATGGACAAGGTTCTAAGGCTACCATAGAATCGAAGATTTGTATTAAAAAAGAAAACCCCGTAGCCAGCAAATTTGGGACAAAACCAAAACATGAGTGTGGTTAGCTAGTGCAAGCGAGCAGCGATCACACTTGTCCTCCACATCTTGAAAGAACCCACTCATCCTGCTCCACCCAATCTTAATTGCAAATATTAGCCTGGCTAGATTTATATGTAATGTATAAATGAAAAAGGGTATTGACTGGATGCATAACTAATAGTATGGATAAAATTCTTTTGACTCTTAGTGGTACAACTTGTGCTTCATTATTACCATGGAAATCTTGATGAGATTTGACGAGTATTGTGTAAATTTTCTCCTCAGATAAGATGTGAAGGAATTCGACTTTATCTGCTTTGGCTTCAAGCACTGCAAGAGAATTCTTCAGATGAGCAACTAACGTTATTTGCTTGTCTCGTCCCTGGCTTTCCAGCTGTTTCATCACGAATTGGACCATGTACTCTAGATAAACTCATAAACCCCTCCTATAATCTACCTGATGGTTAGTAATCCAGTCCAGTACAAGTGGGGCACCAACGATATCATTAGCATTTATAGTGTCATTCACCATTGCATCAAGATAATGAATACCTCCAAAATTAACCTTATCTAGTGCTGACTCCATTTTAACAAAGCAGGGGGGGGGGTGGGGGGGCTGGTTTAGCTCAGTGGGCTAGACAGCAGGTTTGTGATGCAGAAAAAGGCCAGCAGCGCAGGTTCAATTCCCGTACCAGCTGAGAATTCTGAATTCTCCCTCTGTGTACCTGAACAGGCGCTGGAATGTGGCGACTAGGGGGTTTTCATAGTAACTTGCAGTGTTGATGTAAGCCTACTTGTGACAATAAAGGTTATTATTAGTATGATTATTATTATTATAAAGACTTTGGAGACTATGGTCTGGAATTTCCACTTGTTTGCACTGTGCTTGAAATCAGCATAACCAGTACAAAAGATGATTGAATGCTAAATGCAAATTATGTTCAGCATGAAAAGTTTCCTCGAACTTTTACGCGAGTTTTAAAAAAACATTGTGTTAGACGCTGGCTCACCCATGAAACTAACCACTCAAAATGAATTAAACGTCCACTAAATGCATTCTTTTCCAGACCTTTAAGGAGTGCCTAAAATTAAGCTAGTTCCTTTGGGGCAAGCCCACTGATGAGTACATTGTGAAAACGTTTGAAAATGTTTTCTTAATTACTATAGAAGTAATTACCGTGCCCCTTTACACTATAAATGGCTCTGTATATTTCCTAAAAGTAATTTTTAGTCTTTTAAAATGGAGTTACTCAGACAGTGGATTGACACTGACTAAAAATGTTTTTGGTCAAACCTATTTTGAGCTGTGATAGAGTTATGACTGATGGATGCATCGTGGAATATTTTTTTAATGCAAAATTGCATTGGTAGATTTTGTTTGCCAATATTCAGAGCACTCATCACTAAAAGAAGTGATGTAGGTAAAAAGAAAACCAAGATGTAGGATTATTTCTGACACCAGAGATGCCAGGTTATGCTGATCAGGAAAGAATCAACAGCTTTGTGTCCCTTTTTCATTGGGTTTCCAATTCATGTAGGTTTTAAAATATAAACTGGGAATGCTTTTTTTCATTTTGCAGTGTTTTAATTTTATCAATCTTATCAGCCCAAAATTAGATACTGATGATGTTTTACCTTTTTTCTTTGCTTAGTAAAAATTGCTGCGGAAGATATTACTCCTCTGTTACCGTCAGTATTGGGGGAAAAGATATCAGATGACCAGACTTTGTACTTCCTTCAAATGCTTCTGAAGTACATGGTAATCCAGGTAAATCAAGAATCATTCTAATAATGCCCAAATGAGAGTGTTGAGAGTGAATTAGTGCATGGTTCATATAGACAAGAAATGAGCATATGAGTAGTTTAATGCAAATGGAATAAATTATAGTTGGATTTCCAACCTTGACTTGGTAGTATTCTCATCTGAGTCAGAACGTTGTGTTCATATCTTACTCTTGAGAGCTAAATATAAATAAAACCCAGGCTTATGTTCTTATGGAATACTGAGGGAGAGGTATAATGTTGGAGATGTTTTTTGGATGAGAAGCTACAAGGAGGGCTCATACTCGGTTGGGGGGGGGGGGGGGGGGGGGGGGGGTATATATCTTGGGTGAAATTCTCCGACCCCCCGCAAGGTTGGAGAATCGCCCGGGGCCGGCGAAAATCCCGCCCCGCCGTGGCCAGAATTCTTCGCCGCCCGGGGGCGGGAATCGCACCGCGCGATCGGCGAGCCACCTGCGGCGATTCTCCGGCCTGCGATGGGCTGAAGTCCCGCCGCTGAGAGGCCAATCCTGCCGCCATGGTTTCAACCACCTCTGGTGGTGCGGGATTGGCGGCGCGAGCGGGGTCCTGGGGGGGGTGGGGGCGCAGGGCGATCGGACACTGGGAGGTGCCCCCATGGTGGTCAGGCCCGCGATCGGGGCCCACCGATCAGCGGGCGGGCCAGTGCCGTGGGGGCACTCTTTTTCTTCCGCTGCCGCCATGGCCTCCACCATGGCGGAGGTGGAAGAGAACCCCCCTACCGCGCATGCGCCGGTGGTGACGTCAGCGGCAGCTGATGCACTGGCACATGCGCGAGCTGGCGAAGGCCTTTCGGCCAGCCCTGGCGGCGGGCGTTAAAGGCCATTGGCACCGGTTTTGGCACCAGTCGGCGTGGCGCCAAACCACTCTGGCGCGGGCCTAGCCCCCAAAGGTGCGGGGAATTCCGCACCTTTGGGGAGGCCCGACGCCGGAGTGGTTGGTGCCACTCCGCTACGCCGGGACACCCCGCCCCGCCGGGTAGGGGAGAATCCCGGCCCTTATTACACTAACATATCTTATTACAAAAGAGTAGGGGAGTTAACCCAGTGGTATGTCAAATATTTATCCCTCAATCAAAATCACTAAAGAAAATTACCTGGTTATTATTATATTGCTATTTATGGGAGCGTGCTTTGTGCAAATTGAGTACCATGTTTCCTGTATTGTGGCAGTGACTACAGGCTATATTGTACGTTAAAGGCCGGGTTCTTCTCACCCTAACACAAATGTCGGGGGCTATCCCTCCTCTGATTGGCCGACTCCGCTCCATTTTCAGATGATGGCACATTAATTGGTATGAGACAGGCCTTCTGCCACTCTCCAGGAGGAAGTCCCATTTCATTGAGCTGCTGGTGAATCGGAGGTCAGCAGCTCTGAGCCACACCCGGATTGGTGGCCATTGCTAGTATTTTAGGAGGTCCAGGAGGAAGTGCAACCATGGATGCCCCAAAATTCAGCTAATTTCTGGATCTTGCGTCACTGGATTGGCAGCCCCAAGTGATGATTGCGACCATGTTGGAGAGGTGATAGAGAAATGGACAATGGGAGGTACTGTTGGGGATTGGGAAGGGTGATGTATTTCCGATTGACGCAGAGGGCCAGGAAGAATGCAAAGCTCCCCCCACCCCCTGCCCTAAACCCTCGCTGACTGGTAACCCGCAATGTAAAACTTGTTGGCGAAGGCATTTCTCACCTCTGTTAAATTGTAGTGGTGACAAGACAAGGTGCTTAATTAGGGGGTCTCAACTGGGCGGCCCAACCAGTACCCTCCCTGCCATCTGTAAAAGTGGCAGGGGTGGTAAGCTGGCGCCGATTATGCAGCCGATGGCCAAGTGCTCTAAGTTGCGGGCCCATCTGCTTGTTTTCCTGCTCACGGGTGACCATGAAATGCAGCCCCACACTTCAAAATAAA